>NC_142176.1:23929235-24240966 GCF_026936395.1 Plectropomus leopardus | reverse complement strand
TGGAGTAAAAACTACCGGCCTCGAGGCCTTCTGGGTAAAGATGTGGTGCAGACCCTCAGAGGGGCTATTGACAGGACTGGGGTAGGACTTCTATATTCACCACAGTACACATTAGCTTCTATTGCTCATCTGTATATGATCCACAAACTATTGTTTGTGGTTCTTACCCACTTTTCTTTACTTAGACCTGATTGCTTTTCTTCAGAGACACTTCATTTAGTACACAGACTGTATTGTATTTAATCACTCATCCTATAACTCACTCTGCAGGGTATGGACATAGAGCTGTTGGCCATGGTCAACGACACTGTTGCAACCATGATGACCTGCGGCTTTGATGATCAGTACTGTGAAGTAGGACTCATCATTGGTGAGTATTAGTGTTGTCACTATACTAGAATTTGTAACTCCAATATATTACAGTAAAAGATATTGCATTTAATACCATTTTTGACATCAAGAGTAAAGACTGACATTGACCTTGAGGGCATCAAGTTGAAGATTTTTATTAAAAGATAAATATAACTAGAAGAGAGCGGAGAGTAGGGCCAGCCCTGGCAGACCACGGCCTGACTCTGCCACTGTTTACCCTGATATTCTTACCCTAACCTTTTCTCTTAAGCTGACACAGGGCTGTGTAGAGGTGTGGCTATGCAAGACTATCCTAACCTTAACCAATGTGACTCCTTTTGCCGAAGCCGTATCAACCCAACTAACGAGAGCAATGAGTAATAGCCAGGATATGCCACAAAGAGATAACAATACTTTAACATAACAATGTCAACTTTTTGTGTTATTAACAGAGAACATCAAAATAACTAAAGTAAACATTAACAATAAGAGAGAGCGAAAAAAAAATGTATCTGGTGCCAGTTTATCAAATACACAGAATCAATATGTATCAATATATTTTATATTTCTGACAGCATGAGTGAGTAAATTAATCTTTAAAGTTGATGTCATCAGATTTATATCATTTTCTGTACCTGATCATTGTGGCAGCAGACAACTGAGGTCTCTAGGATACTTTGTGCCAGTTTTATCTTCCACAATTCAGCTCTCTGTGTGTGAAAACAGTGCAGGGGGTGGAAAAAAACCTGACAACACAAATATATCCCAACAAAACAGCAGCTTTAAAACGCGCAAAAGAATTGAGCAGAGACCTTCCTGAATGCCATAAAAGTTAGAATTTGGTTGTTGTTTGCAATGAGCATATTTTGGCATGCTATGATTAGATGTCAAATGCTGTTTCACAAAGTTGTTGTACACCTACATGGTTTTGTATTCTGCTTTAACAGTTGCCAGTTTAATATAAGTTTAGGTTTAACATATTTTTTTTTATTATTCAGAGATAGAGAAGGCAACAATTTTCTTTTAATAGATTAGATATGGACATCTTTTATATTTTGGGTTTAGGTACTGGCACCAATGCGTGCTACATGGAGGAGCTGCGTCACGTTGACCTGGTGGTGGGAGACGAGGGCAGGATGTGTGTGAACACTGAGTGGGGAGGCTTCGGAGACGACGGGGCTCTGAAAGATTACATCACTGAGTTTGACAAGGAAGTGGACGCAGCCTCCAGCAACCCTGGGAAACAAATGTGAGGAGAGAGGCTTTGTTTAATCTCAAGAAATGACACAGCGTATATTAACCTAATATATTGACCCCATCTGTTTCTTTTTTTCACCTAACTGTAGCTTTGAGAAGATGGTCAGTGGGATGTATCTGGGTGAGTTAGTGAGGCTTGTTGTTTTAAAGATGGCTAAACTGGGGTTGCTGTTTGAAGGATGGGTGTCTGAAGCCCTGAAGACTAAAGGGAAGATAACCACTGCACATGTAGCAGCCATGGAGCAGTAAGTTACCTGCCCGTCCATCTGTCTGTGTTACTCTTCGTCTCTGTTAAAACAAGTTATCTGTACAAGTCTGTCTATTTCAGGTACAAAAACGGTCTGAACAACACCAAAAACATTCTCACAGATCTTGATTTGAACCCAACATTTGACGACTGTGTTGCTGTTCAGCATGTCAGCACCATAGTGTCCTTCAGGTCCTCAAATCTGGTGGCTGCAGGACTGGCTGCCATCTTGACTCGAATCAAGCAAAACCGCAATTTGAGGACATTTAGGATCACTGTAGGTGTGGATGGAACTTTGTACAAGACGCATCCACAGTAAGTTATCGTATTATGGAAATATTCACCAAAAATCAGATTCAATGCCAGTGGTGTACATCAACAGGCCTGTTTCATTTGGAGATACAGTATTTCGAATTATTATCCTCCAAAGCAGAACCCTTGAATTATTATTGGTATGACCTGTAAAAATACATTCGTATCTAAACTTACATGTCATTGCAGCTGTTTCAGATTACCAATAGAGGTTTGACATTAGATCTCCTTCCATTTCAGGTATCCTAAACGTCTCCACAAAGTAGTGCGGCGGCTGCTTCCTGAGTGTCAGGTCAGGTTTGTCCTCTCAGACAGAGGCAGCAGCAAAGGAGCTGCCCTGGTGACAGCAGTCGCCCAACGACTGGCATCACGGAGGCAACAGGTGAGGATGCTGTGTGTGTCTTTCTGTATACTGTGTGTAGTTTGTGTCTTTACAAGTGTACACATTTCATCTCCATCAGTGCTAGTGGATATCTGGCAGGCTTGTGCAGAGGGGGAAGTTTAGGGTGCTCAAGCACAATGGCTGGATTTCTGAACAGGGTCTACCAGGCACAGGCCCGGGAGCTGAGTATCAGGGGTCGCTCTGGCATTCATCTACAAAATTGGACTCAAATATCACTTATTGACCAGGAAGAGACTGGAGATGGAGCAAAAAAGCCACATAGAGGTGCAAAGGAACTGCAAAAAGACACAAAATAACTAGTTAAACAGGCAAAACAACCACAAAGAGACACAAAAAGATATAAAATTAGCTCAGAGAGACACACAAATACCTCAATATGACACAAAATTACCTTGAGGAGGCCTAAATGACTACAAACTGACACAAAACAACCACAAGGAGAAACAAAATTACTAAAAAGAGACATAAAACCACCACAAAGTCTGTGTATCTTGCTCCTCTGTGGGCGAGGCGGTTGGGCCCTTTGCATTTATGTGCCCAGGGTCTCATTAGTTCATAATGCGCACCAGCTTTTATGCCCCTTGATGTTCAAGGTCAAAAAGTCAAGATATATTGCATATTGAATGAAATCTAACTATAACAAATTGGAATTCATTATAATGTAATGTTATTTTGTAGTTAAACAAAGGGAGCGCCAAAGTCAAATAGTCATTTTCAATTTGTTGTTCGATTTCTTGAGTGAACTCCAGTTTCCCAAGGATCATCACCAGCACAGTTTTTGAGAAATACAAAAGGAAAGTCCCCTAAAACAACACCATAACACATTCATAATTTCCCCATATTATAAATTTCATTTAAAAAGAATCCTTAATAGGTTATATAGAATTTCCTATCGTTCAAATTCCTATTATTCAGAGTTTTTGAGCTGCCACCATACATGTCACTTTCCACCAATGGCAAAATTCAATTGCAGTGGTCAGATTTCAACCAGTAGAGGGCAGCCACTATTCATATTTATAACACAAAATGTAGAGGTGAAAATACTTCGCACTCAAATGTCAAGGTTTGAACCTGACTCTGTCAACAAACAACACTACTAAATACCCAAGTACATTGGTTTTCAGCTGAAAAAAAAAAGTGGTTAGAAGGTTCAGTTACTCTTTAAAGGGTTTGAATATGTGTTTGTATAATTCAAAAGCTTATGCTGTGAGTTCTGTTGGCGTATTGAGTTTTAAAATATTGTTCCATGTGCCCCATTTTAACTTTGAGCTGCTGCCCACTAAAGGACCCTGCACGGCCCTGATATCTGATGTCATCCATGTGTGTCCTCCGTGTATCTCAGGTTGATGAGACGCTGTCTCCCTTCAGACTGACTGCAGAGCAGCTGCAGCTGGTGAAGAGCAGGATGCGTGCCGGGCTGGAAGCAGGGCTGAAGAGTAAAGGCTCCTCTGCTATCAAGATGCTGCCTTCTTTTGTGTACCGTACACCTGACGGCACAGGTCAGACACTAAAATGAAACGCACTATAAACAATAAAAGTTGTTTCAAAATTGTTTTGTTTTTTTCTTTTTCAATTTAAATATATTGAACTCAATCATATCAATACAGATCATCAATAAGAATTTTTTTGTGTATTTTTCCAGAGCATGGAAAGTACCTTGCCTTGGATCTGGGTGGAACAAATTTCAGAGCGTTGCTGGTGAACTTTAAAAAAGGTCTGCATCAGAACACACGACTTTACCACAAGATCTACACCATACCACTGGAGATAATGCAGGGGACCGGAGAGGAGGTAGGACCGTTTGTTACTAGTATTAAAAACTACAGGTATAGACAAATGACATGAAACTGAGGTTTGGTTTAGTGAAATACTGATAATGAGTATTTAAATAACTGAGCTAAGAAGCAAACCTCAGAAAAATGAATTGTAATTTCCACTGCTGGCTAGCTTTTTTAGACAGCATTGCATGAAAAGTACAAACCTGATGATTTTCAATTCAAATAAAACTTTCTTTCTCCATCTCTCTGTCTGTCTCTAGTTGTTTGATCATATAGCGCAGTGTGTCAGTGACTTCCTGGACTACATGGGGATGAAGAACGCTCATCTTCCCGCCGGCTTCACCTTCTCTTTCCCCTGTGAGCAGACAGCCATCGACACGGTAAGTGTGGACTCTGTTGACAGAATGTGAGTCTTGTCTGTTAGTTTCTTTTTATGCAACGAACAAACTCTTTCTAATAACAGCCAATGATCAAATTAATGTCTTTTCAGGAAAAAAAAAAACATGATTAAACAGATATTAAAATGAGAAACATCCATTTTTTAAAAATTTTTTCAACCTTTGTGTGTTCTGTAGGGCACGCTGGTGAGCTGGACCAAAGGCTTTAAGGCCACAGACTGTGAGGGACATGATGTTGTCGGCATGCTGAGGGACGCCATCAAGAGGCGCAACGTGAGTCCAAATACCACAGAACAGAGTTTATAATGATTACCAGAGTTTTGTCAGTGGTGAAAGAATAATGCTGCAATCTTTCCTGTTTGCACTTCCTATTTGTTTATCTACAAATGCTGTAAGATGCGCAAAACTGTTTCACCACAAAATGAATGTAAATTACGAGGACAAAAGAAGTCCAGTCACTATATTTTTGTTTACTGTAGAGGAAATGACATTACATTTTCTTGGATGTTTAATCCATCTTTATATGTGTGTTTTTGTACACACATGCATGTTTGTACCTGCAGGAGTTTGACTTGGACATAGTGGCGGTAGTGAATGACACAGTGGGGACCATGATGAGCTGCGCCTATGAAGACCCCCAGTGTGAAATTGGACTGATTGCTGGTATGTGACCTTCAGAGTGTTTACACTTTTTACAAAGTGTTGACATTCTGGCTAGTTTTCAGTAACTCAGTATGCGTTTTTTAGGTGTATGTCCTGTGCTGGACCTAGCAGATTCAGCTTCCCCTGCCCCAAATCCCCCAGCCTAACCAAAAAATATTTCTTTTATATTCATTGTATTTATCACAAACAAGAATAAGAGCTAATAAGAAATTAACCCCACTGGGTGGCACCCTAGGCGGCCGCATATGTTGCCTCAAATAGGATCTACCACTGTGTGTGTCTTTCTATTTACAGCTGAAATTATGTTAAGGGTTATGGTCAGTCCTGTAGCTATAATGTCAAATATTATAATGTGAGGAAAGAAAAGGCACCAATCGGGGTCCTTCAAAATACTGTAACAGTAATGCATGTTTGTGTGTGTTGCTAAGCACAATGGATTTTGTCTCTTAACTCAGGCTACTGAGTTTGAGCACACAGTATGAACAGTATGAGCGCTTGCTTTATGTAGTTACAGTGTTTAATATAACACAGACCTTGCGACTCTGTTTCACAGGAACTGGCACTAATGTTTGTTACATGGAGGAACTCAAGAACATTGAGAAGACAGGACAAAAGACAGGGAAACATGAGAGAGAAGAGAGGACGCCTGAAGGAGAGGATAAGGTAGAAGTCTTATAAAAGGTTTACAGTGTTTAGATTGTCCGTAAGCTGTGATGTTGTCAAATAATTTTGGGATGTTAACCTGAACATTTAGCCTCCTTATTTGTTTGTGCTCCTTGCAGGATGACGGGACAGAAAGAGAGAGAAAGGAGGGGGACGCTGAGATACCAAGGATGTGTATAAACACAGAGTGGGGGGGTCTGGGTGATGACGGCTCTCTGGATGACATCATCACACCTTATGACATTGAGGTCGACCAAAACTCACTAAATCCTGGAAAACAAAGGTAAGAAACGCTAACCGTGTGTGTGTGTGTGTGTGTGTGTGT
The DNA here is from genome assembly GCF_026936395.1 of Plectropomus leopardus. Taxonomy (NCBI): domain Eukaryota; kingdom Metazoa; phylum Chordata; class Actinopteri; order Perciformes; family Serranidae; genus Plectropomus; species Plectropomus leopardus. The sequence continues at coordinate 24,234,569 of NC_142176.1, read as the reverse complement.
GTGTGTGTGTGTGTGTGTGTGTGTGTGTGTGTGTGTGCAAACAGTAGCTTCATTGTGTTTCTGTGTAAAAATGTGAGGACATCCTGACACCTGTACATGCTTGTTTGTGTTAATTGTGTGGTTGTGTACTCGTGTGTTTAGGCCACGTGATATTTTCAGAGTTCATACAGAATGTGTCTCTCGGCTGCAGTGATTTAATGAGTGTTTCAGATTTATTGAGCTGATCAGTAATTCCATCAGGTGGTCACATGGTCTTTCTGACAAATGATTTGTTGTCTTTGTGAGTATGCAGGTTTGAAAAGCTGACCAGTGGGATGTATTTGGGAGAAGTTGTCCGTCAAGTATTACTGGATTTAACCAGTGGAGGTTTGCTGTTCAGAGGACACGTCACTGAAGCTTTAAAAACATCTGGAATATTCCAAACCCAATACCTGTCACAAATCGAGAGGTAGGTGCTACTGTGTATTTATATAGAGTATAAATTGTATACTCTGTGTTTGTATGTGAGACTGCGTGTGCAAATGTATGAAAGATCTTTTCAGGTCATGTCCGAGTCCACAGAATAAAAGTTTTTTTAAAGTGTTGTAATTGTCCAAATGATACTTTCCTACCAGCGGGGGGCGATGTAAGTGTGCAGGACTATAAACGTGCAGCTGTATTTTACTGTAACGTGTCTGAGCTTTGTTGTCTCCCCCCAGTGACCGCCTGGCTCTACTGCAGGTCAGATCTGTTCTCCAACAGCTGGGGCTCGACAGCACCTGTGATGACAGCATCATTGTCAAAGAGGTAGATCACAGAGGATAATGAGCGACACTATGTTGTGTTTGTACACAAACAGCTGTTTCGATGCAGTGTCAGACTTTTGACCAACTTTTTTGATCAACAGATGCAATACTAAAGACTTAATCACTGTTACACTGTAACTGATGACTGCAGGACAAACGTTCTTTGATATTTTGGCATTTTAATATATTTTATATATTTACTACTAGAGTAGCATCACACAGTCAGACTACCAGTGCGTAGTATACCAAAAAAAGATTAAGTATGTCCAAATACACAGTATAAAATAAATTACAGATTGTCTGAGACATAGCTGCAACCACATTTTGTTCTGGTGCCTACATGACGCGCCTCTACAAACCATGCCCACAACCAGTACAAAACTAACCCGCCTACGGTGGTTATTTGTACCCTTCTGCAACGCAACATTGTAGTGAATAAATAGGAGCCCAATTTGGCAATAATGCACTTTGTGATTCATTTTATATGAAGACATGATTCCCCATAAAAAATAACAAGATGTTCCACTTACCCTAACCTTAATTGCGTCTCTTTTAACCTAACACTTACTTGCAGGTAAATGCTGACTTAGCTCTTCCTTCACGGCTTCCTCTTTCCACACTTAGGGGGAAAGGGGCTAATCATGGGCTGATGGTGGGCAGGTCACGTAGCTGCTGCAGCTGCACCTATAATCTACTTACGATGTCCTTCTGCATGTGGTCACATTTTGCAGTATGCATGCCAGCATGCCTTTTTGGCTATTTTGATCGACAGTCCTCTGCACAGCAGAAAATACGTGACATTTACTGAGCTGCAAACAGACGACAGCTGACAGAAGCCACAATGACTTTATCAGTTTATCAATCTGTCAATTACAAACAATCAGTATGCATTTATAGCTTTAAAGGTTAAAGTGAAATACACTGAAAAGTAACAGCAGTAGAGTTCTCCGGGTTTACCTCCATTGCTTGTTGGTTTGTCGAATCTGCAAGGTAACGTTAAGTGATAGCATCAATATCTGCTGCATTCAAAATCCCATTCCCTTTTTTAACTTTAAATTTCACGCTACAGACTGCAACAGATGTACAGCATGAGGAAGAGGGTCAAATTTCAAGGTGCAATTTTATGATAAAGTACTACGTCCCAATTGTATGCATACTCCATGCAACAGTATGTACCTTGTAAGAGCAGGTGGGTGCAGTGCTTACTGAAAGTAAAAACAAAAAGTGTGCAATTCATAATGCAGCAGTACATCCCACAAGACTTATGTTATAATTGATTAACCTTCTCACTATTGGACAAGTAGTCTTCTTCACAGCAGTTACTTTATTTACTGCAGGAAAAACACAAGTGTGACTCCTTCACTCTGTTCCATTTAAGTTTTCTTGTTCGACCATGCTGGTGAGCCAGAGTGCAGGGCCCCGAAACTGGCACATCTACATGCATGAAGCCATCTTCAAAGTTAAACTTTTGAACTTTGTTAATCAGTTTAAAGAAAGCTGTTAGAAGTAAATATCATAAATGTGCAACCCTCTGGCCTATTTATTTTTTCAAAAGCCAGAGGGAGGTTAAGAGTTTAATTTTGACACACTTCCCAGAAAATCATGTTCTCTGTTGCAACCTCACTTTGAGATTCAGCAACATTTCTTTTCACTGAATGAGGAGTGATATGATGTTATCTGGCTCGGAAAGCTGTGGCACCAACAGTCTGTTAAGTGTTGCAATAATGATGGTGGTTTTCATTGTTATGCAGGTATGCGGCACAGTGTCACGTCGTGCAGCTCAGCTGTGTGGGGCAGGAATGGCGGCCGTGGTTGATAAGATCAGAGAGAACCGAGGACTGGACCATTTGAACATCACTGTAGGGGTGGATGGTGCACTCTACAAACTTCATCCACAGTGAGTTATTTTTATTTGTTGCAGTCTTGCTATAATACAGGCATAACATTACTCAAAAAGGATTCAATTCAGTTCAAGGTTTTGTTTGTCGACTGTTATTCAAAAGCTACTTCTACTTGCTTCCCTTTATTTAGCTTGTTCATACTGCTTAAAGGTCCATTGTGTAGGATTAAAGGGAAATATATATATATAATGTATATACTGTGTTTTCATTAGTGTATATCACCTAAAAATAAGAACTGTTCTGTTTTTGTCGCCTTAGAACGAGCCGTTTATATCTACATACATAGCAGGTCCTTTTCATAAATATTTATAGAAATAATGGGTTCAGTCCAACAGAATTGTTGGCCTGGTGTATATGCCAATGAAAGTTTCTAGCTTTCAGGCTGACTTTGAGAATATGTAGCCCACTGAATATGTGCAGTAGTGTTTCTCCCTGTGGGACCCGCAAGTTTCTAACCTTTACTCTGTGATTACATCACATATTGTCAAGTCTCTTTTCTAGGACTGAGGAAAGTTTGCTAAAATGTTAAGCCTCCATGAATCAAAATTTCATAATAGAAAGTTTCATAACTGACCTTGTTTGCAGTTGGAGGTGTCCTGTCAACATCTGACCTATCTTTTATAGTGATGGTCTATGAGGGAAAGCTTTTTTTGGGTAGCAGGGGATTTTTTTCACTGCAGTTCTGCAAGTGACCACTGGGAAAAATAAGAAGCAAAGCTGAGCCGCGTCCTGGGGACCTTGTGCTCTTCCTCGGAGTCCATCATGTAGTTCTATAGTATCCCTGAACGAACAAATCAAATACTGGCTTTGGATCCAGCCAGTCACATTTTTTACGTCAGCAGTCATAGTTCTCCTACACGCTTGGCACAAAGGAGAAGTTTTAGTTCTTTTAATTAAAATAATTTTTTTTTCTCCTTATTTTGCTGCGGTTTCTAGTTTCTCTCGAGTCCTCCAAGAGACTGCCAGAGTTTTGGCTCCTCAGTGTAACGTGACCTTCTTGCCATCAGAGGAAGGCAGCGGGAAGGGTGCCGCCCTCATCACAGCTGTGGCCAAACAGAAACCGGACATGTAACTTCATGTAAATGAAAATATCTATCTATATATATATATATATATATATATATATATTTTGTGAACTTCTTAGAATGTGTAACTCCCTCAGCTGCTGTTTTTGTCGCTACAGTTGTCAGATCTGAGAGCTTCTTTTCAGCTGACAGCAAGGAGTCTCACCTGAAGGGCATAAAACATGCTGAGGTTTTTACTGCATGATCCCTCACAGGCTTCCCACTCATGAATACAGCTGCTTGTGCTGCATTGTGCGGTCAGCTAAAATTGAAGTGCTGCCTGGGATTAATTTCTGGTCCCCAATAATATTTTAAGAACTGGACTAAAACTATTGTTTTTGTTTTTTTTTACAAAATGACACCAAAGCCTGTCAACCTGAAAACTTTTCTCATTTGTTGCTCAAGAAGCCCTTATTTTGTTGTTTGTTTTTTTATTAGGCATGGACTATACTATCTGAAAAATCAAATAAATATAAGATTGACTTAGCAAAAAATATTTGGTTTTTGGCCCATATTTGGTATTCGAGGGCTTTAAATCAAATCCTTTAACTTTCTAATCATTACCAAATCAGCTGTGGGAAAAATGTCACACCCACAGCTGCACAGTCACATGCCAGTGTTAGCCATGCACTGATTAGAGTCTCCGTCTTTGATACTGTGACTCAGATCTTGGTTTGGGAAAAGAAAGAACGCTCATATCAAAAATCACACTCTGAAAACTGCTCAAGGTCAGCACGTTATGTGCGACCAAACAGAAGGGATACATGTGTACAGCTGTCATAACAGTCACCATGAAGTTATCGTGTAAGTCTGATAATGAGCTTCAGTTGTAAAAATGTGATTTGTCTCTGAAGTCTCTGCTCAAGCCTTCTCTCTTTCTCTCTCTCTCTCTCACACACACACAATCTGCTTTGTTTGAAGTGTTTCCATTAAACTTTTACACTGCAATAATATGTATCAATAATTTGATTAAAAATGTTTTTGAACTAGATAATTCCTACATGCTATAAATAACTATTTTGTATATTTAAAGGTCCAGTGTTTAGGATTTAGTGGCATCTAGCAGTGAGGCTGCATGTCGGGTTGTTCAATAATGATCTAAGATCGCTGACGCTTTTCTAAGCTGGAAAACAAATTCAAAATTAAAGGATATTTTAGGGGAAAAATCGTTATGTAAACGTATATGCGTGTGTGTGTGTGTGTGTGTGTGTGTGTGTGTGTGTGTGTGTGTGTGTGTTGTCTCAGTATTGATGAAAGGCAGGAGGAGGATTGGAATGCCACTGACCGCATTTCCCAACAATAACAACAACCGGCGCTCTGTTCGGTTATTCTGGACCGACTGTCCTTGTGATCATCTAACTGTCTCTCTCTCTCAAGTTCAAATTCAAATAAACTTTATTTTCATGATTGCTCAAGTAACATTATTACCAAAGCTAGATTACATACACTGGAATAATATAAAATGTTTAGTGCGGGGAAACCAAATAGATAAATATAGATAACAAATACACTTTAAATACCCATTTTTTTTAACAGATGTAACAACAGAAACATTTACTGCAGAGCTTTCTACTGATGTGTGGCAACTTTTAATATCTTTTTCAGTTTCTTATCGTTGGGGGGGGGGTTAGATAAATTTAAGATGAAAAGATGATTCTACCTCAACGTCTCTGTTATTACAAACTGAACACAGCCGGCCTGTTCTGCCTCTTCTGCCTGTTTCTGTGGCCAAGCTGTGTCCAATCAGTCCGTACACCATCAACGTTTTCCTTAATTTTCTATCAGTTACAGTGGTTAGTTAAAATAATTTCAATTGACTTTGTCACTTGTTGATATAATTTTCTTTTTGTTTTGAGATGATTTTGTTGGTACAGACTGTTTGGTGATGGTGTGTGGGAGCAGAGCTTCATGATCAGCTGGTAGAGACACCTCTTATCTCTGTCTGTCCATCCGTCTGTCTGTGTGTCTCATTTTGTCTGTTCTGTCTGTCTGCTTATCTGTCTTGCTGGATACTTGCCCATTTGCAAATGTCGTTATCTGGTCTGTCTGCATGGTACATGCTGAAATATCAGTGCAGACAGAAACACGAAGAAATCCATCCAAAGAAATTTGATGTAACTAGTGATGTGTTTCAGTATCACTGATTACATTTTAGCCTAAAATCATAAACTATGATGTCATATTTATCTTTAGGAATGTGATGTTTAGACTTTTTATCAATCCTTTTAGGCAGAAAATCCAGTCAGTTTTTGTGTTTACAAGTTGCATTATAATCTCTTACTATTGATTTGACAGTGCTGGTGCAATCCAACATTGAGCAGCGCAGTGATCAGTGTATTTATGCTAATCCAGTCATGACAGATTAGATGATGTGTTGAAGATGAGGGTGGGGAGAAAGCAGCATCGTGCCAGCAATACAGCAAATGATGCAAAGCATCAAGAAAGACTGCAAGGGAAGGAAATAAATCATAAAGGATTAAAGAAAGGAGGAAGGAAATGAATTGGGAAAGGCTGCGTGCTAACAGGAGCAAAACTGAAGCTAATCTGTCAGGGATTAACATGTTAGAATGCTGCCCGCCGCGGGCTACGACACACACACGCTGCACAGTAATCCCTCACTGTCCTAGTAGTGACCTAGTAGCTTCACTGTTAAACCACACATGCACTGACTCTGCAGCTTCAGTGCAGCAAACACAGCTGGGCTGCTGAATCTGCAGCTCGTGCAGCACGGCACAGTGAAATGACTGATACAGAAGCTGGCACGTTCTGTCACTCCGGTTCATGTCCTCAGTTTCCCTAAATGTCTCTTTCATCCTGTGCAAACTCCCTTCTCTCTTTTGTACACCTTATACACAATCACCATACACCCCCTTTAATTTTAGCCCTTATTTTAGTTGAATAACCTCAAGTGCTCCGCACATTTTTCAGTCTTCCCGAATGAGCATTCTTCAGGGAGCAAGGTGTGTGAGTCCTATTATACATTCACTTTCTTTGTGTGTGTGTGTTCAAGGCTCTGTGAGTGTGTGCCTTTGTCTTCCCTGTAAACCAACAATCAGAGCTTTGACACACACGCACACACAAACAGAAGAGGTCACCAGTACATGGGTAGAGTTGAGACGCTGGTTCTTCGGACTTACAAAGCTCCGCGCTCTGGCCCTTTTCTTTTTTGTCATCACACAGTAGTTTTCAGGGACCACAGGTTTTCATTTTTGTTTGACACTCATTTATTGTCTTTAAAGACAAAATGAATGCAAGATTTGAACCTCTATGTGGAGTGGGCAGTGGAAAAATGAGGCACCAAAATGCCACACAACAACATTGTGGTGACAGCCGTCGGATGCCGGCTCTGCCTGATCATGGGAAAACGTTATTAATGAAGGTAATTTAATTATCTAGATAGTATAATAATCTGGAGAAGCTAACATTGCTGGGATCTGGATTATCTGTAATGGGTCTGTAGAAAAAAGATAACACATTTTCTTGAAATGGATGATGTGAAGCACAAAAAAGTTGAACTCTAGAGCCTGAAAACAGTGCTGGCTGTAGGCACTGCGCCGTGATCATGGTTGACTTATTGCCATATGTTACTATCTGAGCAGGGTGACTAATGATAGCTTATTGATCTGTAGTGTAAATTTAGCTGGCTGGCTGTTGATCTTCATGGTGAGAGGTGTGTAAACAGGTGGCTAATTGTTATCCATAATTAAGAAAGATTAAGACAGAAAGAGTTGCCAGTGAAACAGACTTTCTACCAGCATTTTTTTTTTTGTTTCTTGCACTGACATTCTCTATGATTAACTTTTTTAAAAAACACAGGTTTCTAATTATTATTACAATTATTTTATTTTATTTGTTTTTTAGGCATTAAAAGCTCATCAGAATAAACCAACCAGATGCTGTTTGGGGCTTGCAGAAATTAGACATGATTTGCATGGCATTTTGGATAAATAAAGCAATATGCAGATGATTTCTTGTCAAAATCTTTGATTAATGTAATTAGTACTTCTAGGAATGACTTTCACTTAAGCAAAAATGCACCGATAACAGGATTAAGAGCAGATTTAATGGACTTTAATGACCAAAATATTTCAGTTTTATTGTGGAGGACAACTTTGGACATGAAAAACAGCAGGAGGGGGATGAACCTGTGAGAGAAAATGTTTTTGTTATTGCTGCATGCAAGCAAACTAAATGTAGATGACATGATGTTACATTAATTTATTTTTAACCTCATACAAAGTTCCATAAGTGAAACTGTGTCACTGAAACATTTGTTTCAACAGACCTATTTTCAATGCAGCCAGGGCAGTCTGTGTTTGGTGTAAGCAGCACAAATCTCACTGCACAAATAAATACTACAAGTCCAGGCAGGTTGGCAGAGAGGATGTTGGAAGGCCCTCTCTGGAAGGAAGAAATCACAAGCAGAGGCAGATGGGTACCATGGCAAAACAACACCATTAAAATACAGTGAAACGTCTGGAATGCATTATTAAACATCACAGATGGTCTAATGTTTAACATTCTGAGCATGGAGCTTCGTATTACGGCACAGATTCAGGGTTCTGTGCTGTATTCTGTCAAACAAAACAGAAATGCCAGGACAAAAACTGCCCTATAAACAATATCTGCTGTACTGACCAAACAAATATTGTAGATTTGGGTTACCTTTATATAGGACATTTACTGTAAGGAAGCACTGAAAAGTGTAAAATTCAGTTAGTGCTATAGTAGTTGACAAAAAACACCTTTTAAATGTACCTCTTACGATTTGGTTGCATCTAGCTGTGAAGTTGCAGATTGCCAACTGAAACTTGTCAACTTGTCAACTTTGCCAAGCAGAAGTACAGTGGCCATCCACTCCATGAAAAAGGATCTGCTTCACATGTAGATATAAATAGCTCGCTCTAAATTCTTACTTTAAATGTTGTTTTGCTAAAACCCTTCCATAATGAATTTAGAAGTCAAAGCATCATCTGTACACAGTGTCTTAAAGGACACTTCAGCAGATTTGGACTGAGCCCTGGCAACTCACTTTGCCGCACTGCTGCCTTTTAGATAAGGTATTAAGGTGGAATTAACTCCACGGCCGACATATTAAGTGTATAAAGGATTACAGCTGATCAGTGTGTGTGTGCGGTTGTTCTCTAGAGAGGCCAGACAACAGACAGCTGTTGTCATTGTGACAATGACGTCACGTCTGCCTGGGAGAGAAGTGGAGCCAGAGAGAGTGGCTGTCTGATGGGTCGATCCTGAGTGAGTGAGCGAGCGAGCGTGTGAGCAGCGGGTGGGGCGAACAGGCAGGCACATTCTGTCAGTAACACTGTTCTGCATGTTTAAAAAGGTAGGAAGACAAATGAAAAGACATCAAAGCATCTGTACACTGGTTTCTCTATTGCAGCACCTGGTTTACTGTCAAAGCTTTCAATCACACAGACCCACACAGTACTATCAGTCCCACATATAGGGAGGTGGGATCATACATTTTTTAATTGGCCCACCAGAGGTGATGAAAGACAGTAACCTTTTCAAGGTGCAACACACCAAAGAATGCAAAAAAAAAATAACATGACAGACAAAACAGAGGCCTTCAATGACAGAAGCATAACACTGAAATGTAAACATGGCCAAGTACATAAAGCAAGTTCAGGTCCATGAAATACATTTGGAACAATGATGAATACCAGGATCATCCACTGCCAACCAGCAAAGGCAACACCAGAGACCCACATGTCGTATCTGAGGCAGAAAGGCCAGAAAGAGATGGAAGAAATTATTGCAAAAGAGAAAGTTAGACAAAGATTCATTTATTACGGTAGCCCATTGCGGGGAATTTACTTTGTTGTTATATATAAATGTCGAGCGGGCTGCCCATGGACTGGTGCCCCGAGCAGTGCGTTTGCTTCCTTGCTTAAAGGTCCAGTGTGTAGGATTTAGGGGGATATACTGGCATAAATATAGTATAAAAAGTATGTTTTCTTAATTGTATTATCACATGAAAATAAGAATTGTTGTGTTTTCGTTATGTTAGAATGAGACATATATATCTACACAGGGAGTGATCCTCACCTATGAAGATTGCCATGTTGCACCACAATGTTTGTACAGAGGCCCAGTACAGAAAAACCAAACACTGGCTCCACAGAGGGCCACACGCGTTTCCACAACAGCCACCACAGTTAGAAGCCCCTCCATTCTGAGTACCTTTGGGAAAAAAACTGGTCCATTTGTTTTGGAGAGTTAAAGATCTCTGCAGATAATCCAGCCCGTAATTACCTCCTGAAAGATGAACACCGAAGTTACAGCTGGTTGAAATCTGCAATCCTCACCACTAGACGCCACTAAATCTCCCTCAATCTTACACACTGCTCCTTTAAGGTCACCACGCCAGTACCCAGGAGAAAAACTGGCACTTCTCCAGCAACCAGCCCATACTCAGTACTTAATGTCATTTGGCTGATGGATGGATGGATGGATTGATAGATGGATGGATGGATGGATGGGGGTGGTTGTGGCTTAGAGGTAGAGTGGGTCGTCCTCTAACTGGAAGGTTGGCAGTTCCATCAGTGTGAGTGTGTGTGAATGGTCTAAAAAAACTGAGTGGCAGGTGGGACCTATAAGGTAGCCCCGGCAACCAATGTATGAAGTGGTTATTGTGACATGTAGTGTAAAATGCTTTGAGTGGTAAAAAATGACTAGAAAATCGCTGTACATGTGCAGATAATCCACTTACCATAGCTAAGATAAGATAAGGTAGACAGATAGATAGATAGATAGATAGATAGATAGATAGATAGATAGATAGATAGAGAAAAAGTCCAGTTTCTCAGAGCCTAACTTGAACTATTCATATTGCTTGTTCTCAGTGCAGCAGCACCAGTTGGGAGGTCAATGTACATAACATTGACTTCCCTGCTGTCACAAAGCTTTGTATTAAATCTTTTCTTCCTCAGGCTCAAAGAGCTCAAAGAAACAGAAGTTTGCAACTTTCCCTCCCTTTCTTACCATCCTTAGTCATTCTTTATGACTTTGAGTCATTCTCACTTACACATACCACATGATTACCAACTTTACAACTTCCTTGAAACAGCCAATCCCAAATCCCCCTCTCATCTTACTTCCCTCTTCCTCTCTCTGTCCCTCCCCCCTCCTGCTTCCTAATTAGGCAGTCCCCTCTCTTTCTCTTTTTTCCTCCTCCATCACTAAGTTTGCCTCCAAGGCGTCAGCAGGCCGGCCAATCACAGAAAAGAGGATGTGGCACTCACCCTCCCATGGCCACTCAGTCTCTCCAACCAATGAGCTCAGAGATGGTGGGCCGGGCTCGTGCTCTGCCCCTCCCTGCTCCTCTCTCTCTCTGCCTCCTGCAGCTAAACTTGCTGTCTCACTCATGCTTCCTGGCTTCACTCACATGCTCAGAGAGGGAAGAGCTGTAGAGTCTTAGCAGCACATGAAGAAGCTCTGTCTATTTTAAACCACACCGGATTGGACTCAGGATATTTGTATATCTCTTGTGGCGTGTGACAGAGTGTATGTGCGTAGAAGAACCAGTGCTGAGTCTGACTTCCTTTGTTTTACCTTTTTTGTGTAGGATTTTTATCCATCTGACTGTAGGTGATCGTGTGTGTGACAGAGAGAGGGAGAGTGTGTGTTTGAGTGAGTCTGCATGTGTGTGTGAGAGCAAAAGAGGACCAGGATGATTGCAGCCCAGCTACTAGCCTATTACTTCACTGAACTCAAGGATGATCAGGTCAAAAAGGTGAGTGATGTCCGTCCCTTCTGCCTCCATTTTTGACTTTGTGTTTGAGAGGCTCAGAGAGGCTGATGGAGAGAAAAAGCAGAGTGGGGAGGAGAACATGTGTTTGTAGAGGTCATTGAGTTCAGTTATACTGTCATCATCATAACTTCGCTAAGTAAGACTGGAGTTTTCTTGTGAGGGGAACTTTTGTTATGTGATACATCTCTTTCAGGAAGTGCCTAAACATAATGCATGCTGGGAGAGAAGTGTGGTAGTCACCTCATGGTCGCTAAGATTTGTTTTTGTTGTAAGATTTAAATCAGCCAGGCGAAGTGAGACGTGACAAACTGCACACGGCGGTAGTAAGACGTGTTGTACTGACACATTCGTGTGTGATTGTTGCCATGATGTAAGTTTTTAGAGGTGTGGCAAAGAGGAGGAGTGAGGAAGCCGAGCATTGATGAGAGGACACATGAGCTGATGGAAGAAAAGGTATAGAGCTCGGCAACAAAGAGCAAAGTTATTTAAGGGGTCACCGGCTTCTTTTATGTTCTAATTAAAATTATACTTGACACTTATATTTCTCTCAGTAGAACTCAACAGAGTAGAAAAAGGAAGAACAGCCAAGACACCCTTAAAAAGATCACATATGCAGTAAATTTGCTGCCCGTCTTTTTGTCATTTTACAGCAGCATGTTAACAACTGATCTTTGACATGCTCATTATCATAATAATAAGCTGTTTGTTTGTTTTTAAGAGAAAAATAAGTAAAAAAGTAATAGCAGTGTTGTCTCAATATTTGCTCCAACCCAATGTCCACATGCTTTGTGTCCTGTTAAAAGTCTCCTGTAGCATTATGTGTTTAACTTAAAAGAATTAAGAAATAATTTGAGTTCAAATAAGAAAAAAAAGTCCCAAAAGCTGGTTGTTTTAAATTCTTTTGGTAGGTTTTAAAGCATGATTGAATATATTGAAGTTCAAGGTGAAAGAGAAGAAGGGTGACATAAGCTGAGCATCATGATTATCATAATAAATTTAGGGTTATAATTTGTGTGTTAACGTATCTCCCTTGTCTCCATCTGCTCCTACCCAACATGCTTTGTGTCTCGTTAAAAGTCTCCTGTAGCATTTGTGGCTTTAACCTAAAACAACAAGGAAAACATCTGAGTGTAAATCTGAAAAAAAAATCAGATGATGTAGAGTATTTTAAGTGGTTTTTAAAGCACGACTGAATATGAAAAGTTTCGAGATGAAGAAGGAGAAGAGAGACATGAGTTGAGCACCATGAATGTGTGTCTTTCATAACCTCTCAGCTGAGCAGCCCCCACTGTAAAACCTCTGCTATAAAACTGACTGGACCAGTTTGAGTTGCCCTGAGAGTAGTGTGCGTGCGTGCGTGCGTGCGTGCGTGCGTGCGTGCGTGCGTGCGTGTGTGTGCGTGTGTTGAAGTAACTGAGCTTTTCCAGTCAGACGACCCCAACAGTTCTGAGCACTTCTTAACTGAATGTTTCATAAACTAATGTTGCCAGGTGAATAAAACAACTCCATCCTGTAAAACTTACATAGTCCCATAAAGTAAAACTGAGTCAATGTAAGTTTGTGACATCAGATTTCTATCGCTGCTTTTTGGTGAGCATTTTAACTTTATGTTATGTTGCAAAACTGCATGACGATGACCTGTGAGTCCTGAGCAGTGAGGAGATAATTAGAGAGGTTTCCCATCCTCTTTTTAGTGTAGACCAGCTGTTACCATCAGGCAGACGGTGTAGGGTGCTATCCCTTCAAAGCAGCCGGGCTTGCAAATCATTTGTGCCAACTGTCGTTGCACTGTAACAACTATTAACAAAAAGCACTGAACCTTTGTGTGTGAGGATGCTGCACTTGCTTATGTGTAGAGTACTTTAACCCCTTAAAACCTGGGCAAATTTTCTTGATTTCTTTGAAGCACACAGAAAGAAGGCAATGAGCAACTTAAGAAGAAATGACTCAAAAAATGAACAAGAAACTACAAAATAAACAAACAATAGATGGGAAATTAAAAAAGAAAAAACAAGAAAATAACCTGAAAAATGCTTAAAAGATTATAATAATTATGTAAAATATTTTAAATATATAATTATTATAATAACAGATGTAGTTTAGTTTTAGACCTTTTTGCTAGTTTAAAAAAAAACATTTAAATTTATCTATCTAATATCTTGCAAATTGCAGGACATTTCTTGTCAAGTTGCTTAGTGCCTTTTCCCCATGTTTTTGAAAGAAATCAAACCAGTTCGCTCAGAGTTCAAAGACTGTAATACTTGTAAAAGGCATCTGAACTCAAGAAGAAGAAGCACAAGAAACGTGATTATGATCCAGGTTGCAAAGGGTTAATGATAGCAGGTGAATAGGTCAATAGCAATGCAGAGGTGCCCTGTTGTTGTTGTTGGGTGCTGTTGTTGTCCTGTGTTGTTAGGGAGTTAGTTTTAGGGCTGTGCCTTTTTTATTTCTGGCCAGTTAATTAGCTTTAATCATTTGTGCTTACGACTATTTTGTGTTATTTTGGCCAGGGCTCTCCCTTGTGATTTTCTCACACTGTCATGTCTGACAGTAAAAGAGTTAAGCTGCACCATGTAACTCCTCATTTTCCTCATCTAGCTTAATGTTACTCCCCTCTCCCTTAGACCAATTTGGGGTCCTAAAATCAGTGTTGTTATAGTTGTCTCTCTATCTGGCAATTGCTGCACATTATGTCTTCCCCATAATTTATGTTTATTTCAAAGCCACATCTCCACATGTGCTGTCAGCATATAGTGCAGGGTCCCTTTAAGGTCACTTCCTGATGTTGTCACCAACTGCAGACTCTGCATCAAATGCTGATCTTCTTCCTGTATAACTGGAAAAAGTTTCCAGCTATCATGCTTTCCTCTTCAATTCCCCTTTCTGCCTGAGGCCACTTTCTCAGTTCAGTTAAATCCAGCAGTCTTTGTTCACACGAGCAATTGCTGTCATTCCCAGGTGTGCCTGGTGTGCCAGAGTCAAATCAATCTGTTTTGGTAGAAGACATTCATTAGCAGTGAGGATCTGATGTAATACAACACATCTCCCTTCTTCTTTACTCCTGCTCTCTTCCTCTCCCTGCCTCCCTAAAATAGGCCAGCTTTGAACCATGTGACCATAGGTGACAGGAGGAGAAGGCTTACACACAAATACACACCCACACACACTATGCCAGGTGTGTAGCTATTGTGTTTCTTTTCAAAGAGCCTTGTGTAGACCCCAACGTCGACAGCACTAGTTGTAAAATTGTGAAACACAGAGTTCATGACTTAAGCAACCAAAAGTGAAATTAAACAGATAATCTCATTGCTAATGTGTCCACAGATAAACTATGTGTCGCTGCAGCTGTCAGAGAGCTGCAATCAGCTGAGTGCGTCCCCACTTCACTCAATCCACTGCAGTATCCTTGACTGTACTCTTTGATACACAGAGGGCTGTTAGCGGGCATCCAGAGCTCTGTGTGTGTGTGGGGGGACGGGAAGGGTGCAGAAGAGGGCAGCCAGTGTAGAGGACAGTATTTTTCCACATGGCGAGGCCATGTGTGCACAACATAGTGCACACGTACGTACACAATGGAGTCGGGTTTCAGTGCTTCCTCGAACCACCTCACAGTGACAAGGAGAACACGGCATTGTTGAGAGGAGGAATGCAAACAGAAAGGAGAGGGAGAAGGAGAACAAGGGGGGAGAAAAGGGGAGGAGGGGAGAGACAGAGTGAGTGAAATTCAGCCTCAGGCAGTGTTTTGTGTCAGAGGTGTGTTGAAGGGAAAACATGGCCTTTACAGTTTTATGCGCACAGACACACAGAGGCCTCAGGTCACCTTATCAGGAAATGTCTCTTTGCTCAACATGAGTGGAAGAACTGGAAACTCCTGTTTTGGATAAAAGACCAAATCAGTCTAATGGAGATGTATCATACTTGTGAACAGTATTTCCACGTGAGGTGTTAAAATCCACAGCAGAGATCTGAGCTGTGATATCAGATAATACCAAGCTGTAACAAAGTGCTTATGCATGGTTTTTAGCTGCAGAGTGCTGAGTCATAGATGCTAATTTCTTTCCTGCAGCAGAAACCAAATTTAGTCTTAGTTCAGTGGATCTAATGTGGAGAAATGTGAACAATGCCTGCTTTTAATCCTCCCCTTTGGAAATGAGACCCCCTGGTCAGCTAGTGACACATTGTTATTCAAGTAGACTCTCTAAAAATGCATTCTCATTCAATTAGATGATTGGGAAGACACTGAGAATCGAGTGCACATGTACTGTATATAAAGTGGTTGGCTCACTGAGAATACAGTCAAAACACTCATGTTATTAAGTGAAAACATTATGTGTGAATGGTTACACAATTACATTGCATTTGGATGTACAGTTCCCATCATCTTTTTTTTTTTCTCAAAAAAAAATCACAAACATTAATTCATTTTTTTAAGAGCAGACATAGAATTTTTCAACATAATGAATTCCCACCCCACCCCAGCCCAAATGTAGTGCAAAACAGCACATGCCATTATACTAAGATCTCATTAAGCTCGAGCAGAGTCTCAAAACAACATCAGCAAAAAAAAAATAAAAAAAATACAGCAAATACAGGCTATAATTATATTACATAAACTGCTCTAGTTCACCCCCTATACTGGGGATATAATCTACAACATGACCCCATACTTTTTGTAAATGTATTTGTTGCCCTCTTACATGACACATGTTTTTCTCAGGGGTGCAATAGGTTAACAGTTCTGTCCACCATAAATAAGTTTCTTTCATGACCTTCAAAGTTTATCAGCACTTCACTGTTGCCCAGAATACTTTGTCTAGTTCCCATCATCTTGATTAATTACAAAACAGAGCAGAAAGGGACAAGGTGGCGATGGGATGAAAATATCTATTAAGAGCAATGAGAAGCAGCACTGGCAGGCAGCAGCAGAGTAGTAGCAGTTGGCATGAGCAGGATTGGGTTGGCAGAAGCCTGAATAAGTGAAACCTGAATGGATCTGTATACATCAGCTGGCAGCCTGAGGGTTCACATGACCTGCACTGTACTAACGCGTGCTTAATTTCTTCACTCGCAGAGACAAAAAATCTCTTTTAAAGTACTAAGTCACATTTGTGTACCTCAGTTTGATACAAAGTAGACTCTAAATTAAGCTTTGAAATGCTGTTTAAACTTATTAAATTTTATGGCTGTTAACATGTTAGCAAACACTTTGCCAATGTTAAGTGACCTTTGAGGCAGTTTTTTGGATTTTATGTAGCTTCCTCTGAAGGCATAAAAAGCTTAATGCCACTTTTTTCCAGTACTCTGCAAGACCTCTAAACAGATAGTAATGTTTGAAAGTCGGAAAGACTACCAAAGTTTGATGTTTTTTGATGATGGTCGCTATCTGACCTGTGGCCTTTTTGGCTACATTTAATTTAATTTTCAGTTTTGGTTCTCCTGTGAGAATACAGCCTCCCTCTTTCATTCCCTCGAACACCATCTTGAAAAGGTCGGTGTTGGGATTTTTGCACATATACAAAAACCTTTTCTTATCCAAAGCTTTTCATTAAGTTTCAAAGTAGGTGTATTTCTTCTTCGGGCCAGAAATGTGGGCTTTTATTATGGGCATGCATCGCTAGTGTGCAAGTAAACGTAGTCAGTTGTTATCTGCTTCTCAGACACTTAGGCACTGGAGAAACCTGAACTCAAACAGGACCAGTGAAACAAAACAGTGAGCCACAGACAGCACAAAGCTGCAGACTAGGCTATTGATTCCCAATGGAATCACCAGAACTGGCAACCATTACACATTACAGGGATGCATTTGTTCCAGTGTGAGTATCATAAATATTGATAAATGGAACTTTAAAAAGGTGTCATGTAAAGCGAAGTGTTAATGTGTTAGTACATGGTCTCGCAAGGTTTGTAGTAAAGCCAGGGCTCCCAAATCATCACGCCATCATCATGACATCACTTGTGGCAGTTTATTAGATTTAGTGAGGCCCCCCTCGGAGACAAAAGAGGCTTCATAAAGCTTTTTTTTTTTTTTTTACATTTGCTGAAGAGCTCTGCAAGACCTCTGAACAGACTTTGATGAGTAAAAGTGGAATAAATGTTCAAAGTTAAAACTTTCACGTCATTGGAAAACTTAAGTTGGTAAATGTTTAATTTGGAAAGTTTGTTCTGAGGATGTAAATATTGTTTCCTAAGTTAGCATTAATTTAGGGTGTGATGAATTGCATGACAGTCTCCAGCTGACCTTATGTGTCACTGATTATGTGTATATGCACAAAATATTACAGTATTTTCCCTGTCTTATTCAGCTGTGGGATTCAATTGTTTTCATATTTATAGTCTACATGTGATGTTGGCTGTGGTTTAGGTGGGGGGTGCACTTCTACAGATGCAGATGAGAGCTTATCTATATATTCGGATGGCTTTTTGGCTTATAGGTGGTACTGTAAACCAGAAAAAGAGGTGGGTATATCCTGTTTACCTGCGTGTACCCTCCACTACACCACTGGGTGTTGGTGGAAACTACAGACATTTGTGTTGCAGTAACTTTTATCCAACTCTGCTTTCATGTCCTGAGGTTGAAGCCTTGACCTGGGTCAAACAGACCACATGCAAATATATATGTATATGCAAACAACAAGCTCTGTCTTTACATTTCTAACCTGTTTGGTGCCTTGGCTGTGCAGTGACAGACAAACAGCAGCATGTTTTAGTTCACCAAGTTGACTTTAAAATTCTTTGCTTTTAACAGCTCAAGTGTTAGTGAGTTTGCGGCTTTGTAGTCTGTGTCAACACTATCCATCAAGTGTTTGACAACACTGAGGCGTTTTTTCTTTTACATAGAACTCTCATTTTCAACTCTAAATTGTTGTCAGAATAGTTTTTTTTATATACTGACCTATTCTGAATACATTTAGTGTGTGGAAGCAGCTAGAAGGGGCAGTATTTGTGTTGCAACAGAGAGAGCTGAGATGTTTTAACAGTTGTTTATAGTATAATTGGAATAACAGATGTTGAGGGCAAGCTGTAACGTCATAAGGGGAGGATGTTTTCAAGCACCCACGTGTCAGTGCTGTTAAAATCCCTCTTTAAACTGCAGACTAGACCTCAGGGTAAAATACAGCTCAGGTTGGTGTTCGTGGAACGGTCCAGCAGGTTATGAATGTATTTTACTGAGCTGTATGGAGGTGAGTGGTTACATTTAGTCAGCTGCCGGCTCCTGTACTATAAGAGCATGTGCTAATGAGCTTTCATCCCATATAGGCAGACTCCACATTTAGACAGAATATAGGGAATGTAACACCTGAAGAGTAGTTATCAGTTGGACAGTGCTGTTCTCATGTGTGTGCCTCTCTATCCAAGTTGACTCATAACATTTTTGTACTATTCAAAACTGACTATAGGGTTACATAGCAGATCAATAATGTTTGTCTACTTGTTAGTGCAAATTTATTGTATGATCATGAAAGCCAAATTGACCTCTGAAAGTGGTGGAAAATGTCTTGTCACACTCTTAACACGCATGCTTATGGTTGTCATATCAGAACCTGTGTATAATACACTGATTTGCTCTTTCTTTATTTTGAAAAGACATATTTTAAATTCAATATGTGTTCATTAATTGATGCCAAGATCTAAATGTGGATTTATGTACAATGAGTTAATTGTCTGCTGATTTTAACTTTAATTTAAAAAACACTATATTGATCCTTTCCTGTCAGCACACATATTTTCTCCATTGTTGGGGAGCAGTCAACTTCATGTACTCCAATTACTTGTTTCACCACAATTTACTGCAGTTGGGTGACATTTCTTGCCCTACAATAACACAATGCCACACCTCATTGCCCACAGTCATTTAACGACTATCATCTGCTATCTGACTAAAATCACCACTGGTTTGGAACCAACATGTCTTGATTGGATACTGTGAATTTCCCAAGAAGTTGAGCATTTTTCTGATTTCACTCCAACAATTGCTCCCTCTTCTCTCCTTAAACCACATCCTCGCTCAGGCTGCCTATGTGAGAATTGGCGTGCCCTGATCCGTAAATCAAACACATTGTTAGTTTAGTTATGCTTCCAAGTAATGACATTAAAGTCCAGGCTCCGATTGTGATTGTATCTCGAGAGGTAGACTTGTTTGGATGTAGTTCAACTTATATTTGAAACTAGTGTATTGTGTAAGTACTTTTCAGTGTGATGTAGCTAATAATTTGGTAAACTACAGTTGTAATGTAGTTCAGCAACACTGATTTTCACTACTATACAAATCCATTTCTGTGGCCAGCAGATAATGATAATAATAGTAATACATTTTATTTATAGGCGCCTTTCTCGACACTCAAGGTCACGTCACATTCAATGATAAAACACACACAGCAATAAAATTGTCGTTAATAAAAAACAATAAAATTAAACAGTGCAATGTGGTCAGGGGGAATATGTGAGTGTGAATAGGTGAGTTTTTAGTTTAGACTTGAAGTGTGGGAGGGAATCGTGTTGCAGATGTGACTCACACCCAAACTGGCATTGTCCCGAGCCAGTTACCAAGGACCAGAGCTGAATGGGAAATACAGTTAATGTGCGACTCCTTTTTCAGGAAGTTAGAACATTCCAATCTGATGTCTGTTACAATGAGTTGTACGAGTAAATTATCACATTGGCGTCACAGTACATACAAACATTGTTTTTGTGTGACTATTAAATCATGTGAGTGTGTTTGGTTGTACTAGGCAAAGTATATCAAATCATATTCTGGTAGTTAATGTTAATCCAGTTATGGTCTGGCCTCACTCGCTATAATTTCAACACAAGAAGTTACAGTGAAGGTGACATTTGAGCAGAGTTATATGCCTGAAACATTCTGCTCTTTGTGTGAAACACTTGTGAATAAAGTAGGTCTTTGCTTCATTAAAAAGTGTGATGCAACAATGGGTTTCACCAGGATTGGTTAACATCCTGTTCCTGAAAGGTCAGATGGCTCAGTCTGTTGTGTGCTGTATCTGCATCAGTTTACACAGTTCGCAGTTTCAACAGGCAGTCAGACCGGTCAAGATATACAGTATGTGCTGGACGTGCTGATAATTACTTGAGGGCACACCTTGTTGTGCTTTATCTGTGGTTATGATACGAATTATACTTTTGTAATTAATTCCCCAGAGACTCCTCTACTCATCACAGTCACACCTGTAATAAAGTCATAAGGAACACCCTTCTGTGTAAATACGCTTGATAACATTTCCGCACGAGTGTCCCGTACTTCCTGTTCTCCCTGTGTGTCACCCTGACGATGCTGTGTGTTTTCATTAGATACCGACTGTGCGATATGACCACAGTATGATAGGTGCAATCAAAGTCACTCAGTTATGTTGCAATAACGCTATATAAAAATAGTTATTTTGTTTTGTGGCTCTGATTCATTTCTTGGTAAAGCACAGTGTAGATCAATCAGTGTAGGAAGTGTTTAATCTTCACAGATGACTAAAACATTATGGGATGGTCAGTCATATTCACTGCATCATCATTATTACACAAAATGTGGACTCTGTCTTGACCAGATGCGGGAAGTCTCCATTACTTCAATCAGAAACTCTGAGTGCATCAGGCAGAGATGCCCTGGTAGCTCACTGGGTAGAGTGCGTACCATTAAAGCTGTGTCCTGACTGCAGTGGCCAGGGTTTGAGTCTGGCCAAGGGCTCTTTGCTTTATGTCCTCCCCTTTCATATCTGCCTCTCACTATAAATAAAACATAAAAAATGCTCAAAACATCCTTTACAAAATGATGATGAATTGTTTAGAAAGACTAATGCCTCTGTTTCTTTTCTCTCTTTTCAGATCGATAAGTACCTGTACTCCATGCGTTTCTCTGATGAGACATTAAAGGAAATCACACAACGTTTTCGGAGGGAGCTGGTCAAAGGACTGGGGCGGGACACCAACCCCACTGCTGTGCTGAAGATGCTACCAACATTTGTGAGGTCAATCCCTGATGGCTCAGGTTAGTACCTTTGACCCCAAATTTTAACCATGGTAAAATAATCTCAGCCCGTCGTCAAGAAATCAGTATCAAGGACATTTCACTGGTTTTGCCACCGTATGAATGGATGACAACTAAGGTCAAATTGCAAACTTCTTTTGTGCTTATGTGTTTTTGTATGTTATCTTTGACAATTGCAATCTTGAAAATTTCAGTGCTGGTTGATTTGGCGACATTGGTAGTTACTGGTGGTTACGACACTAATGGTTCATATCCACAGGGGCGTTTTAAGTTGCGAGAGGTTGCACCATCATGCAGCATTTTTTTTAAATGTCACCCTCCACACCCAGTTCGTAATACGGCAAATATAGAAATATTGCAATATTGTCATCATAGGCTCAATCACCATTGTGGTACTTCACGATATATTGTAAATCTGCAAACTATATTTAAATGAAAATCTCTGAGATTATTAATTTAATGCCAACACCCTGCCTATGACTAAATCTGGCACGTTTACCTGATGGACTCAGGTGCTCCTGTTAATTAATTGCCTCCTCTTAAATAAAATAATCATAAAACATAAACATAATCAAATTCTAGAACAGAGAGAAAATAATCTACTAAAATGACAATGATCATTTAGTCTCCCCTTGCTACCTCTCTAGTATCCCTCTGCACTTTCCAAAAAAAAACAGTAAAGATTATTTTGCCACCACTGAGGTCCAGGTCCAGCTACATTCAAAAATATTTGACTATATGCAATAGTAAACTGAGTCATGTAGTCACCAGGACATTGTATTGCAGTGGAGAAAGAGAAAATGTCAGTTTGTATTTTTAAAGTTGCTGGGCTTGGTCCCAGCTTTTAGAAGACAGGGATTAATCTGTGGTAGGAAGTCACTCCCATTTTTTAAAAGTGAGCGATCAACCTGATCTTGCAGGTTTGATCTTGCAAAGGAAATGTAACCACAGTAATGCAGGGCAGACATGCAGAATTTATACAGACAGCTCTGGTGCTGTGATCTAAACTTAAATTCTTGTAGCTGTGATTCAACAGTGCGCACCACAACAGAGTGTGTAATAAGATGACATCAGTATCAGAAGGGCTTGTGACAGTTGTTGATGAGAACATATAAAGATCTTGAACCATCAGTTCCTGAACGGATGACAAAAAGTAGCTTACTGCATCTTTCACTCTCCATCTGGCAAATTAACTCAAAAAGAAAAACTACTGTTTCCTCTTAATATAGTGACACTTGTAACCGATTTAAATATTTTCATCTCTCTCTGCCTGTCATGATGTCAGTATCCACAGCATGCTGTCTAATCCTAATTTCCTGCAGTTGTTCTGCCCTTATAACCCAGGTGAATGTGAGTTAAAAATTTGTTCCTATCTGGTACGTACTGTACTGTAGGAGGAGAGTGTCCGTCCGCTTAAACTGAGAGACAGATTTTATTGCCTTGTAGTCAGCTGAATATTAATGGAAGTAAAGCTCTGTCTCTTTCCTTCTCTCTGAAAGGAACGCTTCACCCACAAAATGACCATTTTTATATCATGTAGTCATGCCATGTTACTTTGAATTCATATAGAAAACTTCATTTTTTCTCACCTGCCTCTAAGGAAAATGGCAAACATATTGATTTACTGATTGATAGGGAACCGCATCCACCAGCAAAGCTATATCAAAACAAACAGTTTCCAAACTTGCAAACAACTTGTGCAGTGTAATCCAAGTCTCATATATCCATTCATACGCTCAGTACTTCCCAAACACATGACTTTTGTGAAATGAAACTCATCTATATTCTCTTCAAGGCCAGACTCCAATATCAGGTTTTATTAGTGAAAATGCATGTAAATGCTCCCACTGACCAAAACAGACTTTAATCAATAATTAGAAAAGACTAGAATTCAAAAGAAATGTTTTATAATTTTTCTCATCATTCTGAAACCATAATCACAGCTGTCCTTTTATTTACAGAAACTAACACCAAATATATTTTCTCTGGTTTCCTCTGCAGATTTACATTCCTCAGATAAATTATCAGTCAGTCTGACCTGGCCTTGCATTCTGATCTGTACAAAAAGTTGTGGCACAAGATCATAGTGAAATGAAATTACACTGCTGGGTAAATTGTATCTAATATTAATAGAACTTTTACTCTACAACCTAAAGTGAAATTTCTACATTTTTAATCACTGTTTGCAATCATTATTGCCAACAGAAAAATGTGCGCAAATCAGCAGACTCTCTACTCTGAACTCTGTGCAGCAACACCAAGAATCTTCTGATGTGTTGGAGATCTTGTACTTGTTACTTTCTAAATGGGAACTCGAGGTTGAAAGTGACAGTTTTATTTGATTTTTACTGGTCCCATAGGAATCACAATTTTTACAAAACACAGCAATAACAAGAAAACAGACGGTATGTGCAATGAGTTAGGGGGCATTTCCTGCTTTATCACCTATTATCAAAGACCAGTAAGTTCTTTGAGTCATATTACTATGGATTTATAAAAAGCAGTAAAACACTATTGCAGTTTGTCTAATTAGAATGATTGAAAATTATGACCCCACTTAGACAGAAAGAATATACTGGAGTCACCATTTACTGCCAAGTGAGCACAGACTAAAAATATTGCAGAATTTCATGGAACTGAACTAAACACACTGTATGTCACAGACACCATTCCCAGGGCGTAAAACAAGGCCTCTTTGTCATGTTCCTTTGCATGTGATATGAACACCATTGCGCCTTTATGCTATGCACAAGGCTTTTAAGTAAATCCAATGTAAACCCATCCATAGCAACATTTGATGCTAAAGCAGCTGATGTAGGCATAAAGAGGGAGAATGTCAGCGTAGGGCAGGAAGGAGACAACACCAAAACCCAGTGTTGCTGACTTTCATTAAGGGCTGTTTTTTTTAATAAAATCAAAACTCAATGTTTTATCGTAATGCTATATCACTTACCTAACTATGTTTTGTGTAGAACTAAAATTCTTACATCACGACCTATTTATTTCAACCCAAAACACGATCTCTTTCCTACACCTAACCAATAGTTTTGTTGCCTAAACCCTAATCCCTATTGTTTCACAACACTAACCGTAAGTAACGATGTGTTTCAGCTGTGCGGCACATAGATACGCTAAAGATTGCCCTGTGCATTGTTATAAGATGCAGAAGGGTGTGACAAAGCTTTGCTTTTTGATGATTTGGGAATGAAAACATTTGCATACTTTCTGCATGGTAGAGGTTTCTATCTGCCACTGCAACATTTGCAAACATTTCAACATCTTTTTATGCAGATCATGTTTATTTGACAAAATAACTGCTAACAGTGAGTGAAGACATAATGATAATGTGATGATGATAACTTATTGTGGCTGAAACGGCAGTTTCTGTTTGAATAAAAGTAAACAGTGTTAAGATTGTTGCCATGACACCTGCCATGGGGTTTGGCAATCATTAACCAATAACTATACAGGAAGTTCATCTTGCAAAAAAGATGTAAGCAAACCTATAGTAAAGACACCAGTGTGCACACACAAAGAACCACACAATGCATGCATATAAAAATACACTTCAAACTTAAGTTTTATGGATTTATTTACAAACTCACAGTATACAGTATACTGTATTTGGAGGAGTTGATGATGGCAGCTTTAGCCCAAACACAAGACATCACTTCTGTCCGAAACAGCTTTATTTTCTCATACACAGTGTCTTCCCTATGTTGCTTATCAATGACACATTGTGCGACATGAATTCACTGTAGGGTACTAGAGAGCGCTGTACTTGTCTGCTAAGTGAACAGAAGGGAGACACACTATTGATGCACGTCTTCCTTCTGAGTAAAGTCCCAGTTCAGAGCTGAGTAATTAAGTGTGTTCTTCAGTAATGTCAACAACATGTTCCTTATGTAACTAACGCTCCTCCATCTCCCCACCTCTTCTTTCACAACAGAGAAGGGAGACTTCATTGCATTGGATTTGGGAGGCAGTAACTTCAGGATCCTCCGCGTCAAAGTGAGCCATGAGAAAAAACAGACTGTTCAGATGGAGAGTCAGATCTATGAAACACCAGAGGACATCATTCACGGCAGTGGAACCAGAGTAAGTTATACTGCCAGTACACAGAGACACACACACACACACACACACACACAAACAGTCTCACAGTCTCATCAGCTCACCCTCATACAACCTTTCCCTCTTTTCACCTCTGTTCCAGCTGTTCGACCATGTGGCAGAGTGTCTTGGGGACTTCATGGAAAAACAAAACATCAAAGACAAGAAACTCCCTGTTGGATTTACCTTCTCATTCCCCTGCCAGCAGAACAAACTAGACGAGGTGAAACTAAATAAAAAATTGATCAATGGACAAGGATGTTGATGTTGTTGACTTCCTTGTGATACATGACACTTTTCATGTATTATCTTTTAATTCAAATATCTGAGGGTAACCCGATCAAGTATGTCTCTTTCCTTTTCTCACTTTCCTCTGTGTCTCTCTGTTTGTCTCCAGGGCGTTCTGATGACATGGACAAAGCGTTTCAAGGCCAGTGGAGTGGAGGGAATGGATGTTGTCACACTGCTCAACAAAGCCATTAAGAAACG
Source organism: Plectropomus leopardus (assembly GCF_026936395.1). Classification (NCBI taxonomy): domain Eukaryota; kingdom Metazoa; phylum Chordata; class Actinopteri; order Perciformes; family Serranidae; genus Plectropomus; species Plectropomus leopardus. The sequence goes on along the minus strand of NC_142176.1, from coordinate 24,208,452 downwards.
AGGAGTGAGTCTTGTTTCATTTGAGGCCACACTCAACGTATTTATCCTAATGCATTCGGTTTAATTCAAGCTGGGATGCAGGATGACACAGATAAGTTACCGTACTGAGTTACTTAGTGTGCTTTCATGTCTTTTAGGACTATGATGCTGACATCATGGCAGTGGTAAATGATACTGTGGGAACGATGATGACCTGTGGTTTCGATGACCAGCGCTGTGAAGTCGGCATTATCATTGGTACGACAACAGTGTGCAACTGAAAAGTCAAAGGAGCAATCAAATTCAAGAGTGTTTTTGGCATTATTACAAGCAAAATGGAATTTATTTCTCTCCAAACCAATAAAAGGAGCATAATACATATTGATTGAACTGTATTGACACATATTTCTCTGCGATTAGGTACGGGTACAAATGCGTGCTACATGGAGGAGCTGCGTCACATCGACCTGGTGGAAGGAGACGAGGGCAGGATGTGCGTGAACACTGAGTGGGGAGCTTTCGGAGATGACGGCAGGCTGGAAGACATCAGGACAGAGTTTGACAGAGAGATAGACCGAGGCTCTCTGAATCCCGGCAAACAGCTGTATGTCAATCCAAAAGTATTACACTGTTGCACATCTCTGAGATAATCTAAGTGAGCTAATCACTGAATCAGCTGATGACTAGCTGCTGTTTATTGTTCTGGATAGAGAGAAAGATTACAGTGAGTTTACAAATATTTATTCATTTGCAGTTAAAACAAAAAAAAAAAATCTATCAAAAAGTATTTTTATGTAGTTGCCAGAAACTTGAAGGATAACAGTCATGCTGTTTTATCTTAAGGTGAATATAGCTGATTTATGATGCCATGCTTTAACATCCAAATTATCCTGCATGCTTGCTGCTTACACAAGTTGTCACAGAAATCCTGCACTCTGTTAAAATGACCAGCAGAGAAAAAAGGCAGTGCTCTTTGATTGCTCTCTGCCCTCACATTTTCCCACACGGGAGCCAAAGTCTGTTTCTCTAAAAGTGTGTGACGCTAAAAGCCTCACTGTGTGAAGAGCAGCATCTGAGTCAGCACATTAAAGCAATACCTCCCCCACAAATTATCATTTTTATATCAAATCTGTTATGTTGAATTTTAAAAGACAACTTTATTTTTCTCGCAAGCGCCCACACTGAACAAAGAATCCAAGATTGGAGAAAATTCTTCATGAAATAAAGTAAATAGGGACTGCGTTTCACAACAGCAAAACTATATCAAAACATCTATTAACAAATTATTACTCTCTTAAGAAGTATAATCTCAGTCTCATTTATTCACTTGTGTACTCAGTACTTCCAAAACACATGTATTTTCACTAAAACCTTACTAATCAAAACACTTCTGCATATGAGTAGCATGCTTGGACAAGCGTGTGTGTTAAAATTCTGCTGCAAAACTATTTATGAGGAAGTGTTTTAAATTGTAACTGAATTGAAACACTGGACACATGACTTGAAAGTCAAAGAAAACTGCATTTATATGTATATGTTATTTAATTTGATTTTATTTTAAGCACTTTTTTTCAGGCCATTTTGTTGCTTGTTTGTTTGTTGGCCATTTCCTGAAGTAGCTTACTGGCTCTTCTCATGTTTTTGGAAGGAATCGAGCCAACTTGCTCAGGTTTCCAGAATGTTTAACCAGAAGTTTCCAATTTTCTCTTTCACTGTGTCGTAGATTTGAGAAAATGGTCAGTGGTATGTACATGGGGGAGCTGGTTCGTCTCATCCTGGTGAAGATGGCCAGAGAAGGCTTCCTTTTCGAGGGACGGATCACCCCTGAGCTGCTCACGAAGGGGAAGTTTGAGACCAAACACATCTCAGCCATAGAGAAGTAAGTCAATCTACATTTACATTCAATGGGACCAACATATAAAATAAATACATAATAAATTCAATATGTTTTCTTAAATAAATAGCTGTAATAAATAATTGAATTCAAAACGATGTATATCTCTAGTCTATCACTGCTTCTCTGCCTCTGTCTTTCCTGTTAAGGAGTAAGGAGGGGTTGTCCAAGGCCAGAGAGATTTTAACCAGACTTGGTGTTGAGCCCTCAACCGACGACTGCATTGCTGTGCAGCATGTACGTATTGTTGCTGAAATAGCTCTCTCATCTTCATAATCACAATCGCCATAATCACATGAATTAAGGCTGAAGTATAATTTTACCAACATATCTGAGATCTACGCAGTCGTATCTGAAAAGAGTTTACATCAAATAAAATGTGCAGTTAGTTAGTCTGCAGTTTATTAAATTAGGATGTGTTTCTTGATGAATTTCTCTCCTCCCTTCCTCCCTCAGGTTTGTACTATTGTGTCTTTCCGCTCTGCCAACCTGATAGCTGCCACACTATCAGGCATCCTACTGAGGCTAAAGGAGAACAAAGGTGTGACACGACTCCGAACCACTGTAGGCATCGATGGATCTCTATACAAGATGCACCCACAGTGAGTGACATTAAAATATGTTTATTTTACGTGCTCTGTCAGCACTTCGAGAAAATATCAAGCATCTCAGTGCTCCTCATATTTCCATAAATTTCACTGCGATCTGCTGTGAGGTGTTAAGAGGTGGCTGAGTGCATATCCTGCATTATGTTATACATGTTATTTATCAGTATTTAGCCCATTCTGTCTGGAGAAGAGCAAATTTTCTGGAATAAATGTTCATAGATCAGAATTTAAACTCTCTCAAATGTATTTCAGATATGCTCGTCGTCTTCATAAGGCAGTCCGCCGTTTGGTTCCGGACACTGATGTCCGATTCCTCCTATCAGAGAGCGGCAGTGGAAAAGGAGCAGCCATGGTGACAGCTGTGGCCTATCGACTCGCAGAACACTCACGAGAAATTGCCCAAACGCTGTCCGAATTTCGCCTGACGACCGAACAACTGCTGGAGGTGAGGACAGAGTGACACTGTGGTGTGTGTGTGTGCGCTTGTCTGTGTGCGTGTGTGTGTGCATGTGTGCATATGTGTGCCTTCATCTTTCACTGTATGTTACTGTACTATTCGGGGTATTCTTAATTTCTACAGGTAAAGAAGCGAATGAGGATAGAGATCCAAAATGGCCTTTCAAAGGACACACAGGACACTGCCACTGTCAAAATGCTGCCAACCTTTGTCAACAGCACTCCTGATGGCACAGGTGACACACACAGACACACACACACACTCACTTGCACATACACATTTAAGCTGGCAACTTGTGATTGCACCACATGTGTGTCTGTTGGGCAGAGAGAGCAGCTAAGATCATGACATGACATATTTCTCACTTTTTTTTTTTGCCATTTCACAATTCCACAATTCAGAAATTGGTTTTGATTTGCACTGATGAGCACTTCATTGTAATGTATTATTACCTAGTTCTTATGACAGTGATGTTTTGCAGGTTATTATATTAACTTATTATTGTATATTAATGATTGCCTTTATGATCTTAGTGTTAGGGTTAGTATTAGTATTGTTGTTCAACATTAACATTATAGGGGTGTAAGTGTAATTGCAGATTTAGACTACAAATGAAACAGAAAAGTTTGTAGAATTTCGGATTTTTACATTGACTTCCTCTATTTTTTAGGACCATTGTACAAGGAAAGGGTGAGGGGAACATATATGAAATTGTGTCACAGAGGGTCCTCTGCTAGAAAATTTTGAGCATAAAACAATTTCCTGAATTCTGATGAATGCACCAATTTGTGCCTTCTCTGTATCAATTTGTAGTGTAAATGTCTTGAATTCTGTCAAAATCTGCTACTTTCAAGTTTTTGTATTTCTGTTAGACATGGTTACTGTTTCATTTATTTATCAGTCTTATCTGTTTGTCTTGTCATCTAGAAAATGGTGATTTCCTGGCTTTGGATTTAGGAGGAACCAACTTCAGAGTTCTGTTGGTTAAGATTCGTTCTGGCAAGAGGAGAACAGTGGAGATGCACAACAAGATCTACGCCATTCCTCTAGAAGTGATGCAGGGCACAGGAGAGGAGGTGAGATGCATTAGTCATTAGACTCATTAATCTGCGTTAAACTGACTGAAGTGATGCAGGCGATGCATTCAGGCAAAAGTCAGAAGGGTAGGAGAGAAACTTTGAACTTCACCTCCTGTTGCCTTGTGGGTCCAGTAAAGATCAGGTGGGTCTGAGGTCAGGGATGTGACGCTCAGTGGTAAGTGGCTAGGAGGTAACTAGGTCGATAGATAAGAGGTGGACAGAAATAGATATAGATGACTGGTTGAGATTAGCATTGAGTTGACCGTCTTTAAAACATATATTTGAACTTAACTCTTGTGCAGCAGCTGAAGCTTATCTCGTCTGTCACCTTTTGGCCTTTTCATCTTCACTCTCACTCCACCATGTGTTTCTCTTCATCCTGAGGGACACAGAATAGAAATAGAAATAGCACTATGTCACTGCAACTTCACCAGTGTTTGCATTTATTTTGCCTAAGAAGAGTCTTCTCCAGACCAAGCATATCACTGCCCAAACCTGTGTGGGTGTGCAGGGCCTTTTTTGAAGTGTTATATGACTGTGGATGTAGCCTTGTGATTTAGATATTTTAGAGGTTGAAATATACAGAACTGTTGTATAATATGACTGGTCTGCAGACCTGTGACTGTTAAATCTGTTGACGTGTGTCGCTTACTTAACCAGGCAGGTTAATTTATATTTACAGTAATGGTCAGGGAGAGTGGTTGTTATAACACAGACAAAATGCTGAATGACAGTTGTTTAATGCTGATCAGTGGTGAAAGAAGTATGCACTTAACAACTTGCATTGGAAAAGTTACTTTAGTAAAAGTAAGTAAGTATAACTAGGGAAATGCACTTAAAGTATTCAAAGTAAAAGTATCCAATGCAGATTTTTTTTAAACTAAAAATTAAATTAAAAAAATCATGTTTTGCAAAGCCCTCTTATGTTTTTTATGTGAACATCTTGGTTTGTAAATTAATTAGAATTTAAAGCTCTCAGATAAATGTAGTAAAAAGCAAAATATTTAAAGTATAAAGTGGCATTAAAAGAAAAGATTCAAGTAAAGTGCAAGTAAAACTAGTAACTAGTCTCATATCACAGCATCAATATATTGCCCATCAGTGGAGCAGTAAATTTTCTATCCACTGTACATGATTCAGTGATGATTTATCTGCTTATTGGTCATCACTGTGATATGAGACTAGTAATTGTCACTATCCTGTTGTCTTTTCCTGATTTAAAAGCTGCATTATATTAAAGTGATGCAATTTTCTGAATTTACCCGACTGTTCCAGCTGTGATTTGTAATTCGCTGTTATTATATCCACATCACTGATAATCATGTATCAAAATCCCATTGTGTAAATAATTTGTAAAAAAAAAAACTGTTGCAATCGCAACATTAAAGGTATTTGGTCAGAAATGTCCAATATTTTATATACTCCATATCTCTGATCCATATTTTTATCTTTAAGTACTCCTGAGCACCACCCCCTTCAGTTATGTCCCCGCAGATATTTTGTACCGGACAGCTAATAGAAAACACATGTTATGAGGTCTCTGACTGATGTGTGGCCACTGACGCAACATACTTGACTTTTACCTTGAGGCATTGTGAAATCATTTGAGTCAGTGGCATAGGAAATATGATATACTGGTATGTAAAGTGAATAGTAAAAAATCTTGGACACAAACCATGACTCATTGCTACGACAATTTTCTGGCTAATATTAGGATTTAAACCACTCCTTTAATGTGCTCTACAAAATCCATGCTATGTATGATTTTCCTAAAACACAATCTACACTAATACAATAGTAATCCCTCCCAATTTATGAGAGGGATTTATGAAACTCTAGAAGTGGTTTAGGGTGTCTTTTTCTGCAGAGACTCTGCTCTCTGCCTGGATTTTCTCTTTTCTGTGTTGGGGACATTTATGGGCATGTACCCACACATTGTTTAGATGAGGTCAGAGCTTTGGCAAAAGGTAGCGACTACCAGACTGTAAGCATCAGGCTTAAAAGAGAGACGGCCTAACCTGGGGTTTGCTTGTTCTTTCACTTCCACTCGCAAGTGTGTTTAAACTAACTGAATAGTACACCTTTTTTAGACCAAATGGATTACACTTGTTACTTCCTGTGGTCCATTATTTTTGCTAATTTTGCCAGACAGAACAGTAATCTGGCCACTAATAAATACTGAGGGTTAAAGGTACCAAACTGATTACCGGAGGCTCAAAATGGAGCAAAATATGCTAAATGTTCTCAATATAAGTGCTGTAGTTTCACATATTGTCATATGTTGTTTTCTTCCAGTTGTTTGATCACATTGTGCAGTGTATCAGTGACTTCCTGGACTACATGGGGATGAAGAACGCTCGCCTTCCTCTGGGTTTCACCTTCTCTTTCCCTTGTCGACAGACCAGCCTGGATGCTGTGAGTGTCCTTTGTCTATGATGTGCTAAACTGTCTCTTACTTCCTTGGGAGTCTTAAATCAGAAACACACGTATTACCAGCATCAAGAGGAAACCCCAGATGTTTCCAAACTGCTTTTCAAAAAGCAGATTCACAAAACTGCTTCATGAGCCCAAAAATTACATTATCTGAGCCACTAGCAGGACATGAAATCCTTGTATGCTTTGGAAGATATGACAATTCTCACTTTTGTGTGTGTGTGTGTGTGTGTGTGTGTGTGTGTGTGTGTGTGTGTGTGTGTGTGTGTGTGTGTGTGTGTGTGTGTGTGTGTGTGTGTACAGGGCATCCTGGTGACATGGACAAAGGGATTCAAGGCAACAGACTGTGAAGGAGAAGACGTGGTGGGTCTGTTGAGGGAGGCCATTAAAAGGAGAGAGGTAGGATATGAGGAGCAGCATCATTCACTCAAACATGGAGCTGTGAGCAACAATGTTGACTGTGACGTTGCATCATGTTCTTCCTTCTTTAGGAATTTGACCTGGATGTAGTGGCAGTAGTGAATGATACAGTGGGAACCATGATGACCTGTGCTTATGAAGAGCCCACCTGTGAGATAGGACTCATTGCTGGTTAGTTTACCTGAAATCTACTATTTGTTTGCCAGTGTTCATTTTTTGTTTTTCTATCTATATAACTAATGAGTCTCATTACAGGCACAGGCAGTAACGCATGTTACATGGAGGAGATGAGGAACATCGAGATGATCGAAGGAGATGAGGGACGGATGTGTGTCAACATGGAGTGGGGGGCTTTCGGAGACAATGGATGCCTTGATGACATTCGGACAGAGTACGACCGTGCTGTGGATGACTTCTCCCTCAATCCAGGCAAACAAAGGTTAAAATACACACACACACACACACACTCAGAGAGTCAGACACGACACCTGTTGGGGCATTAACCGCTTATTTCCTGTATGCATAGATGTATTGATGTATCTTTACATGTGCATGTTTGGTGTTTGCATTTGTTTTACAGATATGAGAAAATGTGCAGCGGCATGTATCTTGGCGAAATTGTGCGGAACATCCTGATAGACATGACCAAGAGAGGATTCCTGTTCAGAGGACAGATTTCTGAAACACTGAAGACGAGAGGCATCTTCGAAACAAAGTTCCTCTCGCAGATAGAGAGGTAAGAAAATGTGTCTCAAGGATGTGAAAATTAATCTGGACTTTTGTCTCTCATCTTTCCAAACTGTGAAAGTGACATCAGTCCCAGCTGATTGCACTCCATTAGCACCCCTTGTAGACCAGCTTCTGCAATGATGTATCTTTCCTTATTTTGTTGTTAGGCTACTGATGTTTGACTTTATTTCCTTTCTGCTAATGGCTAATGTTTTTGTCTTTCTCCAGTGACAGATTGGCTTTGCTGCAAGTGAGATCCATCCTGCAACACTTAGGACTGGACAGCACCTGTGATGACAGTATCATAGTCAAAGAGGTAAGGTGAAGCGAGTGGAAAATGTTTGCACAAAATATTACATTAAAATTTGCTTATCAAACAATAGCACAAAATCATGTTAAGTAACTAATTCAGCGTCATGCTCAACCCTTAATAATGTATCAAGGGCAGTTAATCACACAAACTCTTGACCATTATTGCACCTTAGAGGGGAAAATATTCGCCCAGTTAGCAATTTTTTATCAGTAAGGAGTAGTGAAGTACATGTAATTAAACTAGCGGATTAACTGCATTTAACCGTATCTTACTGGTAGCCTAACTACCTTCATATTGTTTTTAGTAATTAAAGTATTCCATTACTTTTTTGCCATTTTTTTCCCTTTTGTTAACTACTGAAAATACAAGTAAAAAAATGAAATAAGAAAATGAATAATCTTTTTGATTTTATTTCAATGAGTCATAAGTATAGATTATAGCTATTTATTAACAAATATTCAGAGAAGTTACCTGGATTAACTGCTTGGTGTAACACTCCCATCTAGACTCTAGTTTCTGGAGGCAGTTGTCTGATGGACAATATATGTATATTGGGTATTTTATCATTTTGGTTTATGTATGATCTTTTAACAAGTAAGCACTTTCTGACATAAACTCAATTCAGTGTTTCAGTTTTTGGCTGACACGTGGATTTCTGTTTTATATTTTGTTATAATTTTACATTACATGCACATTATGAATTTGATCATTTTTAATTTGTTTTAATTAGCTTGAGTTAACCAAACTGGATTTTTCCCTCAGGTAGCTTTGCTGTAGTTCGGCATCTTCCGCTGTGAAGTAATTAGTAGTTTGTAAAGCTGTGCCTTCAAAGTAGCTTCACCAGCACAGTTTACTAGGTATACATGTACCTAGCTCTAAGGTGACCATTCAGTTGAATTATCACCTCTCACAGTTTCAACAAACACTGAACAATATAACTGTCACGAAAGTGCGGGACTGTTGAATCAGACTACATTACTTTCAGCAATGTGTACCTCATAAAACTGGCAAGTGGACATTGTGAAAGAATCGGAGCCCAACAATATATTATTATCACACTTGTCTTGTGAAAGAGGCAGGGATATGTGACTATACAAGAAACAGACGTAAGACACGACACGATATGATATACTTTATTGTCCTCGTAGGGGACATTTGTCTTGGACTCAGTGCTGCACAGATAATGCCTCCACTCCACGTGTTAAGTTTTATTTATTTTCAGTGTTGGTGGCGTGACATAAGACTTTCTGGCTCAGCAAACTGTGGCACCAGTGCTCTGTTAAGTGTTGCAATAATGATAATCATTATCATTGTTATGCAGGTATGTGGTGCAGTGTCACTCCGTGCCGCTCAGCTGTGTGGGGCAGGAATGGCGGCTGTGGTCGATAAGATCAGAGAGAACCGAGGACTAGACCATCTGGACATCACTGTCGGGGTGGACGGGACGCTTTACAAACTACATCCACAGTGAGTTGAATTCATCAGAAATTGATCATACTTAACCTTTCACTGGCCACTCAAGTGCCTAAGAAACCATGACAGGATGCAACATATGGCGACCACACCAGTTTATGTTCTGGTACAGCTAATGAAATCTTTAACTTTAATATGTAAAAATTGTGTTCGTCAACCCTGGGGGAAATTACGAAGGAGAAGATAAGCAAAAATGCAAACAAAGGCAGGTCCAACCTGTTGTGGACAACAAGGAGCTGTAGGCTCAACAAATAAGTCTCCATGTCAACTCCTTTTTAAATCCTGTCCTGGCAGTTTTCTTTCTCAGCCAGCTCATGATAAATGTAACTGTTGTTGTGTTTGAGCCGCCCAAGGCATTTGGCAGAAAATCATTCTGGTTGATGACAACATTCATGTGCTACCTGCTTGTCTAAATCTAAAAAGAGAGACCGCAGCATGGAGCAAAGGACACTGGCTGTATTAGACTGGTTTCTTGTGTGCTCACTTGTTTTATATTGCCAAATGTTAACAGTGTGGGTAGTAATTCACACCCAAACTGTGCAGACCCTGCTATTTCATGTTTTTGCATTTACATTTGCCATACTCATACAGCATGAGTACTGCACACAAAAAAGCAGTAATCTGAGATTCTGATCACATGCACCAGTCTGATACACTAATTTAAAGGTACGCTTTGCAGAAGCTTATTGCTTTTAACACAGCATCCAAAAACTAGAGAGTGGATTAAGAGAGGGAGTGGCATTAATGAGAACAAAGCAGTGAATCACAGAAATAAAACCACATTTTCTGATTGATTCATGGCAGTTACATTGTGTATTACAAATAAACACACCCACAGTGCAGCACTACCCCCCAGGAAGACACCGCAATGCCAGATTTTCTCTAAATTCAGCTATAGTTCATGATTTTTCCACTTGTCTCAAACTTGCTTTTAAGAAAACAGACACGCAGACCTGTAGATTGCGCCCACAGGGTAAAGAAGAGTGACTGAGACATGGGTGTAACAACATTTTTTAAGTTCTGACCTTGTGCTGCTGTTGGCTGGGGGCTACACTCACAGAGGTTCCTCAGATATGTACTTAAGTACATTCATTGAGTAAATGTATTCGGTTACATTCCAGCACTGGTCAACAGAGGGACACAGAGTAACAGACACTGCAGTAATTGGGATCAATGCACCAAGTATAGTAGTATTTCTTTAGCCTTGAATGTTATAATCCAGTCATTACAATTACTATTAAACATCATCTAAATTTGATTAAAAGATATACATGCATTTTTTAAATGCGCTGGGCAACAATTTGCAGCCTTTGAAAATGAGATGTTTTTCTCTTATCTGGCTAACATTGGCACATTTACAGAAATGTTGATTAATGTGTGTTGTCCCTATAAATTAAAGAAAAGAAAATTAAATTAAATTAAAAGTTTACAATTCCTGCTAAGCTGGTTTAACTAGAGGAGTGTGTCTCTTTATTCAGGTAGCTTTAACTCGCTTTTCTGGAACCTGCAAATTGTTTAACTTGTCAGATGAGTAACAGTTGCTCTGCAGTTTTAGAGACACATCTCCATCGTTTCAATATTACATTTACACTGTCTTTTTTTCCTTCTCAGTACAATGTTTTTCAGTTCACTGTTTAATGTCAAACTTTTTGTCTTTGCCTAGTTTCTCTGGGATCATGCACCAGACGGTAAATAAACTGGCCCCTCAGTGTAACGTCAACTTCCTGCTGTCAGAGGACGGCAGTGGGAAAGGAGCTGCACTCATCACAGCCGTGGGCTGCCGGCTGAGACAGGAGCTGAACAACAAATAGAAAATGTCTTTTATGTCTCGCTGGTATCTCCCTTCTTTTCTGTGTTTCCCCTCTCTCCTCCTTTCTGTTCTTCCCCCTTGTCTCCCCTGTCCTCCTGAAGCCAACCAGTCCAGTCAGCGCTCCTGTAGGTGCTTTAGTCGGTCTACATGACAGAGAGAGGAGATCTCTGCTGTGTTTGGTAGCAGAGAGTCAGGCCCTGTGTTGTAGTTAGAAAATGTTTGATTAACCATTGTGACAATACCCAGACTCTTAAGGTTTTTGTGTTTTCCGAGGTTAAACGTATCTGTAGAGATAAAAACGCACGCATTCAGCTCCTGTAAATAATATGCAGGGCAGAAACAAGAGTCCACACACTCCTGTAATGCTCCCATGAGCTGTGTATCATCGCCATCTATGGGACTCCTCTGATAACTGCAGTCTGTTACAATATACCAAGTACAACAGTTGCAAGACAAAAAGCATTGCAGAGAGATGTTTATCTTTGCAACATTTTGAGTGGATGCAGGGACATAAAAACACTGTTTTAAACCAAAGTTTCCAAAGTGTGTCTGCTGTCTGCTGTAGGCGACTCACTGTCTCTACAACAAGAGGCATGAGGTGATATATAAATGTGTAATGAGATGAAAGGGAATATTTTTGCTTTAAGAATGTTGATATCTTACCCAGATATGAAACAATATGTTATACATACATTGTTGCTATTTATTTTATTTTTGTATCAGACAATGTTGGAAAATATTGCTGTTGCAATAATGAGGCACATGGAAGTCCCCTTAGCCGGTACCTGTCCTGTAGTGTTTTTTTCAACCACGTCAGGGCAGAAAAGTGATAAGAGCGGGATTTTTACCTTGTTTGATCTGCAGGAGATGCTTGCTAAATGTGCAGATTTTATGTAATTTATGACAGCAATCCTATTCTACTCCGATGTGCTCTATACTGTAAAATATGACCAAAGAGCACCTGTATTTTACTATTCTTTTAGTTTTCTTCCCAGCTGCTGCTAAGTTGTCGTCAATGTCTTAAGAGGTGCTGACTACCCTCATCATCACAGTGAGACTTACCACTTACTCAGTAACAGCCATGAAACAGGAATGCGGTGCTAACATAGATGCCAGTGGAACAACAATGGCCAAACGACCTATAAGAAAAATATTACAGTGACTGAAAGGGGAATTTGAACATTTTGGAAATAAAGCTTCTCGCTATACTTATGCACTGTACTCCATATGCTCCTACAGACTCAGAAGGGTAATTAAGTGAACTACTGTATGTCTTATTAATAATTCAAACCACAAAAAAAGTCATTTCTTTTTGTCTGCAATAAAATCAAATAATGATATTATTGCTATTACTCATTGAAATTCAGGTGAAATTGTCCACTTGCATTTTTCTGAGACATATTTTAATTGTAAATCCTAGAATATAAGAGCACAAATGCTTTTTAAATAATGGCACTGTAGCTAACAGGTCATTCTGGTGCATGGATAAATCAGTGAGATGCTACAGCACATTTAAAGTTTCATTAACCACAGTTAAAGTTCTGGTTTGTGGTGACAGATTAGCATCAATCCAAAACTGTTACAGTTAAGAAATCTCAGCAATGACATTGCAGGCAAGTTGAATGTCCATTCCTACCTATTACTCACACTGCCAGGATAAAAAGGGCCAGGCTCTCCAGCAGGTCCTGAGCTGCCTTTAGATGTTCCCGAAACTTGCAGAAAAGTCTGAAAACCAGCCCCACACCACACAGACACTTTAATGTCTTTGCTTCTGTTCACAAAACCCAGACTGTATCTGTCCAACACTGTCAATCAATCAGTCACTAAATAAAGACAAACCTGTGTCTACCCAGTGTGTTGTTGGCTGTTCAATTGGCTAAAAATATTTAAGGAATACTTGACCTGCAAAATGACCATTTGTAGGTATGAATTACTCTCTGCATGTTAGATATAACTGTGAGGAAAACCTTTTCTTCAGAAAAGGTTTTTCTCTCAAACCTCCATGATGAACGGTGAATCCAAAAAAGTGAACGTTCCCCATGAACCAAAGTAAACAGGTTCTGTGTTTAACAGCAGCAAAACAAAAAATCTGTTTACAAACTCTCACACAACTCGTGCAGTTTAATCCAAGTCTACTTTATCCAGTCTCATGCTCAGTGGCCTACTTTCCAAACACATGCATATTTGTTGAAACCACATGATTAAAAATAAATAAATCAGCACAAACAGTCTCATGCACGACTGAGTGCGTGCGCTTAAACCATTCCATACGCAGGCGCGTGTCAGGCACGCACAGGTAGGCGGAAGTGTCAATTCTGTTGTGACTTTTTTTGTGAAAATCCACGTGTTAAGGAAGTACGATTACGTATCAAGTTGTACGAGGATTTGTAATCGGATGTTTTGATATAGTTTTGCTGTTGTTAAACGCGGTGCCCGATAAAGAATTGTGGAGGATGTTGTTTATCATGGAAGAAAAAGAAAGTTGTTCTCAAGAACTGGACGAAACAGGCAGTGAGTAATTAATGAGTAAATGGAAGCTGATTGTACGGGTGAAGTACTCTTTTAAGCTCTGTCAGCATCAGGCCTTCTGAAGTTTCATTAAACTTAGCCCGGACCTCTGGAGCAATTTAACTAAGTTCATTTATTCAAGTACATTTATGGAATGACAGATTATTAGAGCTGGGCTTTTTATCATTGTTAGGACTCTACAGCCTATTTAAATCAGGGGCTATTTATAAAATATTCAAGGCTGTAGCCTCAGACACCTAGGCCTGAAAACACCTCTAGCTCCCAGCGCTGCAGAATGAGGGCCAGACCTCTGCCCCCTCTGTAATATTATTACAGAGGGGGCAGGATATAATGTGTAGAGGACAACAGACAAACCATTGCACTTACATACATACAATGTCATATTTATTAAACATATTATTAACTTTTATTTTAGGCCACAAACAAATACCCTGCTGCTTAGTGTAAACAACAAATACAGATGTTTTCACTTTTTCACTGTGTTGAAATTTCATAAAGTTGTTGCAAGGAATCAAAAGGTTTTCTCTACATTCAGACACGTTAACACTAACAAAGCTTTTTACAACATCTGCTGCATGGTCACACAACCATCGCGCAAGTACAACATTTGCATTTCCACTTCATCAGCGTATTTTACACATAAAATAATATGATATTCAATAGATTACATTTTTCATCACATTCGTCTAAGTAGCTGCACTTTTATAATCTCAACACTACTTACACTGACCATATAGAAAAATACAGTTGTCACAATCTTTTTGAAACAAACTATATGAGCACACACTGTGAAACTGATGTGTTAAAGCAATGAGCTGTACACTAACAGATACATGCTAACCATTTAACTAATAGGGAGGGATATCCAGCTGCTTTTTACTTCTAATATGTGCAATAATAGTTAATGTTGAAGTTTTATGTGTGTTTGACACAGGAGGTGATGCCCTCAAAGTACTGAGTATACCGCTGTACCGTCAGAGTATAAATAGTTAATTCTGTGTCTGCTATTTTCATATGTTGAACAAGTTTGATTGTAATTTTATGTTTATTTTACCACTAGGCTACTCAGACAGAACTCCATTAAATGAACTAAATGCTGACTTCATAAAAGTCTTTTATGAAAAGATCATCAATATGGCCAATCCCTATTCACTATAGGAGCTAACCTGCACGTTGGTGTTAAATTTGAATGCTGGCCAGACTAAAATTACCTTTTTTTCCAATAAACTGAGTGACCGATAACTGTCTTTAACTATTACTGTGTGTTATGGTGGGTGAAGTAAATAAGTGCATCAGAAAGTGTCCCCTTGAGAAAAAGCCAATTTCTCGTCCAAGAAGTCTGTGGCAATAAAAAGAAGAACAAACCCACAAAAAGCAACATTATTAAGGCTTGGTGCTGATGCCAGCGGATTTTTCATCCAGTCTATGCTCTTAAAAAACAGTAACAACACAAAAACTCTACTGTTACACAAAAAATATATACACAGTTCACAGCAGAAAAGTGATGGAAGAAAGGATGTAGATGATTTAGAGGAGGAGAGAGATTCGGCTCCAGTAAAAAAAATGAATGAGACTTAACTACAGACTTTCCTACTGACAGCAGATTAGAGCTGCAACTAATGATTATTTTCATTATCTGCCTATCTGCAGATTATTTTAATGATTAATCGATTGATCATTTAGTCTATAAAATGTCAAAATATTGTGAAAATGATCATCACTATTTAAAGTTACTTCTCCAAACGTCTTTTTTTGTCCAACCAACAGTTCAAAACCTTAAGACCCTTCATTTACTGTCATAAATGACAAAGTAAAGCAAATTCTTACATTTAAGAAGCTGGAACCAGAAAATGTTTGACACTGTTTCTTGAAAAACACTGACTGAAACGATGTATCGCTTATCATAATAGTTGGTATATGGTTTCTTTCATTGGATTAATTGAATAATCAACTTAAAGATGAAGCTTTACGGCAGGTCTTAACAATCCAATCTCTCTTGTTGTTCGGCATCCAGGTAGCTTCTTTATATATAACTTCATTTTTACAGGCTCTTATGACCACTTTTGCATGAGCAAAATATCCATCAGCTTGGTTGTCGAATTCATTTATATCCCACTTTAAAAAAAGAGGTCATTGGTCCAGAGTCAGGTCCAATGAACAACACTTCACTTCAAGGTTTTCCAGGTGGATTAATGTCCCCATATTTTGCTATATATTTATAATATCTCTGCTCGGCGGTTGGCAGCATCTTTACTCAACGAGGTCTATTTAATCATCAGCTCTGTCACTGTACAAAATCCCTGTTTCCTTTCTATCGAGGACGACCTCTTCATGGTTTGTTTCAGCACTCAGTGGCTGTGCTGCAAAAGTCTTTCAGCTGGGGATTTTATATCATCCAGCCTCTTCACCGCATGCGCGTTGTTTGTGCTAAATGTTTTCGATGGTGTTTGTTTTTTCAGCTGAATGCAGGCATCTCTCTCCTTGTTTATCTCAGCACTGACAGCCACGTTTGTGTCAAAGTTTGTTTTGATGGAGGTGTGAGTGCTATTGTTGCGGTGGCTGCGTGTCATGGTGACTCTGAAGGTGTGTGTGTGCTGCAATTCCATCCTGTCCTCCTCTGACACTTTGATAAAGGGACACCAGGCGAATGCATGACGGAAACCAGCACGAAACCTGCAGAAAGAGAGAGAGAGTTGTTTTTGGGATACTGGAACTTGCTGAATTAATGGGAGTGAATAAGTCGTTTACCTTTGGTTTAGACAGCAGTAAATGATAGGGTTGTACATGGTCGAGCTCATTGCCAACCAGAATATGGAAAGATACACCTGAGAAAGAAAAGAAACATGATGCTGAGAAAATAAGTCAAATGAATCAGACTAAAAAGAGTTAATAACAGACAGAAAAGCAGCTGCTAACCTGCTGAATGTAATGCTGTTTGTAAATGTCTCTGTTAAATGATCCCAGTATGAAGTAGATGTGGTAGGGCAACCAGCACAGGGCAAAGGTCACCACCACGACGACCATCATCTTCACCACCTGTCAGAGATCACAGAGAGGAGGATACGCTGACTTAGTCCAGGTCATCTGAGCATTTTGATCACAGTGAGGTGTGTCAAAAGCTCAGATTTATAGTTTATAGCAGTAGAAAAACAAAAGAGTGTGACCTTTCTCTTGGCTGTTATCTGGCTGTGGTAATGGTCTGTTGCCTCTCCAGGGATGTGCCCTCCCCACAATGATCGGCCGACTAAACTGTAGGTCACCAGCATCACCAGCAGAGGGAGCAAGTAGATCAGCAGTATCACTGCATACTGGTAACTGCAGAGGGAGAGAGACCGAGTAAAGCAAAATGGGTTAAGATATTGTGAATGATCCCTCTGGTTGATCTCTGCTATCATAGTTTATTTTGCCTCTGAACTAACCCAATTTACTGCCTTACCAACATTTAAATAATTTAAATAAAATAATAATAATCATAACCCTCCATAAGAGTCAATCAAGCTGCAGTTAAAAGTGTAGAAAAGAAATTGTCAAACCTCGGGAGCAAAAGAGATAAGCCAGAGGGAAAAAAAACATCCACATACACAAACTGTACCAATCTCGTAACTGTACGCTAGCAGTCCTAGATTTTTAGAAATTTGTGCACTATAATACTGATTTGCATTAATTTCACCTTGTAAATTCGCTAACAGGTGTCTTTTCCATTTCAAGGACTTTACATGCATAAATATGCATGAAAAGTGTCTGTATAATACATTATTTTATCGAGCAAAATGTCCTTCAGTTTATCCTAATTGCAATATGAAGATACATTATGTAAAAACCTGTCTCTACTTTCCAACACACATTCCATGAAATGTTACAATAACAGTCCTTTACAAATTTTTCTTTTTTAAACAATTGTTTCAGTCTATTTCTATTTATAATTTAAAAATAAAATACATATTTCTCATCTGAAATTCATAATATGTTCATTAAAGTTTGGATCATAACACAGGTCCCATGATCAACAGGAGGTAGTATCACTACTGTCTCCTGAAGGCCATAGGACGACCAAAGGAAAGTTCTCTCATTCAGTCAGTCTCAATCTACAGTCCTGTTACCTTAACTATTTCTTCTTCATAGTTCTCATACTATTACCATTGACGTTATGTGGCTGCATTTCGTTTCATGTCACAGATCTTCCTTATTGTAAATGTCTGTCTGTTTGTCTATCTGTGTTTTCTATAACAGTATTCTTGTTCTTTCACCTTAGTTGATGTGTTCCTCCGTAATCGTCAGGCCAGTCGACCATGCACACGGTTCTGGGGTAGTAAAATATTGTCACACTGTAGTAACACTGAGGGAAAGCCAGTAAGACTGCTACAATCCAAATCATGGCGATCACAACCTTAGTGGAGGTGGAGGAGAGACGGGGCTTCAGAGGGTGGATGATGGCCATGTACCTGAAAGAAGACAAAAAGGCTGATTCATTACTATCTTTTTTTTACACAGAAATCTGATGTTGGGCGTACAGGAACAGGCAGAAAGAAACCAGGGTGACTTTGTAAAAGGTCGTCTGTGTGTGGGCATCTGTGCTGCAGATGATCCTCTCATGAAAAAAACATTCATCAAACCATTAGCTGGGAGATAATATTTTCAAAACTCTTTCCTTGTGATAATTTAAAAAATCTGCTGGATGTTTTTCATTGTAAGCCTCTATCAAAATTCAGCCCTGCAATAGTCTGGCAACCAGAGTGTAACCAGCCTCTAGCCCAAAGACAGCTGGGATAGGCTCCAGCACCCCCGCGACCCTTACAAGGACCAGCGGTTACAGACAATGAATGAATGAATGAATGAAAACTATATCAGAGCATCTGTTTACAAACTCTCACACAACTCATGCAGTGAAATCCAAGTCTCATTTAGTCGTATGCTCAATGCATTTTCACTAATAAACCTCAGTATTGGAGTCTGGCTTTGAAGTGAGCATTGATAAGATAGTTCAGTTTAAATAGTAGATTGATTTTTTTTTTTTTTAGCAAAAGTGCACGCAGTATTGAAAGTACTGAGCATACGACTGGATAAATGAGATTTAGATTACATTGTACGAGTTGTGTAAGAGTTAGTGAACAGATGCTGTGTCCCCAGACAGTCAATAAATCAATATGTTTGCCGTTTCTTGTGGAGGCAGGCGAGAAAAACAGTTTTGTGCACAAATTTGAGGTAACACAGCATGACTTATTGATTTACAAATGGTCATTTTGTGGATGCAGTATTCCTCAAAGATATGATTTCACTATCATTTTTAAATTGTATTTGTTGTATTAAGGTAGGTGAAGCATACATGAAAATAAAAATGAATGATGCTAATAATTTGTAAATAAGAGAGTACAATGTTATCAGTTATTCTGACTCTTTTGTGTAGAAACAACCCCACTCTCTGGCCTCTTTTATCAATTCATTGCTCACCTCTCATTTCCATTCTCAGTTAATTTTCTGTTTTGTTTTCATAGTAAAATCAGACCCACTTGTAAAAAAGGGTAAAGAGACCTTTTAGGGTTGTTGCTGTGATGTGCTGGTGGCAGGGAATTATTGTATGAATGCAGATTATGTTTCAGAATTTATCTGTTTAACATATGATTGTTTTTGCTTGCTGCTGCAGCTGCCGATTCAAAGCAAAACTGATGGTTCCATAAATGGAAAACTAATGAGGAGGCATTATCGAGTTTTAAGCAGATGTTACTCCTGGTTGATCTTAGCATATGGCTCATCCATCCTGAGCCACAAAGAGCCATGTATCTCCTATGTTATGTATATGGGAGAATAAAACAGTGGGAAAACTGCGGTAAAACAGTGTCTGTGTCATAGAAGCAGCGAGGTCTGTTGTTGCATGTCACAACCTACGGCTGTTTTTTGTTTGGTTTTTTTTCATTATGCGTATATACAGTAGACATACCACACACACACACACACACAAAACAAAATGTTCTTGCTCCTCTTTATTTATGCATCTACTTTTTTTATCCAGTTGCTTATGATTTGAATATCATCATTGATTCTTTTCTTGTATTTATTTATATCATCATTCGATTGTATCTGAGGCTTTGGCAATATTGTTTTACAAACATTCATGCCAATAAAGCAAAATGAATTGCATTGAATAATGAATGCTCCAGTGAAACGCTCTCTAGTACAACTGCATTGCAGTGTACAAACAGGTATGAGTCTATTGGGGCCACCTGTGCTTTCAAATGCAGTCTAACACAACAGCACTGCGATAAATCCTGTCTTTGTGAAGTTTATAATGTTCTGTTTTTTTTATACTGTTTTAGTAAAGTGTGGATTAAACAGTATGGCTTAATTACTAATGGTGTTTTACTCTGTTGAACACCTTATGCATGTAAATGGAGGTGGACAAATAATGACTTCCATACAATGCAGTCAATACAACACATCCAAGCACCGCCTATATAGAATAAACATACACTTAATTAATGCAGAATTTGTAGCAAGGAATTATGTCACATGTTTAGCACAGTTTCAGATGGGGAGCAGACCGACCATTCATGCTCCAACACGCATTAATAACATCTGTATCTCTGCTGCTTGTTGACCCATATCTCCTTCATGCAGCATTTTCCTCGTACAGGGTGAACACTTTCTGCTGCTGCTGATATTAAGTGATGCTCATTCATCTGAATGAATCATAATTTCACAAGTAGTTTCTCTTTAACTGCAATTGACAAATCTCTGACTCACAAAGAAGCTCTGAAAACATTCAGTTAAGAATAATCTGATGAAAACCTTTGTACTGGACCAGCCACCTGTTATTAAAGACCAAATACATGCAGGTAGTTTTCAGGATATTTTGTACTTAGCAACCTGTATGTTAATAACATATATACATAATTAAAATCCATAAAGTGGGAAACATAATTTTGTCACATAGTGTAGTAATGTAGCAGTCAAGCAGGTTATTTGTATACTGCTGAGGTGACTGTTTCAGTAAGTGGTCATCCATCCTTTTCTGACTGTTTCCATAATTCAGCTCCAAAATGGGGTGTTGTTGTAGGACACAAGGATAAGTCCTTCCATTAGTGTCCAGTGTCTGGTACATTGTCTTTGCTCTGGTTTATTTTGTGTAATTCCAAATGCAGCAAATGTACAGATTACTCAGCGTCAGTGTTCCCATGATCATCTGGTCTCATATCTGGGTCAGGTCATATGGTCATGTTTCATCAACATCATGCATTATGTTTGTTTTTGACGGGAAGCATGGAAAAACTGCCCTTGTGTGTGTTTATCCAACACTGGATCGACTCCACAGACACACCACCACGGGCATCCACCTTTAGTGAAAATGCTGATGCTTTCAAGTCATTAGAAGAGTACCAAGTCCTCAACTATTTAGGTTTAAATTCCCCCCAAACAGATGGCATTGTCAAATACCATATCTCGTGCTCAGCTGTAAGAAGTCTCTGCCTACCTCCAACAGATGGACCCTCTCAGTTACTGAGCTTTGATCGTCCATCGCTGTGTTAAAAACAACACTGAGAGGGGAGTTTCAATCCATATGATGTATAACATTACATGTATTACAATAACAGCAAGGCAAATTACCCGTTCTCCCTTCTGAAAGTACGAACAGTGGATGAAATCGTGTATCACCTTAGGTTGGGTTGCAGTGGCTGTCTAGTTTCTCTCATAGTCCTCCCATGTTTGAGTTACACTAT
Source organism: Plectropomus leopardus (assembly GCF_026936395.1). Lineage (NCBI taxonomy): Eukaryota > Metazoa > Chordata > Actinopteri > Perciformes > Serranidae > Plectropomus > Plectropomus leopardus. The sequence goes on along the minus strand of NC_142176.1, from coordinate 24,187,016 downwards.
GAAGAAGCTTGTCACGAAGTTACCATTACTTCTCTTTGTTGTGTTGTCTTCTTCCTTTCTGCTGTCTTGCAAAATATTATCAGATTTTCTGAATTATTTTTCATACAGATTGTCTTTCTGTTTACAAGACATTTATTGCACATCTATTGAGAGAGATCTTCGACAAATTGTGATTTGTGACAGTGGGCTTATGAATAAAAATGACTTGACTTGTTTTAAAGCAGTGGTTCCCAACTGGTGGTTCGCGGTCCAAGAGTGTATCAAAGGTCCATTCTGAATGAACTGCAAAGTGGCTGAAGAACACGTCAAGTTTGTAAAAAAAAATAAATAAATAATAAAAAAAAAGACTTTATTTTGAAGTGCAGTGAATTTCCGGCACAGAGCTTTTACTTTGAAGCGCCATTTCCTGCTGTTCAGCAACTATTATATAGCCCTGTTCTTGGTATTCCTTGATCTATTAACATGATGTGCCTTTTCAGTGTTTTGTGTCAATGATCTTGAAGCAATTTTATGCACTTTTTTGATTGCATTGCTTTTTATTTGCGTTTTAAGTGATTGCCTTTTATTTTGCAATATGTTTTATTTCTTTGTGTTCTAAGCCTACATGTTTTGTGACTAAGGATAAATCTGGACCCCATGGCTGGACCATTTGGGAACAATTGTTTTAAAAGCATACAGACACACTTAGAGGCCCTGTGCTATTCTGCTTGTTGTTTGGACACATTTAAGGCTTAGTGTTTGCACATGGAGAAAGGTGTGCTATCTGAGTTTAGGCTGTGATGACTGTAGTTTATATTTAGAATGTGTTTTATCAATAAACATACAGTGCAATGAATGAGTTTTTGGGCCACCTTTGTGTTAGAGTTTGTTGAAAGAATTGTGAAAATTGAAATCTGTGGAAAAAGGTGAATAGTGTTTAATGTTTTGGGAAATGTGTCTGTCTTTTGGTAGACAGTGTCATGGTATGGGAAGTTTAGTTAAAATGCCCAGTTATAATGGAGTAAATGATCAAGAAAAACTGTAATTTGGTCTTTCTTTGTTTCGTAAGAGAGATTTCCTACCTGTCCACTGCGATGGCAGCCATGGAGTATATTGATGAAAACATGGCGGTGATGGGGAAGAAGTTCTGAAATCGACAGTAGCCAAGGCCAAAGTACCAGTCGTTGTGAAGCGCATAGACAAAGTTGAAAAGAGTGTTGAAGGTTGCCATGGAAACGTCGGAGAAGGCCAGGTTGACAATGAAGTAGTTGGTTACAGTCCTCATGCGTCTGTGAGCGAGAATAATCCAGATCACTGTGACATTCCCGGTGATGGACACCAGGATGATGAGGGAGTAGGCTATAGCCCACAGAGCCACCTGAGAGAGGAGAGGAGAGGAGACGAGATCAGAGGAGAGGAGAGGAGATGAGAGGAGAGGAGATCAGAGGAGATCAGAGGAGAGGAGAGGAGAGGAGATCAGATGAGATCAGAGGAGATCAGAGGAGACCAGAGGAGAGGAGATCAGACCAGGGGAGAGGAGAGAAGGAGACAAGATGGGAGGAAGAGGAGAGGAGAGAATAAGAGGAAAGGGGAAACAAGATGAGGAGAGACAAGGAGAAGGACATAAGATGAGAAGAAGGATAGGAAAAAAGACAAGGACAAAGAAGAAACAAGAGAGGAGATGAGATGAAAGGTTGGAGGAGGAGGAGAGGAAAGAAAATAAAAGAGGAGAAAATGAGGAAAATGAGAGGAGACAAGAGGCATGGGGGGTTAAGGAAAGATGAGGAAGAAGAAACAAGGAGAGAGGAGTGGAAACCACAGTAAGGGGAAACAAGAGGAGAGAGGAGGAGTGGAGAGGGAAGGAAAGATGACAGAGGAAATGAAAGAAGAGAGGAGGAGATGGTACAAGGGGAGAAGAGAGGAGCGAAGAGAAAAAACAAGGAGGAAATGAGAAGGAGAAAGGGAGGCGAGAAAGAGGAGAAGACAAGAGAAGAGGAAATGAGAGGAGAGGCGTTGAGGGGAAAGAATATATGAGGAAAAGGAGAGAGGAGGAGTGAAACAAGAGCAAGAGGAAACGAGGAGACAAGAGAAGAGGAGAGAGGAGGAAGGGGAAATGAGGAGGAGTGGAAACAACAGGAAGGGGAACCAAGAGGAGGAGTGGAGAGGAGAGGAAGATGAGGAAGAAGAAATAAGAGAAGAGGGTACAAGAGGAAATGAGATGAGAGAAAGAGTCAGAAGGAAAGGGGGGAGAGAAAATGAGAGAGGAGAGGAGGGAGATAAGAGGGGTGATAGGGAAAGAAGAGATGGGGAAGAGGAAGCAAGAGGAGAGGAGAGGAAGAGACAGAGAGGAGAGAGAATGTTAGGGAAGGAGACAAGAGGAGAGGAGAAGAAGAGGAAAAAAGAAGAGAGGAGAAGAGACAAAAGAAAAAATTATCTCCACAAAATGCTGCCCCAAATGACAACATTTGTAGACTTTCATAAAAGAGAGGATAAGTGTTGCACCAGATTCAACCACTGGCTCATCTGCAGTCTCTGGGCAGTCAGACACAAATATCATTAGATCAGCTTTAGTGCACTCTTTCTTTCATTCTTTCTCTCAAGATTCCTCTAAATGCTCCTGTTCTCTCTGCTGGATGTAACTCCCCCATTGACAAAGAGCTGGCACTGACTTCAACCACTTTCATCTGCGATTTGTGTTTTCCCACCTGCCAGTCAGGCTGCTGGAACTGATTCCCAATGGTTTCGTTTCCATCCTCCAGCCAGTCGGTGGTCACTGAAAATGGGAATGAGGTGGCCTCCATATCTCCTTCAACGTGTTGAATAAGATTCTTGCCATCCATTTTTTCCCCCCAGTTCACCTGGTGATAGAAACTTTATGCATCATGTGAGACATAATTATTGAATAAATCACCCAAAATATACCTTGCTTTGGAAAAAAATCTCATGCAGTTTATATAAGCTTTTGCAAAACACTAGCTGATGAATTTATATTTCATTTTAAGCTGACTGAAACATCCATGAATTTCAAATTTGAGGCAATCTCTTCAGGTGTTACACTGTCAGAACATTTGGCTCAATGAAAAGCAGCACCCTTAGTTAATAATCATACATCATATCACCATTATGGCAACTTCTGCAGTCTACTGATAGCCTAATCTCACAGTAGCACGTTAGCTTTAATAAAACATCCCTTTGTGCACTGAGTAAAGCTACAGTTTGTTTTCAGTCCACATTTGTTTGAAAATATGGTTTGATAACTGTTATAAAAAAATTTTTAAATCATTCATCGCGCATCATACATTAGGGTGACGCACACACACAGACACACACACTTTGGGTGCCGAACTCAGTCTAAAACACAAGTGAATAATTATTGCACTGGAGAGCACTAGTGCAAGATGTTCTTTTCAAAAATAAGACCAAATTTCTGTCAGATCATTACTTTAATTTGCTTACCTACCTGAATACGCGGTTGAGTTGTCAGTTTCGACATCAGTTTGTCCAATCCATAGTTAATAACGTCCGAAAATTAGACTGCTTCTGCGTAAAGGACAACCGGATCCATCCAATAATCCATCAAGACATCCTCACTCTGTCTCTCTGGCACACGCACATACCCACGCTCTCACTCTCTCCTGGAATGCGTAAGTAGCTGATTACGGTGCAAACTGCTGAGAGTGAATGAGGCGCGCTGACAGCCGGCACGCGACTGTGCGCGTGCGCCAATTCAGAGGAGGTGGGTGGGGGGGTTGAACAACTCCACACTCTCATTTTCTCAATTTCTTCTGTGTGGAAAAAATGAAAAAATATATATGTATTGCAAGAAAAAGAGGAGTGGCATTATTATTTGAAGGCATGTGTTGGCTGTGCATGACTCCATCTAAAACAGCATGAGTAGAGTATGAATGAAATACGGACCAAATCAGCAGAGGGCTGACAGCTTGGATAGGAAATGAATTTCTGCAGCCATCATTTCCCAGCTCCCCTGATAAGCTGAAGCCCCTCTGTACTGGTTTCCTCTTAAATTGACCATAAACTATTAATTATCTATCCTCGTCTATTGCGCAGCATATAGTAAGGGAGACACCGTGAGGGGTGATATGTAACATGTACACTGTAAAATCTGACAAGTTGATTTTACTTAAAATAATCTTTGAAACCAATTGCTTTTAAAAAAGAAAGCATAACCACAAATCTTAATGTATGTTTATTTTATATCTATGTTAGGTTTTTAATTTAAAAAATGTGCTGCATTAACTTAATTTTGTGAAGTTTATGCAATGTAAAAATGACAAGTGAAATGACCTTGTTCTTTCTCAGTGTTTGCAACAGCAGTAAACCAGGTGACTAACCTTGATCATGACAAAGAAATGTGCAAATATGACCAACTAGGCTGCAGGCAACAGAAAAAATATGGATATATAGAACAGTATACTTTGCTTACAGAAGTTGCTAAACTTAGAAATGTATCATTTTAAGTTGCAACAATATTAAGTAAATAAAATAACAAATTTTTAAGTAAACATAACACTTTTGCATAAAGTAAGCAAAAATTAAGTCACATTTTACAATGGTTTCCTAGATCTCCTTTTTTTGTAAAATAAAATCAACTTGTCAGATTCTACAGTGTATGCTGGTCCTCTGAGAACACAGGGAGAGCTCTTTGGGGATTTGGCTATCCATACCTTCATTATGTGTAGTAATGTAATGTAGAAGCACTGTATGTTACAGGCCAAAATGAAATCCCCACTTCCTCAGCTTCTTTAATGGAGTTCACATAAAAGTTACTCTAGAGATGACTATTAGATTTTTGCATCAAATGAACCCCAGCTCAATGCGCCCAGTTCCATACATTGCACTACGTTTGGGAATTTTACATGGACCACATTTGCAGGGATTGTGTCACCTGTCTTCTTAGAAAAGAAGGAGAGTTTTGGCATTTTCAAACATTGGCATTATGTGTGTTTGGATGCATTATATACAGGCCAAAATGAAATGTCCACCTAATAAGTAAAATGCTTCTTAAATTGAGTTTACATAAAGTTCTGTGAATACTGCATGAAGATTCATCTAGATTTTTGTGCCAAATAAACCCCAGAAATGTTGCAATTGGTTCGTCATTGCTTTGCATCTGTGATTTTGACACTGAACTATTCTGTGATGTTGGTTTTGCACATTACCATACAATGTCCTCATTCCCATTACTTTTGTTTTGCACTGTAGCTTGGAAATTGTACTTGTTTTGTGTGTGAATTTATATGCAACTGTTTCTACCTTGTGTAGTAAATTAATGTTTCATTTATTAATCTAGTGCTTTTTTGTATTGTTTGTTTTGTTATATTGGATTGCCTATGTTTGTTTTTTTGGATGATACTGGTATCATATAAAATTAGAAGACCTGAGGAATCCAGTGTTTTCAACCATGTCACGCTAGCTTCTCATGAAGGGGGCTAAATAACTCTCCAAAGTTAGGCTCAATTTTGGCAATAGAAAAACATCATGGTCATTTCACAGGGGTCCCTTGACCTCTGACCTCAAGATATCTGAATGAAAATGGGTTCTGTTGGTACCCATCAGTCTCCCCTTAAACGCGCCCACTATATGCTTATCCCATGCAGTTTTTTTTTTGTGCTCACTTGATTCCTAATCAAGATAATCTGAATTACTTTACCTTGTCAATATGGACTTCAAAGGTGTTTAGTAATGCAAAGTAATGGAAAAGATTAAAAAATGTGAATAATCGTGATTAGCCACAATTAAAAAATATAATCGTTTGACAGCCCTAATTTCTGGTGTGTGAAGCCTTCATGAGGCTGTGTTTGCATTTCATTGTACAATCCTGTACTGTATAATGACGATAAAAACGAACCTCAGACCACAACTCCTGAGATCCATTTAAAAAAGTCACTTCTTTATGGTCAAGGTTCTGTAGTGCACAATCATCTGTATTCATCTGGATTTGGTGAGATTGTCTTCTTGCGGGGTCCTTTTTGTGGCTGGAGAGGTCAAACTTTTTTGCAGTGTGGGTATGGATTTTTTTCTTGCTGCTGGAGGGAGATGAGTTCCTGGTGGGGAGTCTCTCCATTCTTTGCTGCCACTCCTACAAAATCTATATTTCTAAGTGTTGTATCTTTTATAGGTTGTGCTCAATGTTTTTCTTGTACCTCTAAAATTTATTCACAATCACCTTCATATCTATACAATATTCATTATTGTTTAACTTTGGGGCACCTCCCACCGTACATAGACATGGAGGTTGAGTTAATTGTAGCCTGTAAATTTCCTGTGTGAGGGTGAGTGTGAGTGTGAGTGTGAATGTCAGCTTCAGTGAGTGATCTGTTTCTTTTTGATATCTGAACTAACTGCAGTGCTTCCCACAGGTAAAAAAAAAAAAAATCTATTTGAGATTAACTGAAGGCGTTGCACAGTTGAAAATTAGGTTGATAATCAATGTTAAAATGCTTGCAAAGTACAGCTCTGTTTGCATTTATTGTCAGTCACACATATAGAAAAACTGTTGCTAGTTAGATCTGCTGCATGTAAAACATAACAAAACACTTAATGTTTCCCCAGAGATCATATTAGTCAGTGCTTATGTGCTGCTGGTTTAAAAATATGAACATAATTAAAAGTATTAAAATTTGAGCGTATGTCAAAGGAAATACACACAGGAGACTTGCTCGAGCTCTTGGCATTATTTTGGTATTTCTTTAAACACATGTGCTACATCAATGCATGTGTGTTTAAAAGGAGATATACAGTATAAATATGTACTTTTTAAATGGGCCACTTATCACTAACCATAAAGTGCCACTGAGGACACCCATATTAATGTAAGCTCACAATGCAAACCTTTCTGTAAAGTTGTTTGGTCAATACTTTAGTTGTGTTTTTCTCCAGTGCATACAACAGGTAGTCGTTGTGCCTTCAGTGTGTAATGGATTGTCTTTAGTTACATCTTTTCTTGTGCTTTCTGTTGCTTTTATTCTCGCTGACAATAACCATCCCTTTGGCGTTTGTTATTCCTCACACTGTGCTCTTTTTGTGTCTCTCCTGTTTTGTGTGACTCTCCCTGCCTCTCAGGGGACACCTACACTATGTGTTCATGTGTGTTTGCACAGAAAAGAACAGAGGTGGAGCCTGCTGACTACAGCTGAACTCATTCTGCCTTTTCTGTGTTGTATTTGTACAGTACGCACTGTATGCGTGTACTTTCACATGCTCACGAATCCTTATTGGCCAGCAGAGCGTGGCGAAGGGCACGTTGAAGGGTACAGGCAGGGGATTGAAAAGTTTTCTACCATGCTGGTGTAAGTGTACATAACAAGCGCTGTCTCCTGAGTGAATCTGAGCCTGAGGCACTGTCAAATGACAAATAACAGTGGTGACTATCCAGGACCTGAAACTAATGAGGAAGGGATGAAACACATCCTGTCTGCCAAACAAAGACAGATGGCTGCATCGAGTCACACCGTTTCACATCCTCTGTTAAATGCTGCACCTGAACTCACATCAAAGATCACATCTGACCACTGAAATGCGGTAACATTTTTCCACTATGGTCTGTGTTTGTTGTCCAGAAAAAACAACAGTTATGATAAAAACTTGTTTTCATGCCAAAATAAATTACATTTTCCGAATGCAAATTAAGAATACATCTAATAAAATCTGAAACTGCTCGTTTACTTTACTTTTCATGGTTTTGTCAGCTACAGGTATTTTGCTTATTAAAGAACATAAGAAGTTGAGGTGATAAATATGGAATAACCAAACTAACCGGAGACACTTAGAGCAGCCACTCAGACAGCTCCCTCATACCGATTTAGAGCACTTAATTAGCTGCACAGCTGATGATAGGTGTCGACCAGAGCCAGTGGTGCCTGATAAACTGCATACAGTACATACACACACTTTGATGTGTGACTAAATCACTTCACAGCAGGAACCATGGGTTACCAGAACAATCTGGAAACAAGGACAATTATAATGTAATATTAATAACAGTGCACACGTTAAAGGAGCTAATGGGATCACATTTCATTGGCGTTGTACCTTGTGTAACTCCATGTGACAAATAAAAATTGATTGATGGTTGGCAACAAACATCCCAGAGGTGGGTGCCTGTTGTTTTGGTGTATCAGGTCTACAACTGTATGTTCTTGAGTGGCTCACACTTTCTGCTGAAGGGCAGTCTTATCATTTAAAATCTTCTCAAAAACATATTTTTATTGTGATTGTGATTAGTTTTTGGTGCAATGTATGTGTTGTATGCTTTAAAAATATTTTTGCATTTTTAAAATGATTTTCATTTTCATTTTGAAATGATTTAAAGATGATTAATTGATTGATTTAGCCAGTAAAGAGGATCAGCTTTACATTTATAAGTTGTGTGCGGAGGCCCAAAACAAAAGCTGTGGTACATGCAGTAATCCTCATCAGATGTTCCAATATCCATATTTGGGCAAGGAGCTCCCGAAAAACTTTGCATTTTACTTGGAAGCACTGCCTTGTGTCTTGCAGAGTGTTGTGTGCCTGATGCGCAGTCTTCACATTGGGTTGTTATGTCACTTTTTTGATACGCTTGCAAAACTGTAACAGAAAAAGTTGTTTTTAAAGGTAATGTTTGCCTTAACCCCAAGATAAAGGCCATAGGATTCCACATGCATAACTGTACTTTCAAACATAGATGGGGTTTTTGTTTTGTTTTGTTTTTTTGTGATCATCATTTTGTGAAGATACACTTTGGTTTTCGCTGTTGTACTGCTGGCATCACTGCAACCACAACTTTTCAAATGACTGCTAATAAATTCTTAAATTGGCTATGACAACATTATACTAGAAAATATTTACCACTGAATAGTGCTTAAATATTGACAAGTAGATGGAATAAATTATGTTCAACATCATAAATCTACCCAAATGCAGGGTTTTCTGTATTTGATATTAATGTACTATATTGTATCAATAGATGCCCAAACGGGCCTCAGTGTACACAGGTGTGAGACCAAAATACAAAATAAAGGAAAATTTTAATAGTATATTCTGCATGCCTTCATACTAGCAGCATTTATTATCCAGTCTAGTTTGCCCAACTTCCCACACTCTAGAAATAAAACTAGCCTGTACTTTGCCACACCAACTTCTCATTTTCATCAAACCAAACTGGGAAAGCTACTGCACTGGCGCCTCCTGCAAAACCATGCCCATTGGGTAAAACACCAAGTTTTTAGAAACTCCCATTTAGGCAATTTCTCCAAAGGTTTCAAGGGCCACACCCTTAAGATGAGCCAGTCTGACACAACACAGTTGGAGAGATCAATTCTGTTTGGTCTCTCTCCTGTAATTCACCACTAGGGGGCAATGTTACATGTTTTGAGTTATAATTCAAAATATGTAACTTTGCAAGGTATTGATTGTTATCCATAATTTGCTTAGACCAAAGGAAACATCATGGTCAGTAAAGCAGAGGTAAAATTGTTTTCACCTTTCATGTCTCTGACATGATTACACCTCTAACCAATGTACTGTCTGAGGCTCATGCATTCTTAAAATTATCATCTCACATAGAAATTCACTGGCAACAAGTAAGTTGATCTTTGCATAAAGACAAATACATTTTTATCACCACTTTGTATCTATATGCAAAACAAAGGGCAGCCTTTTTACAAAGTGTGCTTGTAATTTATCATTTTTGACAAAATCCTGTATCCACAGATTAATACTCTGGAGCGCAGGTAATTCATAAAGGCATTGTGTAGATAACTGGCTATAGAGGAGGGAAGTCAGAGTTGTGTAACACTTCTTTTTTGTTCAGTAGCATTCTCCAGTCCTTCTGGCATATAGGTAATGTGCAGACTACAGACATCCAGCCTCTCAGTTCACTCAGCTCTCTCTCATGTAATTTTAAGTCTGTAACACTCACACCTGTCCCCACAAACAATAGCTGGTAGGAACAAATGTTACTCTCACTGACAGCTACTGGGACATTAAATAGCAACTTAAAAGTACAAATAAATATATATGAAACAATTGCTATATGTAATAATACAAATGACCAATGTCCAAAGTCCAAAATAACAATGTGGAATCACTCCTGCTAAAACATGTCTTTTTCCAGTTTCCCATAACACATACATTAATAAGCCTGTGGTAACGTAACTACAATAACCCCAAAGTATAATGTGTATAGTAACTATGGTTACAGTTACATGGTATTGTAGCAGTTTTTTTATGTTGTCTTCTTAGCCAAACCTTTCTTAAAAAGGGGTTTATAACCGAGACTCAAATGGATTTTTTTAAGGGTTTTTTCTTCTTAAATAAAGATAAAGGGAACATGCAATGATCCCATAAGTCCTGACCCCTGCCTGGACAGAGGGAGTTTGAGGAAATTATATCAATTTTGTGCTTTGTCAGTGTTTAAATCTAACCTATGACTCTTTAGCTATAGGGTACACATAAAAGTGTACCAACGCAAAATCCCCCGCCCATAAACTTCCCATTCATCCATCACTCCCGCGTGCGCTCACAGGTGTGGTGACGATGACAACGCGGAAGTGCTGTCAACAGAGAAGGGAGCTGCTGGAGTCAACTGTCCTCAGTCAAACACGATGTCCAACAACAGCGAGACCCGGTACTGTCACCGCTGCTCCTACGTTTTCCTCAAATTCACCTTGTTCGGTTATGCCATCATCTGGTGGGTGAGTAACCTCATGACTTTGTTTGTTAAAAGAGGAGCGCGCGCTGTGTTTACAAAGATATCTGGGCTCGAGGACATACAGATAGTGTGTGTGTGTGTGTGTGTGTGTGTGTCTGTCTCTGCTTTGGGAAGTGTATATGAATAGACTCGATGTTACTTCCCCTTTTTAAATCGCAGCTTTCAGTTTAGTGAGCCACAGTTGTGAAGCTACAGGTGTTTGTACCTGTGGAGTTTTCTGCAGGCTCTCGCTTTGTTAACCGTCTTGTCTGTGGCCACACCCTCTGCGCACCTTCACCCTGTTCTTTACCTGCTGGGTAAACACATCGAGAGAGCAGATAAAGAGGGAAAAAAAACAAGAACAATATATTCAGGCTTTTTAGTCTGGTAGATTCTGCTTGTTCCCATTTTATTATGTCCTGTTGTGGTCATGAGTCATAGTGTGTGGGCCATCTGATGACAGATCAGACATCCACGACGCTTTCAGTAAATGTAAGACAGTGAAATAACAGCGTTAAATTGCCCTAAATGACAGAGCTGGTCCAGTAATTGTAGTGTTTGAATACTTTAATTACCACCCAACATATTCTGTGTGGTAGCCTCCAGTTAGGAACACTATATTCAGGCATATTCAGTACAGTTTTCAGGTTTTTCTGCTAATGTTCTTTTTTTTTTTTAATTAAAAAAAGCACAGTGAGGCATTGCAGATGAATTGGCTCCTTGCTTACAGTACTATTAGCGGTAGGAACTGATAAAAATTTATTGATACCATTATCAATTGTGCTTACCAGTCTGATTCTTTATCATTTAATTAATCAGTCATTTAATTGTCATATGGAAATAATGCAAGGTAGGAGTCCACTGAAATGAGATCTCATCAGCTCCTACTGTAGTTTAGTTCCTCTTGCTTCTGCTTAAATTGATTACTGCTGCTTCATAATTGTCCATGTTTCCAGATGGTTCTGATAATCCATGGTTTCTGGTTGTGGAATAATTTAACTGTCCACACGTCCTGACCCTGACAAGATGGCTGTATGGTATGCATGCTTATCGATTTTCTGTGTGAAAAATAAGAAGGCACACACTGGTTTTTAGCATCAGCGTAACTGTTTTACTTTCTCAACACAGTGTAGAAACAGAGTAGAAAAAAGACATGCATGTGGATCAGGTGTTCAGATTTCTGTCGTACTAATGTTATAAAAACAGAGGATATTTATCCTCAGTAATGGATGTGCTGCCCAGTATGAAAGCGGTGGCCCTAATGTGTGTGTCAAATTCCTGGAATTTAAACCCATGTTTTGTAGAAAGATGTTTCAGCATATTGCTGATGTTTCCATCCCTTGAAATTATAATTTCACAAACATTACAAGCAGCCCTGTTGTCATCTTCCTTCATGAAATGAAGTCTTGCTTTGGACCATTTCATCCTCTCCACTGTGACTCATTGTTGCAAGTTTCAGGCAGCATAGATGCATGAGTTTTACGTCATTGTGTTGCATTGCATAACAGTCAGAAAAACATCAATAAAAGGAGTTGATTAAATTGAACTGTACACAATAAGATTACCAAAGAGTGAAAGGATCTGCTGCTCTATGTGGTGTTTTTTGGGTTCCTGTAACCTCTGCATGTCTGGATTCTTCAGAAGGACAACAGATGCCAATAGGTTCACTTCAATTATCAAAAGCCCCAAAAAACACAAGTAGATAATATAGCAGTGTTGTCTCAATGTCTGATAAAATTTGCAAACGTGCATAAAATCAAATTCCTAAAAATTTACAGCATTAGTAAGAGGCTGTATTTTCTTTTATCATTTAATTCATTCAAATTTAGTTGTGTCTGATGACAAGAAAACAATTATGTGAAAGGTATTGCTGATAATGATGAACCTCAACAATTATCACCTCAATCTGCAGCTCACCTCTGGCTTTATATAGCTTTGTAGAGTTCAGCTTATTGTTCACAGCTGTCATTGTGTCACTTTCAGCCACAACAGGCAGCTGTTATCAGGTAAAAAGCTAGTGTTGGATTTGGGGGGTATTTATTAGCAGAAGTGGAATATAGTATAATAAATATGTTGTTTTTTTTGTTTGTAATCACCTGAAAATAGGAATTATTGTTTTCCTTATCTTATATTGAGCCGTTGATCTATGTTGGAGGCAGGTCATTATCCATGGAGTCTGCCATGTTGTTCCATCATGTTTCTACAGAAGCCCACAATGGACAGACCAAACGATGGCTCTAGATAGAATAAACAGTTAAGTTTCACTTTCAGTGTGCCTGATGTTCTGCTGCTCCATCTGTGACCAAAGCACATGCTGCGATCCGAGAGTGTGATGCAATGAATAACTTAATGGTATATATTACAACAGTACTACTGATGAACAGACTAGCTCCAAAAATAGAAAAGCTGTTTGTGGCAGCATATGTTTTAATCCTGGCAGGCCACCACAAATAAATGCATGGAAAACCTTGGAATCCTAACTGGAAGTTCACGCTTGGTACATGGGGAAAGTTTCAGCTGGTTGCCATCTTCAGTCGTGACCTCTAGATGCTTCTATATACCGACACACTGCTCCAATATGAGCTGGTGAAGGTGAAAAACCCTAATTGTATTCATCAGCTGGACATAAACATAACTCCAAATGGACGATAATGTTGCTCTGTAACTTCTGAAATAGTAAATATGCAACTTTTGCCATACCAACTAAGATATGTTTATGTTAGGACTATACCCGAATCAGAATTATGCCATTCAAATTTATTTTGAATGTTCAATATGATCATTGGACGATTTCTTATGTTTTCCATACAAAGTTTCAAACAAACAAGGTAACTCCACTAATGACAGGTAATAAATGGACAATATTTTTTGCCGACAATGATTCAAACAAAAGCCAGAGACTTTCATGTTAAGTTGCTGTGAGCTGTAAATTAATTGCTTCTGCTGAGAAGGTCTCTCCTCTCTCCTCCTCCATGCTGCTGTCTGGATGTCCACAGCTCTCTGCTCCAAAGTCTCTTGAAGTCAAGAGCATTCACTCCACAGCAGTATCTGAAGACCGAAATGCACTGCACACTGACTAGCAAAAAAAAAAAAAAAATTAAATGACTGCTCGACTTGAAGCACTCTCAGTCGACTGACGGCCTCCATCTGATGATTTGAATCTCCAACTTTCAAGGGCCAGCGCTAGTTAATGTTTTCACAACTTGTTTTTGCTGACTCCAAGTGGCCAAAAAAAACAAAAAAAAATCTGTTATTACAGGTGTTTCCAGTAGAGCAGTAAAATGTTTCATTGTTTGTTCAACCTAGACCTCATTAGTCAGCAATTGATAGCTCAACTAAAAACAAATATCATCTCAGCAGTAGGGGCAACTTCTGATACATCAATACTTTTTTGTGAGTATAATTTGATTGGTAATGGAGTCACTTGGCAGCCTGACAGTTGCACATTGTAAGCTCCAGGGGATAATTGTCAAGCTCTTTGTCCAATTAAAGTGATGTAGTGCTTGAAGATGTTCAAAATCCGGGTCAGTATGTTTTGTTTTGTCAAATGCAACAACTTTAAGCCTTTTAATTTCTAGTGATGGCACTTCTTCAACAATATCTTGAGACATCTATCTCAAACAGCATATGCTGATAGCTTATATAATACCAGTTTTTTATGCAACATAGCCAGACCCTGCAGCTGCTCATTCTCATGGAAAACATGACAAATTGTATGTTGGTACAGACAGATGGCTGATTGACACAACACTTGCCATACAAAGAAAATCACTAGTTGTGTATTCATGGAGATAGAGAGCGGGAGAGGGAGGTGTGGCGAGGCGCAGGGAGTCTGTGATGGGTTTCTTATGGAGAATGAATGCAGCCTTGATAAGAGAGGCGAGACAGATTAATCAGTTATATTCGCTTTGCTCCTACAGCATGTTGATTCAGTCATGATAAAGAGGTAATCTTACCGCATGCTGGCACAATACAGTCAATAAAAAAGAGCAGTTTGGGTCATATTGGGGTGCTGCTTTTATTGATATCAGCATCAACGGTTTTCTTCAATAATGCCTCAGAACTGGTGTGCTTGAGGCATTTAAATTAAAGCATTTCTAATCGACTGCGTGTTTTTCCTACATTTCTTGTAATTAGTTACAAATGTTGTTACAGTAGGCAGTTTTATTGGCAGCATTGGTCAAGTAGTGAGTTAGACCTTTACTTTCCCAAAGACATCTCATTACAAAAAAAGAAACTAAGTGTATTTTTGGCCGTTGTCTTGTTTTCAGAGTAAATTTTTGCTGTCTTTTAATGACCTGTTCTTCACACTAGTTCCCACACTAGTTCAGACTAGCATCCCACAGAACAGGATGCTTGTGTGCTGGAAATCAGTTGCTGAGGCTGCAAACTGCAAGGGAAAAAGCATTTGTTGGATAAACAATGTACAGGAGTTATTTCCTGCTTACTGTGGAAAATAAATGAAGTCATAAGAGGACAATGACTTTACCTTACCCAGTTACATACAGGATGATCATGAGTGTTAGACAGACTAAAACCAAAAGCAAAACAAAGCATGATAAAGAAACTGTAAAATGATAATTCATGTTCAAAGGTCATGTTTTACTTTATTTGAAAGTTACTCTGAGATTTTGCAATGCCCATGTGTGCATTGACATAATTGGGATGTGCATCATGATTGGCAAAAATAATTATCACAGTTATTTTTGATTGGTATTGAAATCAGTTATTTATTGATTTTTACAACTTTAGTGAATTCCAGTCAATAAAAATATCCTCAATAGAACATTTGTCTGGCATGAGAGCTGTAAAGGTAGGCGTCTAGCGTCTAGCGTCTCTAGTCAGTAACATAAATGGTGGTTAGTTAAACTAATTTGTTGAACTTATTATTAAAATGAGTTATTATTTAATCCAATTATGTTCATTCAACTTAAATTATATTACTTTTCCTAAATATTTTTTTTTCTGAAAAAATATTGCTTTCAATAAATGTTATTTTTGAACGTTTATTTACCGAGTTGACATGTTTTGTACGATAACGTGCAATTTTCATAATGATAAGTGCAAAATGCTCGCAATTTAATATGCGATTTGGTTATTGAAAAACTTGATTATGCAAACAGTGCATTTGGTAAGCAGAGCAGAGCTGTTAACAGTGGCTCACACTGGCACGTTGCAACACATGCATGCACCAGTCGGGACTTCCCTGTTTCACTCTGGTCTTTGACTTATGACCACTCAGCCGTTGTAATTGCACTGTAATTTGGGACTTTGTGCCGTACTGACAGAACAATAACCATTGTTGTGTGAGGGGATCATTTCAAATTCAGTCATCTCCATTTCAGCAACTTTTAGTTTATCCATCAAGTACACATGTCCCTGTTTACCTCGTGTGAACTTTATGTGAACAAGGTTGACCGATTTTTAGTGAGAATGGTATTTTTTGGATTTTATTTTTGTTAAAAAAAATACATATGTAGGTGATAAAAAAATCATGATTTTGGCTGGGCTCTGTACCGCACAAGCATATTCTTATGTCTGGAATATAACTAGGCAGTGGCATTTCTGTAGCAACACAATGCTTCATTTATATTACTATGTTGTGATACATTTGTATAATGGTAAGGCTCATTTTACCTTAATCCAAAAACTGTAGCTCCTGTAATTTGGATATTGCACTTTGCCACACTGCAGTTTCAATAGTATTTTGACTAATTCTGCAGCCCTACTACAATATGCATCAGTATAACTTCCTCTGTTATTTTCAGTGTAAACTCACACCAGTGTTATGTGTCCTTCGATGTTTGATGAACATATTTATTAATTGGATGAGTAGACTTGAAACAAGACTGAAGTGCTGTAGAGAATCTAATTAAAGAGTCTGTATTCATTCATTTCATTTATTCGTTGACAAACTAAATTATCTGTAACCGCAGTCCACTAAAGTCTGATGAAAATGCAAGGTATAATTAGACTCAAATGGGCTGTATGATGTCAGTAGCAGAAGTTTCATTGTCTCAGACAGGCCAGTGGCAGGCCAACTGAATTAAGAGATGTAATATGATAGGAAAAAAAATACAAATTAAGACTTTCCCAAAACCATGAGACACATGTATGTTTCCAGTCCATTACTTCAGTGCATATTTGCTTGATTATGTTATAAATTGTTTTGAATTATTTACAGTTATTCTAGTTTACCACTGATAGAGGAAAAAGCTTCAATCCTTAAACAGTGAGTCCTTGTATGAGTGTGTTTTCGTCTCATGTCTTCAGCTTGTAACCCTGTTGGTTTCAGAGCCTCATCTGAGTTTCAGTACTGCAATGAATGCCCCCAAGCACACTGACAGCTCTGTAAAATTGTTTTAGCAGCATGTAAGAGGTTTTTTAATACAACTTAACCTTGGCCTAATGCTCTGATATTGTCACCAAGCCATCTGCAGCTAAGTGCATGCTGATAAACAGAGAATGGCCTGTTATTATAATATCTCTGTTATTTTAGTTCAGATTTGTTGACACAACAGGACTCTCTGTGAAGATGATCATGAGTGATCATCTTCACAGAGAAATTAAGAGTTGCTGTGTTTATGTCTCTAAGTGCCTCCCTCTCCTCCTGGCTGAATTAATGTCAGTTCAGGGTAGCTGTGCGACAAGCCAGCAGCAAGATACCATAACAGACAGCAAGCAGGGACATGTAAGGAAAAGACATGATGGGAGATTATAAACAGTGGTTGGACCTCCAGGACTCACAGATGACTATGAATGCATAAACACTCCTTTCTTTTCCCTTGTTCCTTCCTCCTCTCGTCCTCTTGTGCCTCTCAGTTTGGAAAGTCTGAAGATAGATTGTGGGGTGGATGCAGACCATAATTAGCAACAAACCTATCAAAGAATGAGGTGCTAACAGTCACAACATGCTGTGATCAAAGTGTCTGCCACTAAGCTGTGTGTATGTGTGTTTTCTTGGAAGTCATCTTTGCGTTGGGGAAAATTGAGACCAGATTAAAAAGGTTGAATTTGCCGCTTAGTTGTTTTCCGTTGAGTGAGTGCTGGGGTGGCGCAATAACCAATGCTACTATTGGTGTGCAGACGATTTGACTGTATTTTTACATTAAGCTCCATGTGTTAGTGCTAATTAGCAAATATCAGTGTACCGACATGTTAAACTGAGATGGTGTACATGGTAAACATTACACCTACTCAACATCAACATGTAAGTGTTGTTTTTGGGACATAAACATTAAAGCCGGTTAGTCTTGTCAAAAGCCTCATTGTAGTTGCCTTTAGTTTTACCTTTAAATAAAGAGATTTACATAATCAAACGCCAACAAAACTGTCGACTTGTTTACAAGCTACCATCAGTTTTACAATGTTCATAATAAAAATGAAACCCAAGCTGAAAGAAACCAGTTTTCATTTACAGAAAGGGAGTTTCTCTCTTTGTGTGTGTGTGTGTGTGTGTGTGTGTGTGTGTGTGTGTGTGTGTGTGTGTGTGTGTGTGTGTGTGTGTTAGTGCTGTATTGTGGGGTAAATGTCTTGATGTTTGCTTGTACACAAAAGGCAGGTGTTGCAAGTTAGCAGAATTTGCCATTTGGCTGTAATTGAATCTGTGTAAGTTGCCTTCTTAATTTTAGATTTGCCTGGAGCTTACTGTATTGACATACTTGATCATTAAACATTGTTGTTGTGTATTCAGTGGATTCATTTTCTTATTCAATTTACAGCATGCAATAACAGGGAGAAGAAAAAGCTGCTTCATCAGAATTTTTTCTTTTTTCTGGATTTACCCAAGTACGTCCTTTAAAGGGATGTAAAGGTTTTCAACCAGTTTTGTTTCATAACAATTTGGGTAGCGTGCAGTAGTAGATTAACTTTGGTAAACTATCCTTTGTGGAACCAGAGCCCATATCTCCCTGCTTACCTGCACAAACTACAGATTGTATTTCTGCATTTCCGCATTCCACGGATACCAAGAGTATATAAGCGGATCAAGAGAGAGAAAACCACCCCTTTCTCTCTCTCTCTCTCTCTCAAACTCTAATCTAACAGTAGAACTAAGCAGCGCTAATCAAATATAAAGCAGGGCTCTGTTACTGCATGGCCTATTTCTTTGCCTTAAGTGTTTTGAGAAACATATTTTATCTTATTGTTTTCATCAGCCAAGCATGCATCATATCACCCACCAGCGTGTGGTAGTGTTTACTGGTCTAGTACAGTGCAGTTCTTGGTGGTAGTTGAAGGTTTTTTACCTCTTGAGCAATAGCAAATGCTGCAGTTTTCTCTGGTCATTTAGCACCAATTTCAGAAGTATTTGCATCAAAACCATCTTCCAGCAGTGAAATATTCCTTAAAAATCAAGACTAAGAAACACAGTCATCTTCATCTGTGCACGGCGAAGCAAACTGTCATGAGACTTGAGTGTATGTGTGCAAGGCCTCCTGTTGATAATTTGCCTCACCAACAATTTCAGCAGGCTGTCACTGTTAACTGCTGTGCTGCTGATGAATGTTTTATTTATATCTTATTATTCACTCTGTTGTTTTGGGTGGCAGAAAACATATCATGGACAGATACTTAAGACTCATCCCAAACTATCTGTGTGGCTATATAATGGAAGGGGGAAGTGAAAAATAAATTTTGCTTTCTTTTTAATTTTGGTCAGCTGACCTTTTTTAAGCTTGTGGTCACTCTCATAATGCCCTAGGCAGGCAGTTGCTGTCCCTGTTTGCATAATTAGCTGCTTCCAGATGCTAATTTAATGCCAATTACAGAAGCAGCTTTGATGTATGTTAATGTGACACTAAAGATGGGAAAAGGATGAAGCAAAATTCTGGGCTGGATAATTTACAGATGACTTTTTTACTTTGACTGCAGAATTAAGCTTCTGTCTCAGTCAGTAGTTTCTCTTTCATGCCGTGAGCTCAAGTCTGTCTAAACTCTTGTCTCTGTTAACAAGGTCAGTGTGAAACAATTACTACATTTGCCAGATGCTGGTCCTTAAGTGAAAGGGTTGATCATAATCTCATTAAACTGGCCTTTTGAGGAAGGCTCTAAAGAGCAATTTTAATTTCCACGTAAATGAGCCTTGATGTGACACATTCTCTAGTTAGTAAAGGTTTTTTTTCACTTTTGTTACTGCAGGCTCAAACTGAACCTCTTACCATACAGCTGAGACTTTTAAATCTAACCAACATCCTATAACTGAAGACCATAAGTGGCGTCAGCGATTCGTAAGGGACACCTTTCTCTTTATACATCCACGGCATTTCTCCTGTCCTGTGCATGATCACTAATACCGCCTGTATATAAACACTGGATTTATTTTAGCGCACGCGCGCGCACACACACACACACACACACACACACACACACAGACAGTGACACCATATTCTTCAATGTTCAGTCAATTGTGGCTGACCTGTTGGAGAGAGAGCCTGTAATTTGCATCCATTAGCAGGCATTGTGTTATAGGGTTGTCTGTACATACATCCCATTCTTGTGAACACAATATCTCAGGAATGCCTTGAGGATTTTTTTCAGATTTGTCTCAAATGTCCATTTGGATGCAAAGATGAACTGATTAGATTTTGGTGGTCAAAGGTCACTCTGACCTCACAAAACGTGGTTTCGGCCATAACTCCAGAATTCATATGTTAATTATGACAAAATTTGTCTAGTAGTTTAAGATAATGAAGTGATGACATTTTATATCCAAAAGGCCAAAGGTCAACTTCACTGTGACATTATAATATTCTGCAGAAACACTTTTCTGGCCATTACTTAATGTCATTACTCAGGAACAGAAGGGAAGACATGAGTTCAGAAACTGAACTGGTGACACTAATCTTGAAGCCAGTGTGACTGTTACGATCTTCTGTGCTGTGGGTTGAAGTTGTGTGTGAAGCATCCCTGTGTTGCCATCCGTTATGGCTGCTCTCTGGCACCTAATTTATATTCAAAGTCCAGAAAAAAAATTCCTGGTGTAAATAAATGTAATTTCATGGTGATTTAGAAAATGGTTGGCAAGCCACCTAGCTTGCTATCACAGGCCAGATTTGGCAGTACTTGTGTACAGCAGTACTTTGAAGTAAAGTCAGAATGCTAACATGCTCACAATGACAATACTAAGCAGGTGTAATGTTTACCATGTTCACCATCTTAGTTAAGTGGTAACATTTGCTAATTAGCACAAAAGTCAAAGTATATACACCCGCGAAGCATTTGTCTGGCAGTTTCTGGGCGCGCATAAAAGTTAAATATTTTCAGCTTTTCAGCTCATGGTGCACAGTCACACTGCTTGTCAATGTCATTTTTGGCCACACGCACAAAGTATGCACACGCAGCTCCGCTCCACAGGCACTCCCAGCTGTTTTTCCAGATGCGCTTGTCATTGCGGCGCAATGCGTCTCAGTGTGATCGGCCCCTAAAATTAAGACATCTGATCACTGGCGTGTGCAAAATGTTTGGTCATCAAAAACAGTGATTTGGTATCTTTGAAATGAACGAGAACCTATTTATAAACTTGGAAATAGCAAATTACTTGGTAGAACGCAGAGACCACTGTGGTGAATAACTGAACAATATGTTTATTTATGGAAATATTTCTTTTTCTTTTTTAAACCATTAAACTAATTGGATAAACCTAGATAAGGATTAACTTTGAATTCAAAATCTCTAGTAATTGAGGGGGCAGCCATGTCTTTAGCAGAATAATGGCCACATCCAATTGGTTAGTATTATCTTACAGCGTATTACCTTTTGTCATCAAGTATTACCATAAAATCAATCTAATTTTCACCCTCATTCCACACCCATCATATCTAGTCTTTGGCAGATTAATTTCCACCAATGTCCAATTGGTTAGTGTCATCTTACAGAATATTACCCTCTCTTATGTAGTCATAAAATGAATCTAATTTTAACCTTCAGTCCAACACCTTTCAGTAAGGATTGGGTAGCCCAGTCTTTGGAAGATTAATTTCTATTTTGTAATTGGTTAAATTTCTCTCCCCATGGAGGAGGCTGGTCATCTGCTTACATCCTCAAAGAGCTGTCAATTTCAAATTTAACCATCTTCAAATCTGCATCTAACCAGCCTATGATGACTGTAAGCACAGTATGATCTAACAACAGTGCACACATTAGCCAACAACAACTTAACTCTGCCTACAGGGAAGTCTGGAGTATAACCAAATGTGGATTTAGTGATTCCACCCTGCATCCTCAGCCCTTACTCTGCTTGGACATGAGCAACATAAAAATACTGTCATTGTATTTGCTCCCACTGACAGGACTGACCAAAGTCCGTGTGCAGTTGAGATCTGTATTTAGACAGCATTTTTCTTTTTTACGAGCAGACTTGAGCTGGAGATATTTGGCAACATTTTTTAAGGAAAGACACCCCAGGTGAATCAAGTAAAATTTTAAGTTTTTTTTGTATTTATTCTTTTTATGAGACTTCCCCAGTTTATTACTGACATTAGGATATTCTTCTAATTATACGTTTTCTTTCATTTTCAAGTTTAAGTATGCAAATGAGGCTTTACCTAAATCAATATAAACATTTTGCATAAAACTTCAGAACAGAAATCTAAAAATAAACACCCAAATGTTTGCTTTAAGACAATCAGCATAACTTGAGGTTTAGTTAATCTTCTAGTTCTAATTCTTCTCATTATAATAATTTATAACTGTTTAATTGTTTAAATGCCAAAATCTAACAGCTTATCTGAAGGATTTTAAAATGATTCAGATTTAATTAACCAGCAAACACGTGATTTTTACACTTGATATACTGTAAACCTGATGACCCCATGACTTTCCTCTGCCACTACATCTTTTACCTACAGTATAGTTGTTTATAATTTCTCCAGCTGTGTAGTGTCTTTGAAAGCAACATGTAAATAAAGAAATCATTAAGATTTGACTTTGATGGCTGACAATTTTCCTCTTTTAGCCACATTTAAAAATGATGATATTATTGAAATTCATGCACCTGCTTGTTTTCCATCATGTTAAAGCTGATGACTAACCTGCCCTAACTGCTTATTGTGTCTCCAGTTGATTGGCGGCTTTATCCTGGCAATTGGCATCTACGCTGAGGTGGAGAGACAACGCTATAAGACGCTGGAGGGAGTGTTTCTTGCCCCGGCGATAATCCTGATCCTTCTGGGAATCATCATGTTTATTGTTTCACTTATTGGAGTCTTGGGTTCACTGAGAGATAATATACTCCTACTGAAAGTGGTGAGTGATGTGCTGAGAGCACATTAATTTATCTTATTAAACAACAAAGTGGCTACTGGGATTCTTAGGATGTGTCTGTAAATGCTCTTTTTATTCACTGTTTGTTTTTAGTGACACAGTTTAAGAACAGTGCATGATTTCACTATGTTTGTTTTATTTACATGGCAGCAATAGTTATGAACCATTGTGGTTATATTTACCTCTATTTGTACCCATAAATTAATTTAAAAACCTATGAAAAAGATAAAGTTGCAGTATAACAGTACTTGATCATACCAAATTGTGTGTTTTTTGAATGAATTTGTATAAACACCTGGTTCATCAGATGATGGTTCACTATAAGCAAGGTGTGGAAGTGTTGTTAGGTGGGAAAAGGCAGATAATGTGGAGATGAAGAACCTATTCGTATCAATTATTTCACTGTTAAACAAAAATATACTAAATGAGTTAGTTAATTTCTAGTTGTCTATGTAGACAATGGCAGTACCTAACAAAATGATGAGCTGATCTATAACATTTTTTAAGGGAGACAGGTTGTATTTAATCTGTGGCTTTTAAATAAAGGTTGGTGTTAAAACAGTAGGTGGTTCATGGGTAAAGTTATGCCCCATGATATGAATTTGTCTCCAGAATTTGTACAGGTGTAAAATAGTTTTTACCATTTTTTAAATCAGACCTTCCAGGTGATGCTGTGATGTTGTGATTGCAACATTTAACACAAATTCAACCAATCCCTGTTAATTTTGCATGACCTTGCATTTTTTTTTCCAATTACTGCAACTTTTCTGCAAATTTGAACTCTTATGGCCTCAAAACGAAGCACATCCCAGGACGAGGAATGTAGGAATGTTTGAAAATGTGTATTGCTTGCAACACAAGTAATCTTATATATACATAAAGTATAGAATAATTGGGATTTAGAGAAGTGAAGTGCAGACCTTGTTGCCTTAGTTGTTGCGATGGAAGAATATGCACACAAATAACTGTGACGAGATATGGCAGTGATTCTCAACTTACAGCCCGCTGGCCAAATCTTGCCCTCAATAGGGTGCCGAGTGGCCCTCCAACCATTTTTTAATACATAATAAAAGTAAAGTGATTCACACTGGGAATCATTTTTCTACTTCTGGAATACATAAGGTGCCAGAGGTCATAAATCAGCATCAGCATCAGAATGTCCTTAAATCTATGAAATGTCCTAAATGTCCGAAATCCTAGAAATGTCCTAAAATCCTAAAAGGTCAGAAAATCCTCGAAACATCCTTAAATCCTAGTAATATGTATGGGGCTGCTGCGACTGGCCCCTGGCCTCCTGTCATTTTGCAAAAGTGGCCTACAAACAAAGCAAGTTGAGTATCCTTGAGATGCAGCTTTAAAGCAGTGGTGACCACTCTGAATTATTTGTGTCAAAGTTTATGGATAACTTTCAGAAAAACAAAAAGCATTATTATATACAGATAAGTACTAACAGTTGAAGTGTATACTGTGTTAATTGAATCTTCTTCTCTGTTTTCTGTTTGGTAACAGTTCATGTACACCCTGACTGTGTGTCTGATCCTGGAGCTGCTGGGAGGAATATTGGCGCTAGTGTTTCGTAACCAGGTGAGCTCTCTGAGGCGTTGATCAATAACGTGGCAGTTAGAAAAACGCAACAGGTGGGCCGTTTTTTCTGTTGTTAGCATTGTGGAGTGAAGTTTACCTCCTGTAGTGAGAGAACAACCAAAGATTGATTCAGCAGCAGTAAACTGATGTTGACGTTGCTGTTTATCATCACGAGGAAATGAACCAAGAAAAATAAAGCTGAGTGATATTGTTTCATTTGGTTTTTGGTTGGTCTCAGTATGACTCAACATGACTAACATCCACCAAACACTGCATGTCTCTTCTAACTACACAGGATAGTGTTAAATAAACCATTTAGATTATGTTACACTTAAAGAAAAAAGTATAGCATGATATATAAGGATAGGGTCAATTAAAGTAAAGAAATGTCATATGATTCTAATTTTTCAAAACGGACAGTCACCATTTTTAAACAAATAATGAAGTAAACCATGCAAGATGGTAAGTTGATATTAAAAGGGGACTTCAGTGACATCACATTCAAACCTTATTTTCTCATATTTCCAGTCAGGAAATGCACAGGGACAATGTAACAACAGTTGGTCTGTTCAGGTAGTAGATAGGATCAGTGTTCTGCTTCCACAACCCATCTTTGTGTCCTGGCATCTTTCTTTCCTTCTCTTTGTCGTTCTCATGTTGAATATCTCTCTCTTAGTCCTTGTCTCACATCCTCTCTCGTTCCTTCTGTTGTCGTATTCACTACCTCTGTCTTCAGTTTTTGATCTCCTTTCCTTCCCTGCAATAAAATCCAATATAAAAAAATCCAAAAGTCCCTGCACATAATGACACAGCATGATCGCTTTTTTTCTGCAGTGGTGACTATATTAGCAGCATCCTCCAAAACAGGATCATAAGCAATGCTTTGTGGGTAAAAAAAAACTACTTTAAATGTAAACCAAACAGGAACATTGGCATTATTTCCTTTTGTAAAGGAGGTGTGTAAAGAAGAAGCCGTGTGTTTAGATGAACAGCTGTGGCTGATAGAAGCTTTTTGCAGTTTGGGTGAACCTTCAACAGGTCACCAATTTAAACACATTTCACTGCGCTGAGCCTGATGGAAAACCTCTTTCACCAGTGCCAGAAATTCAGCTTGTTAGTGTCTACCAGGTGAGTCATGAAAATTTAATGAAATACATTTTTTCCCAAAGTATTTTAGCTTTTAATGCTAAGCAAATATCAGTGTCATAGACTCCAACTTACTGTCATTTTGTGACCAAAATTCACCAACTGTCATACCAGTTCTAGCTTTTACAGTACGTGACTTAACTGACGTGACGTAACTGTTTTTTTTCTTGTTTTGTCTTTGGCATTTGTAGAAGTAGTGAACATACAAAAAATATGGCAGTTTGTCTTCTTTAATGTTTTTTTTATCTCCATCTCATTTGCATGAAGATGCGTGAAGTGCTAATGTGGTCATGTGACCACAATCCATGAATGATTATGAAAGTCCTCTGATGAGATATTCAATACATCAGTATTCTTGATAAAAGAATCTCTCATTCGTGAATATTTCAATGTGGCTCTGTGGGGAAATGCTTGATGATCAGTCAGTCTCTTCTCCCCTTTTATTGCTTTCAATCATCTAATTTACATGACATGACATTAAATGTAATTATGGCCGGCTGTAAACAACTTTTTTAACAACATGATGTTTATGCCTGTTTGTAAAAAAGGATATGTCAATCATTAGCTTAATGATTGTACATTTCAGTGTGTTAATGACAGTGTCATTTAAAATATAATAAAAAACAAGCTTCTAATAAGTCCTACTGTTATTTTACTGGTGACTCATTTAGCCCACATTGAGACTAAAAAGATATGGCTTTGCATTTTAATATAATAACATTTAGTAAGATCATTTTCTTACCAGTATTAGTAGATTTTTGGAAAAATGGCTGCATTAAAGAATAATGCCATGTGAGCTTATCGTGAGTTCTTTAATAATGGTCCACTGTCTTCTCTCTCAAAAGAGAGACGCCTCTGTGAGCAAACTCCAAGTCCATATAGCACATAGCAGTCTTTGCCCCACAGATTGACTATGAGGGAAGTGAGAAGGAAAGAAATAATCTAAAAGGCTCAGTCCCTTTAATTTCTATGACTCATGAGGGAACCGGTCTCAGTCTTTATTGTCTGTGGTAGAAAGAAGAGAAATGACGAGCATCAACAGCCTGAATGGGGTAAAATGCCAAAGGCTTTGTTGCTGTCCTCTAGAATGAACTATAGATAGCATATCTCAAACAAAGAGAGAAGTGAGGTACCATTAATGGACTAAACGATTAGTTCTCTAAGTGAAAAGCTCTCCATGAATGTCCTTAGTGGAGTTTCAAGTGGCAAGTATTTATTCTTGGTCTCTGGATAGATTAATGCATTAACTAATGTGACCCCGCTGCACCAGATTGTGACTGACAGATGTGAGCTGTCCAACTGCCACATTTTAATATTACAGTTCAGTGGATCAGTCACCTTGACTAATCAGAGCATTTCCTCTGCAGAGCGGCCTGTCTGACACATTGATTGTAGATCAGCTGTGTCATAGAAACAAAACAAACGTGCTAACATGACGTCCTTTATCACATTAACACTCACAATCTGTTTCCCGTTTGTATTCTTTTTTTTTCCCTCTTACAGACGGTGGAGTTACTGAACAAGAACATCCGAAGAGGCATCGTGAACTACTATGATGACCTAGACTTCAAAAACATCATGGACTTTGTACAGAAGAAGGTACAGTGAGGTTATGTGACTATTTTCTCTCATACAACATTCCTGTTAAACAGATGACAGGACTGAAACTCCAATGAGCTTTTGTAATATTTTATAATGCAGTGCAATTATAAACGCAACAAACTTGATTGGCATCATGAGGCTCAAGTCAGGATATGAAGTGATCTTGGATGATCACAGCAAGTTGTGTCCAAAATACTCAGAACTGTGCAGAGCTTTCACACTGCACCTGCTTTCAGAGTACATCATGCTGCTACACACAGCCTGATGCTGAAGATTTCATTATCAAAATTTATCAAGCACATGGGGATGCATTGTCAGGCTCACACTAGGCTTTGGCGGTATTACAGTAAACGAGGATATTTAGAAACATGAGGGTATGAAAAAAAAACTTGTAAACCCGTGTGTACACATAACACATTACAGTAAAGGAAAAAAAGAAGAAAAATCCTGATATAATTTAAATGCTGTCAAAATACAGAAGCTGAAAAAACATGAAAAACACATACTATAAATCATGGCAATGTGTTCATCCCATGGATCTATTATTCATCCTAATAGAGATGAGTCTCCAAAATATTAATTAATTCAATAAAATAAAAATACATTAAAAGAAACAGATATCTGTTTTGGGACAACTCACAATTATATCAGTATCACGTATCACTTTGATAATCTAAAACAAGAATTCAAAGAAGTTCATAAATCCTTTCTCTTATCCATTGCTCCATTAGTGATTTCTCCAATAATCTAAGATAATGCGTCCTTGGTAAATCAGTGTTCAAATGGCCATTTATCTGTGTATAAATTCCTTCCCAGTATGACTTCAGGATGCTCCTCTTTCTATTAAATTCCTAAAAAGATTCTGTTTTGAGGATGTATTGTATGTAGTGCACATCCTGCACCACCAGAGGTCTTGCAACAGGTTGAGAAAGATAGCGACTGACAGTGGTGGGGATAATGTTACAGTTCTGTAAACAGCCGGCCAGCAACGGCAGGGAGAGACAATGTGGACTAACTAACAAGGCAGCTAACTATAACTATTTTGGTGAAACAATTAACATAAAGGAAGAATAAAATAGTGAATTTAAATAGAATAGAACATAAGATAAAAAATATAGAAGCAGTTTAAATATATAAAATGATAAAATACAAAATAAAATGATAAAATACAAAACAATTGTACAGTCCCTCCATTGCACCTTTTGTACATACTGTACAAAAGGTGCAATGGAGGGACTGTACAATTTTCAGAAGTAGAGTTGCAGTGCAAATATCTTAAGTTTAAAAAATTAAGTTGGCCTAAAGTGAGCATAGTACAGAAGTCCAGTGTGCAGTAATGTGACGCATAAAAACTGATTTAGTTTAACATTAATGCAATGTTTTCAGACTCTAGGGCCGGATTAGAGCCTGTGTCATGTGGGCGGTGGGGGAGGGGAAAGGGCCGGATTATTGTTTATGATGGTGACAGCAAGGAGAAAGAAGCTGTTCTTGAGTCTTGAGGTTTTGGTCCTGACGGACCGCAGCCTCTTGCCAGAGGGAAGGGTCTCAAAAAGTCTGTGTCCGGGGTGAGAGGGGTCAGCCACAATTTTAGACAACTTATTATTTACTATTTCTCCGTTTAGTAAAGACAGTGGTGTAAAAACATTACCTTTCTTGACATTTTTTGAGTTGATGTTGTTTATTTATTAGACCTTAAAAGCTAAGAGAGCTTGGGGAACATGGCAAAGTTGCCAGTCAGAGGCAGTTAAGATAAGATAAGATAAGATAAGATGGAATAAAATACAATCAAAAAAAATTGCAGCTCCCACAAGTTGGATATTGCACGTGGCTATATTGCAGTTTTCACAATAATTAGTTTAATCAAGCAGCCTGAGATATTTCCAGTTTAGTATACCTTGATAGTGCATGAATTATGATGGTCAGTTTTGGTATGAGTGGACTACTGGGAGAAGTGCTGGTTTTAAAGTCTGACAGCAGCAGGAAGGATGAACCTACAATATCTCTTCTTCACACACTGCATGTGAAGCAGCCTGTCACTAAAAGAGCTGCCTTCTGCAGTCAAAGTGTAATGCGTGTGGTGAAAAATGTTTACCTTTAACAATGAAAGCTTAGCCATTAATCTCCTTTCACTCACCACTGGATCGATGGGGCATCCCTGGACAAAGCTGGCCCTCTGAACCACACTGTTACTTTCTTCATGTCAGCCTTTGAGATGTTAACTTATGAGTCTTTTTTCTTAGTGAGCAGCCTGCAACAAATTCAACAATAAAAAGATAAACGACCCCTCGGTCTAGAGGGAACATGTCACATGCTATTAATAAATGTGCAGGATGACCAGTTGCAGGGGAGCAGGATTGTGTCTCGATTGAATGATATTTTGGAGCCTGGAAGGCCCAAAAGTAGTGGCTTGGCTGTTGTTGTGTGGAAAGTCATTTAGAGGTCTAGCAAACACCACCCTCAGTTCAAATCCCTTCACAATGGAAATGGTCAGCTTTTAAATGAATGTCTTTAATCCAAAAGTCTAAACCTCCAAACACTTTTAGACTGGCAGACTAAACAGGCACATTTAACTGAAGTACGGTGCACCACGGCAGTCCAGTTCTACCATTTTAATCAGTTTCTTAATACGTGTAGTGTTTCCCCGACAATGTTACAGGCCTGGCGTAACACCAGGCCAACGAGACCCCAGGCCAGGTCGAAAAAATTGCGACATTTGAGTAAGATGGCGAAGATGTTTTTACCTGACAAAATGACCAGTGCAATCTGACTGAAGCCAACCAGGCCAATATGTCATCTCAGGCGTTGCATCTGTTAAGGGTTTTTTTCTTTGAAAAATTCAAGGGGAAACACTGTATATGAATGAGCAATCGGATCGTCCATGAACACACAAAGTTAGAACAGTTCTTGTTTCACATCACAGATTTATGTATTTGTGTTTTTTTCTCTTCATAGTGGTTTGAAGAATGAGGATAAGTTAGAAAAAGGGGATGTCACATACTTCTGTGCACCAATCAGGATTTAGCAACATTTAAATGTGATGACAGTTGTGGGGTAGTTGACTTTTTTTTCCTAAAGGCTAATGTCAGTCAAATCTGATGAAACTACACAGATGCAGTCCCACGGAGTTTTTCACCATTGGACTCTTAAAGTGTCAGTGAAACAGAAGTTAGAGTGTCTTAAGTCTCTGTGATGTATTTCACAGTGAAACAGTATATTTGAGGGGTTTACAGTCACAAGAGACATTTAAATCAAATACTTTGCATTTATTTTGACCAGTAAAAAGTGTGCGGGTTAAAGAGCGTGGATCTGTTGGCTCCACATACACTGTTATATTAGATTAGGAGGAGGACAAGGGAGAGATGAATGAATTAGACCTATGTCACACTGTTTTAGACTGTAGAACAATGGTTTTGCCCCCTGATATCCAAACACACATCTCCTCCTATCTCTCTCCATATTGCTCTGTTCACTACTACAATCTACAGACAATAAAGTGGTTTTTATATGACCGGAGCAGCTAGCTTGTTTTTCAGAATTTCATTTCATTTGATAAACTTTGTAAAAGCCCCTGAATGTGGGATTAGTCATCACACATTTAAAACCATATGACAGGAAGGCAAAAGAGTGGGATTTTAATATACATACTCTGCTACTGATTTATTAAACATATTCATTTTACTAGATAGCAAGAGAAAAATGATCAGCTGAGACAGGGACACAGAATTAAAACTTTGAAAAGTTTTATTTCATTAAGTCTGTAAAGTGGCTATAATTGTTTTTTTTCTAATAACAATGTGTCATAAGACAGTATGAAGCAATGTGATAAGAGTGAGTGGGTCTTAGTGATGAATCTACAGAGAATTATCAGCTGAATCTGCAGCTCCCCTTGAGTTTTATAGAGGTCCAGCTCAGCCCACAATTTTGCTGTTTTGGGTCACTCTTATCGCCCTCATAGCCTTGTTTTTTGCTGCATTAGAATCAAAATTTCCCTCTGGAGTTGGTGGAGACTAAAAACAGCTGAAAAAGAGTGAATGTCATATTTGCATCACCAGGTGGACATAAGCATGACCCTAAACATATGATAAGTGCATATGCTACTGTTCACCAGATCAGCTGAAAAGGTGATGATATTTTAAAAGAAAGGGGTCAAAGAGCAAAATTGAATATTTGGTTTTAGAGAGAAATACTTAAAATCTGGAACCAAGTTGTTGCTTTGAAGCTGCTATGTTTAATTTCATTCATGACTGTCTGTGTTGATTAAGAGACTCTGCCATCTGTGTCAGTTGTTTCAGTGCTGCCAAGAATAGCTGTTGTTGCTGGCGAGATATCAAAAAACGTATTTGTGCAGTTCAAAATTTTCAAAAACTGACTTTGTCAGTTTTATTTTTTTGGCATACCATTTGGTCGACGTTCTCATCAGCTTTGGCAATCTTGTAGCTGTTTATTACTTCAAAAGGAGTTCCACTTAATTATCGTTTCAAATAGAAGACGGCCAGCCACTTAGGAGCAGATTTTTAATGTTTATCCAGTGATGTGATTTCTTGAAGATCTTAACTCACTGGCACTCTGATCTGCTCACTCTGATAACAACAAACAGTGCCTCAGTAATGGTAGAAAGCCATTTGGCAGTAGCAGCTTCTTCCACAGTGTATTTTTCCTGTCATGGTTTAAAGCTGCTAGTTGGCTCAAGTGTTCTGCTCTAAGAGAGGTTTAAGTGTTTTTTCTGGGGGACTTGGATGAAAAAACAATCACAAAACCTTCATTGGGATTTAGGCGGTTTTCACATGTAAATGGACTTTGTGGATTTATCTGCGTATGTGAGGACAATGGCCTGAACGTGGCTGCAGTCCTGTGTTTGTGTTGAGTAAATTGGTCTGTGGTGACACATCTTTTCTTGGCTGTGACTAGAAGATGAAAAAAAAACCCTTTATTGTGTGTGAGTTGGTGACTACATAGGAATGTGTCAGAATGTGACAGTTAGTGTGCGCCTACAGTGTTTTCCTTCCCTGTTCTTGTGCTTTCATATATTAAGTGAAGTGTGTAAATTTTAATACTGCACTGCTTTTTGTCAATGACTAACAAGATCAAGTCAGTGGAAAATGTGTCTATAAAACTTTGAATCAAAAATATAGATCTAGCATCAAACAACCCTCAACCCACCACCAAATTATCTCTGAGTGATGAAATTAATGGAGTCAAACATAACCTATAATCCTCCAAGAAGCATCTTAAAGGAAATTTAAGGCTTCAAACACTGGTGATTGTTTTGCACCAATTTATGGTTGAAATGTTTTTACTTATGTAAAAGAAACACTGGATGAAAACTAGTAGTGAAAAGCAGGCATACACACCCCGCAATAACACCTCAATAACCCCCCCCACACACACACACACACACACACACACACACACACACACACACACACACACTGCTGACAACCCACATTGAGTTGAGAAAGGTTAGGTGCAGACAGAAAAAAAATGCAACACTCCAGGGATTAGGGTCATCATCCATTATATATCATCAATAATGGTCTTAGACAACGTTTGAAGGTCATACTTTCCTATTAGGACAATCTGATGAGCACCTCCACTTCATGCAGCCATAGAGCGTCCCAGGAATGAGTCCTGAAACCCGGAAATGAGTAGGCATTTCATCACCTCAGTTTCCCTCGTCTTGAAGTTGCTGTTTTTTTTAACTTTGTTTTTGTTTAGATGCCTAAAATGTCTGCAGCTAATGCAAGCTCAAGGGACTTTCTCGTTTTGTTGTGCGACATAAAATACTTAAGTAAATACCGCACTTGTGAACTTTAAAGCTTTTATGTTACTAAAAAGGTGGTTGCTAACAAGTGGTTGGATGAGACGAAAGAACATCATCATGCTGAGACGCGCCTAACATGGCTTTACAGCCTTGTTGTGGTGGGGACATTAAGTCATGTGACCATAATGTAGTTTGTTATGCCTTTGCACCAGCTATATAACTCACGTTTTACGTTGACCTCATAAAACATGTTTTTGGACATAACTCAGAAACCTTGGGTCCCCTCCTTGAATCTGTGTTTGTTGTATAGATCTTCTGTGCTAACTAACATTTGCTTTTTACCTCTGGCAATTGCATTTAAGCTTCAAAAATCATAAAAATGATGTTCACTTGTGAAGATTATCTTGAACAAAATGTGTCAGTATCATAAATGTTTGTTTGCTTTCTGAAAATGATCAGTTAATGGAATAATCCATGAGGCTTTTAAAGAGGAAACCAGGGCCATGCTAACTTCCACGTCTGCAGAAAAACGTCATCCTTGTTGCTCTCTATTGGCGCAGTGTGCAGACGTGAAAAAGTCTTCATGGGTACAAATGAGAGTGACATGATGAATGCCTCTGAGGACTGACTCTCCAAAAGTGTCTATGTGTGTCTCATTATTCTCTATGACGACAGGTTTCTTTGCCCGCCTTTGAGTGCAGTCTTTCAGTGTGGCTATGAGCCCTTCTGCCTTTTAGATGTGTTAAACATTTTGTCCAAGCACACTAAACCTGCAGTGTCTCTTAACTTTCTAAGCTCTTTGGTCCAGTTATAAAATTGTGAAGCTCTAAATAATATATCAGATGTGCAACAACAGGAAATGAGAAAAATCTCATCCTGGAGCGACAAATATGTGGATCAGTGGCAGGCCATATTAGATTCTGTTCATTTCCAGATGACCTTTTTATCCACTGCGCCTCCATCATCTTACAGAAATATGACATTTATTCCGCCAGCAGTGGCTGCCTGGATCTTCAGCACTGGGACAGATGGTAAGGGCCTAATTTGCCCTCACAATTACATAGTTAAGAAAAAAAAAAGCAATCATCATATTAACAACTGCTGTGTCTTATTGCAAGAAAAAAACATTTTTCATTTTACTGATCAGAGAAATCCAAGCAACTCCATGCGACACTTGCATACATTAACACCACACAGCTCAAATATTTCAGTCCACTTTTTATCAGAATTAACACTGCAGACACAGCGTTCAGTGTTGTCTCAGCCGTTGCACCAGAATATTTGTGGTTTTATGGATCAAGACGTCTTGTAGCAATGCAAACAACAGTTCAGTCATTTAGACAGACACTAACTTCATTTTCTCAGCGCTGTTTGGTTGTTTGACACAAAAGTGATCATGCATATTTATGAGTTCATTTCGGATTCATCACAGGAGGCACTGGTGGCATTTAGGCAAAGCAAGGCAAAACAACTGCATCTACAATGCACGTTTTATTAGAAGTAAACTGAATGTGTGTTACATTTAAATGCATACAGAAACAAGTAGTGTGTGTATATATGAGAATATGATGAATAATATCCGAGGAAACAACAAACGGGAAAAAAGTATTAGATAAATACCAAAAAAACATTAATAAACCCAACACACACATACACACAAATAGTAAGTGATCAAAATTCAGTAAAAGGTTTTTAGGGAGTTTTGTCTTTTGAGAGCAGGATCACAGTAACGAGCAGCAGTTTCACCACATCTGAATTTTATTCAGGGTCCTGTTACAAAATCACTGCATGGTGCAACAGGAAGCTACAAAACTCAATTTATACATTGTATGCACTGAATATGGCTAGTTATTCAATTATTAATGAATTACTTTGTCAAGTATTTTGCCAAGAAAAGGAAGGTCAGTTGCAGGGATGGAGTTTAGAGTCTGTCAAACAGCAACTTTAATTTGTCAGCAATATAGTTTTATCTATGAGATCACAACATATAGATACTACATTATAACTGAAATGTTTTGTGTGATATTCATAGGTCTTTTCACTCTAGAGTGCCCTAATAAACAGGTCAAACTGTACACAATCTACAGGTAAAATTGGAACTGGCTTTCTGGTAACAGTCACACAAACATTTAGCCTCTGTGGCCATTTCACTAATGTGAGTTCATCACCTGAATGACTCGTGACTATTAAACAGGAATTGATGCATCTATAACCAGAGATATGTAAGGGTGAAACAAGCATAGTGCACATGATCAAAGTGTGTTGCTCATATTAGTTATTTTAAGTGTAAAAGGTGAGTGTTGCCCTCAGAATATCAAATCAGTCCCTCCACTCGTCTGTTATTGATTCCTGGCTTCCTCTGTTATACCCACAGAAGCCCTGATTGATCAGTTTGCTCTTTAAAGTATGTCCATCCATCAGATAGGAGGTTGGCTTAATGTTGATCGAACAGTTCATTGCTGATGTGGTACAATAGATTGTTTGGTGAGGTTGTATTCTGTTGATCTCCTGTAGATCTTCTGCTGCTGCCCCTTTTCTTCACAACAGCTTGTTTTCGCCAAAATTACAGGTGGTTATCCTCAAAAATCCTATAGCGGTGCATCATTGTAAGATGGGGTTCATACTTATTTTGTGGCAGTCCTAGTGATTTAATTACATAGTGGATGTTTTTGTCCACCGTATCCTTTTGGAAAGAGAACATTGATTTTACAGTGGAGCATCTGTAACAGTTGGAGCCACAGAGAGCCAAGTGTAAGTCTTAAGTGGTTTCATACAACATAAAACATTTCATGTAGGGCAGGTTATTTTATATGAAATTTCTTTTTTATTCAAGTTTACAGAGGGGAAGAAAGCAAGCTGAATTGTTTTGGTATACTTACTGTGCCTTACTATCTTTTTATTCAACATCACATCATTCATTTTGGCAGTTGTGTGGTGAAACCACCTAGACCAGTGAAAGTCAACTTGTTTTGCCCGAGGGCAACTTTTACCAAATGATAGAAGGCCAGGAGCCAGTTAATAAACAAAAAAAAATAATTTAATTATTTTATTATTATTTTTTATAATATATTGGTATACATTATAAATGATTGATTACAGTCTATGGCAGGAATGGATTAACTGTGTTTTTGTCCACAGCTCAGATGGATAGAGATTTGGAAAAAGGTCTGTGTATGCTGCAGGTACTTTCTGCTTGGAGAAACTTTCAACTGTGTCCACCAAACAGTCTTTTACCAAATATTAACATTTTTGTGGTGTCTGATGCTCAAAACACATTCTGCAGTATAAATGCAGCAGCCTGCTCTTTGAAGATATTTGTAATGAGAACCACTAATTACCTGCTTAGTCTTCATCCTCAGAGAGCATTATCTACTGGTTAAGAGATTAATTTTGGAAAAGCAAAATACAGAAGTCAGAGACTCAGAAAAAAAGGAGTTAAAGTTCTGGAAGGCGGGAGGTCCGTGATG
This sequence comes from Plectropomus leopardus, assembly GCF_026936395.1. NCBI lineage: Eukaryota > Metazoa > Chordata > Actinopteri > Perciformes > Serranidae > Plectropomus > Plectropomus leopardus. The sequence continues at coordinate 24,150,523 of NC_142176.1, read as the reverse complement.
GGCTGACTTCTTGTCTTGCAAGCCTCATTTTGAGCAGCAGCTGGCCAATAAGCCATCCTGTTAGTCACCCAGTCAGCCAGTCTGCTGGTAAACAACTGGTCATCAGTCAGTTAGACAGTTGGCTACAAAATCATTCACTCCTTCTGCAAATATTTTATCCTCAGAGACACTTAAGCCTGTATCCAAGTAACCGACCTTTGATGAATGGTTGTCATCCAACACTGAAAAAGACAACGCTGGGAAAATGGGAAAATAAAACTGAAAATGGAAAAGCCAGCAGAGCCAGAAACAATATTTGAATGAAATAAGATGAAGGAAAGAGCATAAAATTTGATTTGTGTAATATTCTACTGTAAATTCAGTCCACAAATTGTTGTGTTATCAAGTCATAAATCTGAAAGGGACAAGGGGAGTCTCTGTGGTCTCTTTTCTCGTGTTCTGCACTCTTACTGGTGTAGACAGGTGTTTTGAGAGATTGGTCCCTCAGATTCGTCCCATGAGCACATAAAACCCCCTGAACTAAACTCAACATCAATCTTCCTAAAGATCAGATTTACTGCAGGACTCTTGGATTATTAAATTGTACAATGGGACCTACTAAACCTGTAACTCCGTGTGATGTTGTAATATTTTTGGACTTATACTCAACACTTGCAGACATTAATCACTTCATAATTGCTATGCCTTTCCGTCACTCTTGTTCGGGTCTTGACCCGATGCTGGATAAACGGTGCTCTGTGGAGTAACGCCAACAAGAAGGGGGAGTAAATTCCTGGCACACTGGCATCATGTCAGCATACTGATCACACGGCCTGGCAAAGAGCAGCTTTTAATGTATTCATTTATTCGTCCTTTCTTCATTTCCTGTCGTCCTCTCTTATCATCTGACCCAGTGTTCAATAAAGTGTTGCAGGAATGAGTCCTGAAACCTGGTGCGGAAGCATTTTTTGCTTCTTCAGTTTCCTCTTCTTGAAGTTAATGGTTTTTGGTTAGGTATCTGAAATTAGGTTTGTCGTTAACACAAGCTGAAGAAAGTGTAATGTTTTATTCTACATCATAAAACCCGTCAGTAAATACTCCACTCATGAGCTTTTGATAGTGTCTTTAAAAAATGTGGTTGCTAACAGAACATCAACACGCTGAACACAGCTTTACACCCTCATTGTGGTGGTGACGTTTAGTGATGCATAAGTGAGAAGCTTACACTTGATGAAGTCATTTAACAATGCTCTAGTTTGTTTATAGCCAGATAATATTAGCTTTTTACACCAGAAATCCAAAAGTGGTGTTCATCTGTGGAGATTACTTTGCTGAAGATATGCAAATAATATAAACTTTTGTTTGCCACAGAGCTTTTTTGTGGCCATTAGAGCAACTACAGTTTTTGGCATTTCCACATTGGCTTCATTTTTCAGCCTCAGAGATTGAGTTTTGATGTTAACTCATCTACTCACCTTTAACATGGCCCTTACAGCCTTGTTGTGTTTGTATATGTGCTCTTGCAACTATAAGAGATAAAGATAATGTTCAAATAGATTACTGCAAAAGTTGCTGAGGCAGGAGATGACTAAGGGGTGAGTGAATGGCAGAAGAAAGGAGAGGTAATGAGTGGCGACAGGGAACAAACAAGCATTAGATGATAACAAAATACACGAGTCACCAGCGTAGGGGCCTGATATCTGCTATAGAAACTGAAACAACAACCTGATGATGAGTGGAAGGAAAGCCAGGGTGGATATAAGCTGCTGTGGGTGGGTGGACTGATTGCAGATGCATGGTTAACCTTGAGGGGCATTTTGTTAGTGGGCTGGGTCCAGGTTTGCAGTAGCACAGGAATGAGACTTACAAACAGGCAAACTGGGGACACAGAAGATAAGAGGAGCAAGGGACACAGTGAAACACCAGAGAGAGATGGGAGCAGTGCTGTTGCTGTGACAGATAATGAAGTTCTTTGAAGCAGCCTTTTGTCAGTGTGACTCAAAAGCTCTCAGCCAAAACCAATAATAATTAAAATCCTTTAGAAAGCTTATCAAATCTCATTTATTTTCCCCTGTGAAGTAATAATATTTTCTTCTCTCCAGGGTTTGTCACTAATGGCTAAAATAGAGGGCAATAAAAAATAATTGGTTGGTGTCACAGTATTTTGTGCAGGTATCAGTTTGTTGATTTGCGCTGCAAGTGTTATTGATTCAGGAGCAAACCGTGTGTGAGGCGCTGGCTGAATGTGCTGGATAAGCAGCAGAGGCTTTTCACCAGAAAAATGTAAGCATTTGGGTATTTCATCAATAATAATTATTATTTTCTAATGTGAGTGAGAGAACAAATAGAGCGTTGGGTTCCTTGGCTGTTGGAGGTCTTGATTTGTTGTTTGTTATTGCGATGATACCTTCTGAAAATGTTATATTTGTTATATTTTTTGCATCTGTTGTCCAAATGAATGAATCATAGATTTTTATCAATTGTTTGTCATGTTACAAGTTTGTCATTAATTTTCCAAATTTGAGATATGTGTTTATATTGGAAAAAAAGTTCTAATATTGTAATACTATATTGTAGTATCATATTGATTTTAACTATATAGCCCAGCACAACCACCACCTGCACACTGATGTTTGCAAAATTAAGACAGAAACACACACACACATAAAACAAACTCATAATTGCATGCAAATTGTTCTTAATCATGGCTCATTTCATTCCAAAATGTTACTGACATTATGCAATCACAGCAGATAAATGTTGTTTATCAAGTTTACTTTCTTTTTATTTCTCCCCTGTCCCCTCCTCTCTATCTCTGACTTGCCTTATGTATCTTCTTCCATCACTCTTTTGGTCTCTCTTTTTGTCTTGTCTCTACTCCTCCATCTTTTCTCACCTCTGGCAGTTTAAGTGTTGTGGAGGTCAGGAGTACACAGACTGGTCGGTCAACATGTACCACAATTGTTCTGCACCTGGTCCACTAGCCTGCGGAGTCCCTTATACCTGCTGCATTACTACTAAGGTAGGTAAAGGTACATATTACTGTTAGTATCATCAACACTATAAAATGCTATTCCATTGTTACTGTTACAGCAGCATGTTCTGGCTGTCAGTTATAGGTTTCCGGTTGTATTAGGTAAATCCTCTCTACACTACAGCTGCTAAACTACAACTACTGCATTACATTACAGCAAATACTGTCCGAGACTATACAACTTGAATCCAAGTAATATAACCAGTTTTAGTGCATTGGATGCTTTGTGGCATATTTTCTGAAGTTGAATTTTTTCTTAAAAAAAAACAAAACATGCATTGCCATCATAGTGTCTGTCATTGTAAGATTTTTTTTCAATATATAACATACCCAGGCAAAATATATCAAATTAAAGGCAGTGACCTTTAAAATAAGACATAAACATCAAATGGTTTACAAGCATGTCTTTAAAGGACAGCCAAGCTGCATGCAGTTTTCTGATGATTTCCCAAGCTTATTGTAGATTTTGACTTTCCGCTTTCCTTTGTTGTATCTGGCACTTTTGGGGATTAATTTAGCAGATTGAAATTATTCCAGATGCTAGTGTATATGTAAGCCTGTAACATATAGTCAAACTGTCTCCTTTTTAAGTTTAAATGTCCTTGTCAAAGAGTATCTAAAATAATTCATTTTTCATGCATCATGAATACTTTTGGATCCAGCTTCCTTGATAAAGTAAGTTGAACCAAAACCAAGTACCACCCACCAGCAGGAGCAGACTTCTTTATTTTACAGATAAACAGTACACCAAAATATTTTCTGAAACATTTTAGGCGAGAATGCAGTAACAGAATCTTGATTCACATTTGATGATTGTTGCCTAGTTTGACAGTTTGACCTCAGTTCACGTGCATTATTGACACATAATTGACAGCTGCATTAAGGACTCCTCAGCTCTGATTGGTGTTTTTCGTTCTTGGTACGGTTGACACTTGCAAATTGCCACTGGTAGCACTACAAGAAGGAGGAGGACATGATTTCTTCTCACAAAATATCTTTTTTGTAATATTGTGTGTATGTAACGACAGGTTCAGCAAATATGTCAAAATGTTATTTTATAAAAGTTACCAACTACAGCTTGAACTACAGTTTTGAAGATCATAGGTAGATATTTGCAAATGTAACTTTACCTAATGCTTGTAAAAAGCCAACATTTAATGGCTCCTAGCTCTATTTCTCTAAAAAGGTTCTGAGAGCCTTTAGCCTCTAAACTGGGTTCATTTGCATGACATTATAGTAATAACTGTTATAGTGTGGTGTTACATTTAAAATACATCTCATCATCTTTATGATAGTGATTAAGCCTTTGCCATGCCAGACATGCTCAAAGGCAATTTTCTCCCACACAAAACAGCATGTGTGCTTCCTTCAATTTATACACCTGCCTACGCTTCCCAGAGTTTAGAGAAAACAAGAGAACAAACAAATACTTTCTAGTCAGACAGGAAACAGTTTGATGAATGAGACAACTCTGTCATATAACTGAATTCATGACACCTCTGCTCATTTATCCTGCTTTATCATACATCTTTAGTCAAAACTAAATTCAAACACTTCTGTTTTACCATAACCAATCCATTAACATTTCCTATAATTTACATTATTGTGAGTCACTTGTGAAACATTCATATAGTGGTCAGCTATAAAATTAACCACAAACTAATTTGAAAATCCCTTAATCAGTGTGAGTTATTTCTTAAAGATAAAAACACTATAATAACAGTAAAGTTCATATTGTTGGGTTTGGGACAAAAACATTTTTTTGCATTTTTTTGATATTTTATAAACCAAAATTACTAATCAGTTCATCAAGAAAATACTTGTGAAATTATTTGACATGGAAAATCGTTAGTTGCAGCTCTACTTGTGATAATGAGGATAAGTGTTAAAAATGTAAGTATTTTTCACATTAACATAACATAACATCCCAACTCCTACCATTGCTATCATTGTGGTGGTCCAGCTTGCTTGTTTTCCATTCCACTGCAGTGCTGTTCCCAGTACTGGATTCTTAAAAATGTTGTCTATTGAGTGATGTCTTTTTTGTCCATCAGTTGTGTATTTAAAATCTCATATAAAATGAAGATTTTTTACAGCATTTATGATGTCTTTATTTAGGTTCACATTCATGCATTGTCATTATATTGGTTACTCATTAGTGTCGGCTCTAATAACTGGTCACAGTCAAGTGATGGTACCTCAAAAGTTCAGTTTTCTACTCTACGATCTTTGTAATTATCTCTGTAATTGTAGGCCTGTATGCTCATATTAACATAAAGCAGCAATTAACCATCCGATCGAGCTTCAAGTTTTGCCACCTGTTTCCTTGAAATATAAAACAGAGCCTGCAGTCAGGCTCATACCTGTACACTCATTTCTCAGTTACTCTGCAGAATCATGGGTAAAAGTAGGGACAGTGTGCAGTGAGCTACCCTTTCATTACTACTAAACATAATACCACAATAATTTATGAAAATCTAAAACAAATGTGATTCATAAAAGCAATGAAATGTATAAAGAGACTTAAAACTGGTGATCACTCCTGCTCTCCTGCCAGATGGCCACAAGAGTTTGTCTCATCTCATTTGCATACACGAATACATTTGAATATTTGAATATGGAAAACCAAAGGCCAAAGTCATTGGCACACACACACACACGGTTTCGTGCTCCTTCAGCAGTCTTGTTCAAAACTGTTATCTGAGTGCATGAGGCAGGCAGTTACAATGCCTGTCAGTGTGTGTGTCTCTCTGGCACTCTATAATTTCAACTGCAAACCTGCCTTCTTCTATCCGCTGTTGATTTATCTCAAGGCTGAAAGCTGCTCACAAGTTTCTGTCTGTTTTTTTTTTCTTTTCTACCTCTCAGTAACTGTATCTTTTCTCTCTCTCTTCCAGCCTAATGAAGTGGCCAACACTCTGTGTGGGTACCAGGTGTTGAAAAAAGAGGTAAGACCTCAAAGACTGATTTACATGAATGAATGAATGAAAAAAAAAAGCTGCTATCTCTTTCAAATGCAGCTCCTCTCCTTAGATGTCAGTTTAAAATATTTAGTGCAGTTTTTGCCTGCTTTCACAGCCAGACCAGAAGAGATTTAAAGACGGACCTATTATGCTCATTTTTAGGTTCATACTTGTGTTTTAGGGTTTCTAATAGAACGTGTTTATGTGCTTTAATGTTCAAAAAATTGTATGGCCGTTGGTGGCTCAGTAGGTAAAGCGGGTGCCCCATATACAGAGGCTGTTTCCTCACTGTAGTGGCTGCAGGTTTGAGTCTGGCCTTGGCCCTTTGCTGCATGTCATCCCCTCTCTCTCCCCCTTTCACACTATATCTATCCTGTCCAATAAAGGCAGAAAAGCCCTGACAAATATCTTTTTAAAAAAACAAAAAAAACGTCTATGTATGTATGTATTCCCACTCTGTCTGAAATGCTTTGTTTTAGTGCCTGTCTCTTTAAGCCTCTCCTTCGATAAATGTCTCTCAGGTTTTCAATTTTCAGGATTTTACTTTTTACATACTGCACTGCTCACTTTATTTATTTATTTGAATACTAATTTGCAAACCCAGTATTTTAGTTATTTTATTTTGTTTAATTAATGATCACCAAGATCTGAGTAGTTGATTTCGTTCTTAACATGTTTTACATGTTTGAAATGATGACAATACAGAATCATTGTCATCAATCATCATTGATCCTAAAAAAAAAAAAAAGCCCACGCAATTTTTTCTATTGTGAAAAAAACCCAAAAACTCTTCACATTTCGAAATGTTCCAGCAGGAATATGATCCAAAATTGGAGAGAAATTAACAACACTGGCAACCAAGATCCCCCAGTGAATATAGTGACAGTGAAGTGAAAATGTAATATTTATTTTGAAATATAAGATTCTATATACAAAAGATAATTTAGATAATTTATTAAACTAGAAAGACCACTTAATAAATCATTCCTTGAGTGTAACCACTAACACCTGAAGTGACAGTAACAAGCACCTTGTGTCTCACAGCGTTTGTCCTTGATCGAAATCATCCACATCAGAGGCTGCACTGATGCTTTCTTCATCTGGCTGATGGACAACTATAAGATTATGGCCGGACTGCTTTTAGGGATCCTTCTGCCTCAGGTACACCATAAACTCACACCCACACATGAGCAAATCTGTCAGTAGCCCTTTAAATAATATATTAATAAAGTATTCCAGTGTGGTGGCACTAGATGGCACTTGTGGTGCTCAAAGTGACAAAAAAAATGCATTTAAAAAAACAGTGTCTCTTTCCAGAAATCATGACCCAGTTACTCAAGATAATCAACTGACCTTGTTGTGACCAGTTTCATGTAGGAACTGTTTTCTTTCTGCCGAACTACACCCACCAACTTTATCACTGTGCAGAAGGAAGCATGCAACTGCTAGCTTACCTAGCCGCACTGAGTCAGCTAACATTACAGGTCAGATGAGGAAGACGCCATTAATGTTTACATCTCTAACCGTCACAAGCACGAGCCTCTTGTCCATGAGTGAATGCATGTGTCCCTCTGCACAGACATACAGTGATTTATGTCACCACAACAGACTCTACTATATAACTGATATACTGTAAGACTGAAATGTCCCAGTTGTTCTGCAGATATATTGATTTCGTTGCACAGCATTTGTCATGTTAATCTAACTTTCATCCTCCTCAAAAAGTAGAGGTGTCATTTGTAGCTGTGACTTCATCAGAACTTTGTACAAAGCACAAAAAAGTACAAAACTCACAGCTGGCGGAGTTTTAACAAGTGAAGTTTTAGTTTCAGTGTGTCCTGAACATCAGAAGCACACTGACAATTTTGCATGCAACTCGAAAGACTAAATGGGTGAAAATGTAAATTGTTTCACTTTGGGTACATCTGACAAACTCCACAGCGGTAGGGATGGAAAATGTGCACTTCAATTTTCACAAAGTGCTTTACATGCCATTTAATTCAGATTTCCAGTACATTTTGTTATTAACCTATTACAAAAAAATGTTTTGTAGTACAAGGCTTTTGAAACAGACAAGTATTTTTCTCGCCTTAAAAACATTTTTTGTGATTTTGTGACACTTCTGTGATACTTAAACCCACATATATACATGTTATAAATCCACAATATACATCTGTCACTTTCCCTCGATATCCAGCTTTTTTTAACAGATCCATCAGAGGATGTGGGTGTGACGGACAGGGATGCAAAGTTTCATTAAAGTTTCACTTCAAAATCCTGTCACACAGACACCTGTTGACAGCTGTGAATGTATGAATGAAGATTGTACTTGACTTTAATAAGCATTGTGGGCTTCACTGAGCTGTGTGTTGAGGAAAGGAGAGCAGAAGCTGTCATCCACCCCATACATGAGGTATTTCTCATTTCTCTCTTTGCGGAAATTGATCTTGTCCGCCATCGTGAAGGGCATCCCAATTTCATATTTTTCTTTGGAAGAGTGACAACAGAGGAGCAAGGAGGCTGCCAAGAGGAGACTTGAACGAGAATACAAGAGACTATCCCAGTTGATCATCTGCAGATTTAAATTGGGACAAATAACAGAGTAAAATCAGGTGCAATATCAACACCAAGTTAAGATTTTGATTTTGAGTTATGACTTGCGGGCTGTATAATCCTAAAGGTTGGTTCATTTCATCAGCAGACATTGAATCCTGCTTGAACATCATTAACATTTTTGTTTAAAATATAAGTCTGGATTTCTCTGAATGAAGGACCAGCTTTACTTGGAAGATGCTTGCTGGAACTGCCACCATTAATGTCCCCATGAGCGGATGCCTCTAGATAACCATTCGTGTGCCCTACAAGTCAGTCCTGCACTTTTCAAACATATCAGTGATCTTCAAAGTGGTTTACAAAGTGCTCATGTATAGCAGGAACGCCCCGCCCCTGCTGTAATCAGACCCTTCTCAAATTATCTGCTAATACAAAGTCTGAGGCGTGCAGAGCTGCAAACACCTGCAGACTGCCAAGTGATCCTGTCTGTCATGTGAAGAGACATCTCATTTCTCTCAAAGTGATACCTTCCCATGCATCTATTTGTAGTGTCTAACATAGGAGGGATTTTGACACAATGATCAGATGGAAGTAAAGGAAACAAGGAGACATCTCAGACAAATGAAAAGCACCCACAGTGAACTCCCCCTCCTATACTTAGCTTCCCTCTCTCTTTCTGTCTCCAGTTCTTTGGTGTGATAGTCAGCTGGCTGTATATCACTCGTGTCGAAGACGCCATCAGTGAGTATGGTCACTACATGGATCTACTGGACTCAAGCGCTCAGGGAAGAGCAGCCAAGAGGCAGGGCCACATGGCCAAATGGTTCAAGTGTATGCCAGAGATCGACTGATGGAGACAAAAATAAGCAGCAAATGGACTAGAGCCAACATTCGCAGTTGGTTAAATCACTCCAATCATTCCAGATAGTGCTGCAGCTGCCGCGGGAGGCTGTCTTTGAACTACAGGTTTACTTTAGGCTCTCTCCACTGTGGAGAAAAATATGTGTTGATGTTTTTTGTTCTTTCTTTTTTGTAAAGAAGGAAATGCAACCAGACCGCTGACAGTTTGATATTCGAGTGTTCCTTCTCCAGTTTAGTGTAAACATACTGTGTGTATCCAGCACAAAAACATTTGAAGGGCCCACTGTGGTGTTAATTATAATTACTCTGTTAACATACAGTGCACTAATGCACCAGTGGGTTCATTTAGACAGGTGCTTTTAACTGCATTGTGCCTAAGACAGTCTCAGGGATAAACGCAGACTCCAATACAACCACTTTTATAAAACTCCTGGTTTTAAAATATGACATGAAGTTAGTTCAATCACACAACCACAATATACCACACTGACTTTTTCCTATTTTTATACATGTGTTCATTGTTTGTTTGCTACCAGTTTAGACATTGCTCAGTTCCTCCACAACTGATGAGCTCCATCATCCAATCATTACTGTTGCCATAAACTACACACAAGATAATGTAGGCTAAGAAACCCTTTATGTCAACTGAGAGCATGATGTGTTTGCCTTATTTGTATATAGAACTGGAAATACTCAGAGGTTTGAGACTAAATTTGTTATTTTTAAGTTTTTTATACGTACCCTGTACATCCCTGTATGAACACAAGTGCTCATTTAACCACTGAACCAACTGCATCTCCTCAAAGCCTAACCTTTAACTCCAAAAAATGCATTTTCTGTTCATGTCCAGTCAATTTACTGGTATAAATAGAAAAAGATGGAATAAAGCTGATCTTGCACTGCAGGGCCTATTGGTGCAGTGCATTCACGCTAGGAAGTCCGAATTTAATGTGTTGCTCCATGTTAAACAACGTATTACAATTTGCTAGCCAAGACATATTGTAGATAACTATATTATCTTAGAACATCCTAAAATATACTGAATGATCCATTGTGGTTTTCAGTTTTACAGATACAAACTCATCAAAAGTGAATTTAATGTGCGATTGAACTTTTTTTAGTTCGATATGTAATTGGAAGTACTGCATCATTCTTAATACTACAGTATTATAGTATTACACACTGATAAAACTTATTTGCAAGCATTTTGGTTCTTTTCAGCAATTCCCTCTGTTCAAAAGAATACAAGGCCAAACAGGATTTATCAAGGTTTATATGTTAGATTTGTTTACACTGGAGGGTCAAACGAAAAGTGTCAAGACTTCATCCCCATTAGTACGGTCACATATCAAGGCCAAATGTCTAATTGTCTAAATTAAACTAATTCATCTTATTCATCCTGCTGCAGAAAAGGCCTAAATTTTACATTACTCGTAATATGTTGGATTTTTTCCCTGTTCTTTGGAGTTACCATCTTCAGTGGTGGAAATAACAGAAGGTGGAACAGCTGTAATAACTGTGGAAACTTGTGTAATTGCAAGGCTCTGAGGAAATACATTTGTCTTTGCAACAGCGGCACCAACAATACCACATGGAAATGTCATGGGGGGGGGGGGTTGTATTGATGAACTTTCTGTAACTATCATTACTATAGTCTATAATTGCAGTACATGCCAAAATTCCAGGGTTGTCTCTGTATAGGAGTAAGATGACACACACATTTATATTCACAATAATCTCTTTAGTTTCATATTTGCAAGGACATTCAGTACACCACCCTTATGTATGCCCTGTACCGTGTGCCAATCATTTGTCATATTCTGTATATGAGTGCATACATTCAGTATGTGTGTGGCCTCACTGGGAACGGAGTCCTTTGTCTTTTAAAGTTCATCATCATCATCATCATCAGTTTGTTGCGCTGCACAAGTCTGCACTAATTGAAAAAAAATGTTTTTTTCTGGTTGTGGGTGGAAAATAAAACGATTTAAAACTGTTCTGTTGTTGCTCCTGCACTGAATAGATCTTCCTGTACAGGGATATTTGTGGGTCAGGCTGCGGTTAAATAAATGATGGCTGATACAGTATCATGCTGTGTATTTTCTAGAGCAGGCCTCACCGTGACTCACAAGCAGTGTCTAAATTTTTCATCCAAAAGTATGTAAATTTGTATGTGAAAGGTCCTAGTATGAATACAATATAGATGAAAAATAGTTCAGACCCTGTGAGAGGACATACTAGAATTATTTATACTAATATGTTTTAAACAAAGCGTATTTGTTTAATCAAAAGTCGTGATATTCATATACAGGTATTCATTATTGCTTGGATGTGAAATTTGAAATGTCAAAGAACCCTGTGCATACAGCACAGCTTTATTACATTATATTCAGCACACCCTTAATCTATAGCTGTCTATTTCTTTATTTTATTTAGTTCCCACTTATTTTGTTCTTATTCTTGTTCTCGTTTTCGTTTTCGTTCTTGTTCTCGTTCATGTTGTGAGCAGCACCTGCCCACCAGTGACCAGTTTTTCAACAGTAACAGTTGAAAAGCAGTTCTAAGTGGCTTAGATCACACTCAAAAATATAAATGTTTAAACTTTTGTCATTATGGACACATGGTTGCCTTGACTAGATTCTCCATAATTCAGATCTGCCCACAGCATACTAAACAAAGAGAGAGGAAAAAGCAGTGACTTCTTTTGACGCGATCAAAAACTCTGAATGTGTCCATGTGTTGCTCTGGGGCGTCCACCAATCCAAATAACCAAATGGGTTTTTCAAAAAAATCAATAGATAAAAATGATAATAATAAAGTTGTGGCTCACTATCCATTTCTTCTCAGCTCTACCTTCAATTTTCTGGTTATGCCGTTGGCTCCCTTCATTTTACTTCTGCTCTTATAAACTGATCCTAAGTCGGCCCAATCATCACGTTAGTTGGACACACACAGCACTGATGTGTTGTGGATCCACTCTGGTATTACAATAAACAGACACAGGACCCGCGGTAATTGCGGGGGAACCTGAACTCGTACCAGAAAATTAACAATGCACCCTATACACTTGTCATAAAGTTAAAATCAGAACAAAATATAATTGCTCCTTCATGATGAATGTATAATGAAAAGATGTTTAATCAGCATGTTCAATAATAATCCATTATGTGATTGATTCAGGGTTTAAAAAGTGTAAAACGAATTTGAACTTTTACTTGTTTTTAGGCAGGATTATGTTTCTATAAGATTCCTTTAGAAACATTAGCATGCAAAACATTTGCTTCCCATAGACAGGAATTATTATGTACTTTAATGAGGATAAAACAACTGCAACACCATACACATTAGAGAATCTTATGCTGCAAAAGCCTGTACAGAGTTGTGTGGTGTTTACTCGATGTATTCTCTTTCTTCCTTTGAGGACTTCCTGCAGGATGGAACCTATTAATATTTTACTCCTACCACAGAGGAGAACATTATTTTCCTGCTGCTTCACCAACAAGGAAGGAAAAGCTGTTGCGAGTGGTCTAAGAGGAGTGGTCATGTTGTTCTGCTCCACCAACACACAACTTTAAATAACTTGTTTGGCTTCTTCCAACCTGCTCTCATTCTCTACAAATCAACAACCAGAGAAAGCTGATTTTTATTAATAATACCTCCAGTCTCAGGCTAAGATTCAAAGCAATAGCTGTCAGTCCTCTCACTATTTGTTGTTGTGGATTCAGTGTACGGATAGTTGATTACATTATAAGCTTCATCTTGTGTAGAGTAATTTGGCACATGACGGGTTTGGTGTGTCATGTGCAGGCAGTGTTGCCACTGATGTCACAAGTTTCATTTATACATGGTGTGATTATGTAGCCACGCAATGTGAGCAAGAGTATCAGATCCTTAAATACACATGATGCCTTTCTGAATTCTTCTAACATTTGTCCAACACTGCCATAATCCACCAACACCTGTCACAATCAGACATATTTATCAGACTGTCAGCAAATGCTTTCTGGTATGACATTTAAAGTCTTACCACGACGTGTCTGGTAAGATATTGTCACGCCTATTTCACATGCATTTACTCTGCCTTGTGTGTCTCTTGAGTATGTGTGTTTGTCAGCGTTAAAGTGGTTCTGGAGCGTCTCTGACCTTGCTAACAGTGTTCCCTTGTTGTCTCTCCTGTGAGAAACTTTGACTCGATCTATGTGACTGTCCGTCATGTCTGCCCGTCTCACTCTCAATCTGTCTGTCCTTTGACTTTCAGTTCTCCTCCTCAGCTGTTCACACTGATCCCCATGAGAGACAGATGCACAGACAGCAGAGGAGAGGGAGGGCTGTGCTCAGTCTTACGTGACTGTACGGTTGACATGGGGACAGAAGCAGACAGTATGTTCTAGGTATTTTTATGGCAGGTGCTATTTGCATGAAGGTGTCTGTAGCCAACAATGCTATTTACAGCAGGGGTGTACGTATATAGTGGTGTATCATAGCAGAGGCAAGTACCCAAGTGTCCATAACCAACAGTGTTATGCTGTAAAAAGCTAATTTGGAAGCTAGCTAGCAACGTCTAAATATGATTTTAACAGAAATATCTATTCAGCTATTATAATAATATTAATTATAGCATTTTATTTATATAGCACCTTTCAACATTTAATGCAGCTCAAAGTGCTTCAGAGAAAAATAAATACATAAAGGCATAAACAGGAAAATAGCAATGGCATATACAGAGCAATTGCAAGAATAATAAATTAAGAAAATACAAAAACACTACAATATTAAAAGATCAGAGACAACAGAACACTGTTTATAACCAAGGTGGCATAAGGGGCTAAACCAGTCAAATAAGAGATAAGGTTTGTGAAACTACAAGAAGGCCAGAATACAAAGGTGTGTTTTGAGCCATTTCTCAAAGACACTCACAGACTCTGATCGTCAGATATGCAGTGATAGTGTGTTGAATAATTTGGGGGGCATAGGTGCTGAAGGCTGCTTTAACCACTTTTTTTGTGAGTCCTTGGGAATGTTAATAGTCCAGAGTTTGATGATTGTAGTGCACGATTTGGAGTGTAACATGACAGTCTTCTATGTATATATATTAATAATGTTTTAAAATCCAATAAGAGAACTTCAAAATCAATCTTATATGATATAGGCAGCTAGTGGAGAGAGGCCAGTATGAGAGTTATATGTTTTCTTCTTCTTGTTTTTGTTTGTACTCTAGCTGCTACATTTTGTATGAGTCAAAGTTTCCTAACTGATGTCTTATGGAGGCCAGTGAGCATGGCATTACAGTTGTCCAGACATGAGAAAATAAAAGCAGGGGTGAGTTTTACTGCTTCCTGAATTGAAAGATAAGGTCTAACTCATGCTATATTTCTAAGATGGAAATAAGCAGTTTTTGTAATTTTGTCAATGTGCTTTTTAAAACTAAAGTCTGAGTCGAAAGTATCCCCCAGACTTTTAACTGCTGGCTTTACTGGCTTGACGCTGGTCAGACACCTGGATAGTAGTTCCAGGCAGTGAGAGTCATCTGGCTTAACAGAAAGATATAACTGGGTATCATCTGTATAGCTATGGAAATTGACTTTATGTTTTCAAATCATTTCACCAAGTGGCAACATACACAATGAGAACAGTAATGGAATTCTTGTTCCAATTTGACGCTGAGAGCAAATAATGCAGTATAAAGAGCGAAAAAATCAAAACTGGACTTTCATCGAAGAGATCATAGTTCGTGTCCCGTTTGAAACCAAAAGTCAATGTTGTTTTAATGTGACATTATGCATTTTACACACAGACATCACTCAGGTTAAACATATATTTATGTGATGATATGTTACGAGCCTACTAGTTTTAACCCAAAACGTAATCTTTTTCTCTAAATACAACCATTTCACAACATTAATCACGTTATAATGTGTTTCAGCCGTGCAGTGTTTGTATTACAAGTAGATGTTGAGGGGCAAAACTTTTCATCAATATTTGATGAAGTGAGATGAGAACGGTTTGGTCTCCTATGTGAAAGTCCTGTGCTTGACTCACTCACCCACCACATCTTTCTCCCTCTATGGAGTGTCGTTCTTCACTGCGTCACCTGACTTTCTGGCATTATATTTGTGAGATTTTTTTCTTGTAAATTTGTCACTTTAGTCACAGAGAATATCCAAGATCGACGACTATAAGCCCTCACCATGACCTTTTTGCCCTAATTCTATCCACTTCTGATCTGAACGTGTCAGTGTGACCAGTGCTAGCCAATCACAGCATGCAGTGGGATCCATACGCATCGTAGGAATGGGTGTAAATAGCAAATATCTGCAGTGTGAGTATTCTTTCCTGGGTGCAACTCTTTTTCGTTAGTCTGTTTCTACTTTGATGTATGTATTTTTTAGTTTAAGTTGCTGTCAGAGCCTGCACTGTGATATAAGTCCATCATTTAGTAACTGATTTAATTTGCTCTTTGATTTTATGTACTCTTGTCAAACAGAATAATTATCTCATAGAAGAGTGCCGAAAGCAAAAAGTACATGAGCAAAATCTTGTACATATAAGCAAACTAATGTTCCAGTGCAAAAGATATAAGAGAAAGACTTTCTCAGCTTTTTCTCTTCTGAGCAGCACCTTCTTCTCTGGAGTCTGTCGAGGGGACTGAGGGCAGCTCTTACTGAGGGCTCATTGGCACAGCTCCTGCAGTGTTATTATCACTGTCAAACTGTAACACAACATACAGAAACCAGAGCTGTGACACAAGCTATGTTTTCTACTCTTCATGGAACATTTGGACCCACCGAGCAGACACACACACACACACACACACACACACACAATCTCCTCCCACCCATTCAACCTCTACTAATGGACTGCTTGCAGTTAATGGCCCTAGCACAACTACCAAATTGTTAAATTAAAAACATGCTCTGGCTGACAATATCAATGAGCTCAACTGAAATCAGATCTAGTGGAGTGGGAGTGAAGCAGTATACACTGTATCTGACGCATCAAAAATGAGCTCATAGGCTCAGTAGTTTTCGCTACATGCATGGAAATAGGCCCAAAACACAGTAATATCACGTCCAAGTAACAGCACTAGGATGTGAAGCAGCAACATTATGATTCAGAGCTTCAAATGTTTGAGGTTTGAGTCAAGGACCAGATTTGTAGAATGTTTTGTAATGTGAAATTGCTTTGTTTGCTGTTTTCACTGGTTTTAATCACCTTGTCCAGTTGTTTAGGAGAGAATGAGAACTTGGTGGACAATTCAGCTTTCAGTAAAAAACTTCTAAAAAATTACGCCTGAAAAAATCTCAACCAGGGGTTCATGCTCTGCACATGGGAGAAGTTTCAGCTAATGACATTCTGCAAACTTCACCACTAGATTCCTCTAAATCCTGCACACTGCTCCTTTAAATCAGAGCAAGTTATTCAAGTGCATTTGAGTTTCACTTAACAACTATAAAATCCGACACATGGATAATGTTTGCTATTGGCTTATGTCTGATAAGCTCATTTAGAGATCTAACGAGGACATAAAAAACAATAGATCTTTTTATTATCTAATTAATTTAGGTAACAGGAAAGGATTTTTTCTAAGTTCAACATACTGTATGTCTCTGGACAAAATTTTACTTGTAAGAGAAAGCCTGAGCAAAGAAACCTGAGAAAACTCTCTCTCGCTCTCTCTCTCTCGCACACACACACACACGCACACACACGCTGTGTCACTGTGTCCAATAATGTCCAACAATGTGTGGGAGGGTGCTGGTCATTTATTAGTCTGGTAGATCACCTGTTGTCTGGTCTGATGCTGACATTTAGCCCCACACAACATAACAAACTGGGCTAATCAGTTAGTGCGGACAGCAGCAGGAACACAGATCAAGGCACCTGTCTTAAGAGCCACATGGCTTTTCACAGACTTACAGAATGAAGCAAAAACTAAACGGCTCATGATGAAGCTCCAATGTGTACATGTATACATATTATGTATACTCCTCTCACTGCAACTGGGTACAAATGAGATATTTATTCGTTGGAGCAGACACACTGTTTTGAATGCATTACCCAAATGACCACACCATGGCAACCAATATTATGTGAGACTCATTTGTTAGTCTGGTAATCAGTCTGATCTGATGTTGACATTTAACACTGATGACAGCACTCAATAAAATAACAACAGGAATATATCGAGTCTGAAAAGCAACAACAAACACAACATGCTCTGAGCCAATCACAATCAAAGATGTAATCATCCAGATGACATCAAACAAATGATATTTTGGATATTTTTCCACCGTGGCAAAGAGCTGCTTGTGCATTCAAGTCTAGTCCACAACTGTTAATGTCCGCACGCATTCACTGTTTCTCTGTACACACAGTAATGGATGTAGTCATGCAGTAAGGGAAACCAGAATAAAGAGTATGTTTTTTGTAATGAAAATGGGCCCCAGGAGACAAACCTTATTTACTCTATTTGGGCTCCAAGTTGTTCAGAGATCATGAGCCATTGGGCTTGAAAATTAAAAGGTCAGCTAGAATGATGGACAGAATCTAAAAGAAAAACTGAGATTGATATCTACAATTAATGTGTGCACCAAACGCCCATGGAAATTGATAACATAGTCGTATATATGGAGGTTTTTTTTTTTTTTTCAAAAGCAAAACTGTGAACCTCAGTGTGGCACTAGAGGGAAAGTTGGGGGATCACCAAAGTACTTGTCATCCTCCAGGCACCATAAATGCCTATAATAAATCTTTAGTTATGCATCCATGAGTTATTTGAGACCGGACCAAAGTGATAGATCGACGAGCTAAATTCATATTGCCGAACTTAGGAGTCATGCCATAGTGTGGCTGAAAGCACAACGCATTTCACAAACTGACATACAGAGTTCCCACTGATATGTCTCTGAGCTAAAAGAGTATTTATAGGAAATGTCATCAGATATTTTGGCTGTGTCTTGTTGTGGGACTTGCCTACATTTTCCACCAGCAGAACATCTCCCATAGAAAAGTACAATCTAAAGCTGCTAACCCGGATCATATAGGGTTCTTCAGCTTGTCCTCATTGGAACCTTTTTGGAGGTTTCTACCTAAATCCCAACATAAAGGGTTATACCTAGAACCATTCATGAAAGGTTTCGCCCAAAACTCCTTAAGAGAGGTTCAATAGAGAACACCCCTGTGATGTAATGGTTCAACCCCAAAACCCTCTCTTATCCCTTTTCCACCAACATGGAATGGGTTTTGATCCACTTCCCTCACTTAATTTTGAACCTTTCAGAGCATTTCAAACAAAAATAAATTAGTTCAGAAACCAAGAAAGTTGGTTCTCGGCTAGCACCAAAAGATAGCAAGTTTTTCTAAACCTTAACCTAAAGTGCGAATTGTAACAACATCAGTGGCCGTGTCGTATTCTATAAATTAGAAAGAGAGGATGAAAAAGGCAAAAATTCAGAAGTCAAGTGAGAAATTGCCGGAAATAAAAGAGCATGGAATGGACTCTGGAATGGATAAACTTTTTAGCACTGAAAATGCTCTTTATCTATCTTTGATCTGCTCCAATAGCATCAGCTGCTCACTTGTTATAATGTTATACTTCTGTTATATTACTGTTCTTTGTACTTTGTGGCCACCATTGGCTTCTACTGTATAACAGTGTATTTCACTTACCTTTGTGACTTCTGCTCCAGATTTAGAGGTTGATCTGAAAATCTCTCTAACACCATCTGACTGGTGTAATAGCTACCTAAGAGTAAATATTGGTTGGTGTGACTGCAAATGCAATATTCTTGTTTCTAAGGTCACAGCAAAGCAGCCTGTGCAAACCATTACTCTGAAATGTGATGAAAATCACTTCAATGTTCAATATATTTGAAATGTTCCAGTTTAGTGAGTCTCTTTCTATGCTCCTGGAGCTATTGAAAGCATTCTTTTTATGAGAGCAAATAAAACATTGAAATAATAAAAGCAGAAATGTGCTCTGAAGTCACAAACTCGCGCACCCTTAGCAGTGTAATCCTCTGCTGTGTAACCTTCAGTGTGCATCATTGGGCTGCATGTCATTATGACTGTTTTCATGTTCTTCTTTGCAGAATGTAGTTTTATGGCATCATTGTAGTTTTAAAAATTCTGTATCGCTTCCCTAAAATTATCTTCTTTTTTTCTTTTTAATGAAAACAATACAAGCTTACACATTTTTGCACCTATTGCTGATTTTATGAGTAGATTTAGGAGGAGTTTTGGTGCAGGATGTATGGATTGCACAGCAGAATCCCTTTAAAATTTGATCACAGGGTTATCATGCAACATTTCATAAAGTGGATCCCATTTTCAGGATCACATTGCTCAGTGAAGTGGCTGTGAAGCAAAGCAGTGATTACTGGGTCAGATGTATGGCAAAGATCACAAGGATCATGGTACACAGCAGCAGTTCATAAATACTGGAGCAGCAAAGCTGCAGTGTTGGACATAATGATAGTGAAGAAGACAGGCTTTTGAACTCAGCAATGTAGATTTGATGAATGAACCCTCTCCTACTTTAATACGTTCTCGTCCAGATGCCCTTGAAAATGCCTTCACCTTCCACCTCCTCTGTAGGAGCTGCTCTATGACCAATGGTCACAGTCCAGTGGTCAAGCACTTATATGCTCTTTAATACACAGTGCTCACAAAGAAAAAGAAAACATGTTCAGTTAAATTTAACAGAATAAAGGTTAGATAGCGGAAGTCCTCAAAATAGAAAATAATTGCTCATTTAATTCTTCTTTAAGCACCTTCGCTGTTATTTGACAGATTAAAGAGTAGACTGAATAGAAAGGGAGAGAGAGAAAAGGTTATGACATGCAACAAAGATCCCGAGGCGGCAATTGCACCCAAGATGCTGCAGGAATGTATGATGTACTGAAACGACTCAGCTACTGAGGTGCTTCCTTTTAGCATTTTGTCTGCAAAAGAAAGTTAACAGCATTACGTGGTAGAAAACACTGGGAGAGGAGGGTGGGTTACATGCAAAACAAGGTCCAACCAGATCAACTGATTTTATCAGAAAGCTCCACAAAAAATCTAAATAAATAAAAGGGAAAAAAAGATTTAAAAGGGCATCCCAGCAATTTAAGAAACATATATACCATCTAAGGTGGGAAACAGCAATAAAATGTCATGCTTCACTGAGAAGTCACACATTGGGCTACACTGGCTTGAGAAAAATTCTAAAATAGTTGGTGAAAACGAATAATTGACATTTACTATGTGTTAGAAATTGGCTGAAAAATATGCAACCTTTGGATAAACTCCAGCTTTCAATTATATCCAACAAAAATTGAAAAAGAAAGAAAACTTGCAGCCACACACTTCTCACCAACCTGGAGTTGAAACACCTGAGCATTCACTGTGATTGAGAGCGAATGGAAACTAGTTAGCAAGCGAGCAGAGATGCTGAAATAGCTCAAAGTAATGGATGAGTGGTAAAATCATTCAGCTTTTGATCTATGTTTTAGAACGTTTTAGTGTGAAGTGTTTTAAAGCAGCAGTCTTCAGTGTTTTTCAGGCCAAGTATTCCCTTAGCTGAAAGAGACTGAGCATGGACCCCCAACTACATATATAGTATAATTGTGTATATTTGCATGTCAGGAAGGTATAGGAGGAAATTCCACTTTTACAAATATGGTGGATTCATGTAATAGTGTATGTCAGCCAGTCAGTCAGTCATTTTCTGTAACCGCTTGTCCTCGCGAGGGTCGCGGGGGGGGGGTGTGTATGTTCAGACATATTTTGACTTTTGAAAGGAAAAAACATTTTAAAAAATTATCAATCAATAATTTGGTGAACCTCCTGGACCCTTTAGGGATCCAGTGCCCAAAGGAATATTTCACTCACAAATGATCATTTGTAAATTAGATACTCTCCCTCTGTTGTGTTGAATTTGTGAGGAAAATTTTCTTTCTCATATGCCTCCAGTGAAGAAAACCCTGAGAAAATTCTTGATGAATTTGAGTAAAAGGGGGTATGCATTTAACAACATCAAAACTATATCAAAAAATCTGTTTACAAGCTCACACACAACTCGTGCTGGATAATTCAAGTCTCATTTTTGCAGTCGTACGCTCAGTGCTTCCCAAACACATTCATTTTCACTAAAACCTCACTCTTTAAAACACCTTCTCACAGACAATCACATACACAGATGAGTGGTACACCTGGTCAAGCACATATGTTGAACTCAGCTCAGTGAAATGCACAAGCAGAGGTTTTAAAAAAACCTTTATCTTTATTAAGATATGCAAGGGATCATTTTGTGGATTAAGTATTTCTTTAAATACATGCAGCTGGTGTGCTGAAGTGATGTAATGCCTTAATGGAGAGAAACCCTGGACATGTAAAGGCGTAGCTACAGTGTAAAAAATCTAACATGTTACCAGCTCATACCAGTAAAGTCCAGTCTGAACATGATATCTTCCTGCAGGCAGTACTGGTGGAGTATGGAGGTGTGTGCATTGGTGTCTGAACACTGCTGTGTGTTATGTGCTGTATGTGCCCTTTTTTTGCCCCCATGTTGTGTGTTTCGTGTGTGTGTGCTCCTTTTTGTAGTCCGTGTAATGACATTTTAATCAATCCAATAATTAGAATTAATTGCTACCACCAACCCACATCCCAACATGCCCCCCCCCCCACACACACACACACACACACACACACACACACACGCGCACACACAGCTGGGTAGGAGTCACTGCTCAGAGGGCCCCCTGTTGCTGCTCTGCACTGAGGCTGTTTTCATTCCATCATTGGCTTTCTGTATGATTACTCTTAAATCTCCATATATGAGGTGCTTTCACCTGTGTTAAAATGAAAGGTTAATTAAATTTGGTCTTATCCTGAGCGTCATGTGCTCTTCTTTTCCAAGCTGCTCTCACGTACTGAAAGTTTCATACCATAGGCCTTTTTATAGAACACATTTGGCATGTCACAGTACAAAAGTGCAAGTGTAAACAATAAAATTAATGATGATTGAATTGCTTTTATCTGCTTTAATTTTAGGTCCTGGTGAATCCTGGTAAACAGCAGGTAAACGTTCAAAAAGAGAAAGTAAAAGCTGTTTTCCTTGTGAACTGAATCTGAAAAGTTGAAATGTTTTGCTCAGTGGAGTTAGAGATGTGTCTGTGGAAATCCAGTTTAGGATAAACTTTTGAATCCTTAATGACCTACACATGACTGTGTGTATTTAATAGCTTCATCATTAATATTTAGACAGAGATTGAAAGGTCAGTCTCGTCAGGCCTTCGGGTGCTAATAAATGTATGATGATAATGAGTCTACCAAACACCATTATGTCTCTGTCCTTTTTTCCTCTTCTACCCACCTCTCTCTTTTCTTTCTGTCTTTCCGTCTTTCTCTAAATTTGGCTGTGACCTTTATAAGAAGTATAGGGCCTGTAACAGAAACATAATGAAACTGCACCAAAAAAAGGAAATGAGTGAATGAATGTATGAGTCAACGATAGGATCAGGATGTGTAAATATGCACCAGAGTTTACTGAACATCATCCTCATCCCTCACAGGGCTGCAGCTCTGTGATAAATGCAGGATGGAGGTTCACAGCAGGTTGTGGCAGAGACTCTGTCACTATCTGAAAAGATTACAGAGCTTTCAGCAGCAGCCACCTGACAGCTCTGCAGATAAAATGGATTTCAGATGCACAACAGGTGTCATCTAAAAGTCAATCTCTACATTAACACTGTGACTTCTGCAAGATGCAAGTTATCAAGGTACAATTGGATCGTGTCAAATCTTGTTTTTTCTTGTCACTTTTCATTCTTTTTATATTACAGTCATTATTTACATTGAAATATCAAAAAGACAAATAGGAGTGATTCTCCACTCTGAGTCGTAGTTAGATTTATAGCAAAACGATAGACAACGGGCTTTTTTCTCCACTCTATGTTGAGTAATTGGGCTAATTTGGATAATCTGAGGCAAAGACAATCAGATCATTAGTGTTTTTCCATGTTAGCACCATTATCTTGCTCTCTTGTTGACAGCTAAATCACCTCAAAATAACAGTATTAAATTATAGAATGCGTCATAAAAACTTATCTCCACTGAATAGAGTTTTGTAGCTGGTATCCAAGAAATTAGCCTTATAATGATAACATGGAAATTAGGAGAGCTGTAGATATTTAGAACATGAAGATTAATCCAAAAAAAGGACATCAGCATATTTACTATTTTTAGCTTTTTGTTTTACTATATATGTCCTTTCTTTAGAGTATTGTTACTCTTCTACACTTCTGTAATAGAATGAAGGGAGATGTGATGCAGTTATATATTGTTACATTAAATATTATAATATTTTTGAGGATTGACACTGTGGTACAATGAGAGAATAATCACAGCTCTTCTGTCCAGAAGGAAATTGCCATGGGGCTGAATTACATTTCAGGCAGAATAATTGAGAGAGCACTCCCATATTAATTAAACTCCTGAACCAAAAAAAGCTGGACCTGCAGGGGGACAGGGATGTAATGTAATAAGAAATTCTTCTAATGAAATAGTATACAAGTTATGTCACTGTGTTTTTGTAGTGGTGGTAACAAAGAGGCAGAGCAAACAGATATATTTCATTTTCTTAAGAATAATTGTTCTAGTAGACCTACTTTATTTTATGTTTACATAAAACAGGGTCTCTCTCCCAAAACCACACGACAGCACCTTTTCATATAATTTATTTTTATTTCCCAAAAGTTACAGATAGAAGCTGAAAGGCGATGAAACAATGAAGTATTATTTTAGTCTGTTTTACCCTCTGAGAACTCTTCTGCACATGTTTATACCATAGTTTAGTGGGTCACAGTAGAATGTAAACACAGTGTCAAGATGTGCACATTACATAGCAGAAATATTTACATACGTGCCACCTGTCAGAGTATCCACTTTAAATGCTTAACTTTACTCTTATTTTCCCCAATTCCTCAATTGACAGAACAGCTGAGGATGCAGACCAGATGCCAAAAATCTATTTTGCTGTTGGGGAAAAATAATTTTAATGTCAACTGAAACTTGAAGCATGAGGTCTGTGCAGAACAAGCTGGTCTGAAAGCATCTGACACATTGGCATGTCAGGTTTATATGATTGCTGATCTGTTCCCTGTTCTGCTGTGTGTGTGTGTGTGTGTGTGTGTGTGTGTGTGTGTGTGTGTGTGTGTGTGTGTGGGCTTGGGCCCCCACTGGTATGTTATTGTCTGACCACACTGAAACAGAGGACTTAAATCCTCATGTCTAAACTAACAACACCATGAATGGTATTTCTGGTATTTGTCAAAGGCCTATCTGGGAAACAAAGGAGCAAGCTAATAGAAAAATAAAGTAAAAATAAAGTGTATGGAAATAGAACAAAATAAAGTATTACTGTTATAGCTAACTGCTAAAGAACATAATCATAGGAATGACGCTAAATGTTTGGAAGGGGTTTAAGAGTATTTATCTTTAAAAACAGGCTGACAGAAATCCATCCATTTCATTTAGGTATTGAGAAGAAACACGAAGAAACAAAGGAAAAACATCACAAAATACCAATGAAATTTGTAACAAAGACGTGAATCACATTAACTGAGAGTGTCAGTTAATTTATCCTACCTTGTTTTGCATCATTTATCCTGACAAAACTGAGTATCACCACTTTCTGGCTGCAGCACTGAATGAGGCAAATATAATTAATAACGATAACAGTGTTGGCATTTTAAAGTGTCTAATGGAAGTGCAGAAGTCATTTATATCATTCAGGCAGCAGGTGTCTCAGTAGTTGACTAACTTTCTCTGATGTTTTGTGAGTTTACCTCATTAACTTGTTGTAACCCTGACATCTGCTGTCATCTCCTGGACAGCAGCTGCAGCTGCAAACTGGTTTATTCTAACTGGGGCAGACATTTACTGAAGTATCGGTAGGTGTTTTAACAAAATAAAACAGTCCTGCATTTGTTTTTGGTTTTTTTTTTTTATTTTAAACTTTCACTCCAAAATTGCAAATTCACATGTCCTATATAAACTGTCTAAAACGCCTGGTGACATTACCTTCAAATGTTATGTCAAATAATCCGTTGAAACTGTGAATTTGTTTAAGTGTTTTCTTTTATGTCCAGTGTGTGGCAGCAAAGCTCCATAATGCAACGAAAGCAAGCTGGGTTGCCATGTCCGTTTATTATGTTTTCCCAGCCTATGGTCACTTACAGTTTCCTTGAGTGTGTTTAGCACATTTTTGTTTTAAAAAAAAGGAGTTCACTTCACTGTCTGCTACTTTCCTACAACATAAAGCAAATCAATTTGCCCATCAATTACAAAGTGTCAGCTTGCGTAGCTTACCAAATACACATTGAAGTCCATCTTCCTATAGAAGTTCTGGTACATTAAAGAGTTACATAAAATTTAAAGTAAAATGAAACAAGAGAGAGACCGTAACAAGACAAAAATAACAATAAAACCCCATATCGATAAGAGTTAATACAGCTGAAAGAATGTCAGCAGTAAACACAAAAAATAATACTACTAATAATAGAATTAAACACGACCCAGACATAATAAAAGAATAAATTATTCTTAATCTTAATTATTCTAATTAATTATAGATTAATTAGAATAGTATGTTGCATGTTGCCCTTATAAAGGACTTTGTGGCTGTGAAAGCACTATATGAATCAATTTTACTTATTTAGGATGCTAACTTATGCTATTTTACACATAAAAGATTGATAAGTAAATGCATTCAAAATGAAATATAATATAATATAATATAATATAATATTATATTATATTATATTATATTATATTATATTATATTATATTATATTATATTATATAATATAATATAATATAATATAATATAATATAATATAATATAATATAATATAATATTCAGTCTACAGTCTACACTGACTGAGGAGGGTGTGTCCATGTTCAATGAATCATTTACTTGTTTCTGTCGCGATATTTGGCAACCCGGTGAGCAGCCAGTGTTGTGTCAGCCCGTCAGGAAACAAACCGGAGGTCCTCTTTCAGCCGCGGAAATGTTCAAAACAGAGAAACTCAAAGCTTTGGTGAATGAGCGACTGAAAGCTGCCGCTGAGGAAATATTCAGCATCTTTGAAACAGCTCTTAGAGAGTATGAGGAGGTCGTTTTTCTCTCCAAAGAGGACGTCGAGCAACAACGAGGAAGGCTGTCCGGCTGGAAAGGTGAGTTCATGTTAGCAGCAGAAAACGTGCAGGTTAACTTCAGTCTCCGGACAGCTCCGACACTGAGGCTCTGTACTCCTGATTTAATCACAGTGGTGTTTCGAGAGATCCGCTGAAAGCTAAAATCAGCTGGACCCCTCCCTTCTTACACAGGAGAAAGCAAGTAGCGCCATTTTGCATCCCTGGATGCGGGGAGTGGGGGGTGTACTACACTGAAAGAGGATATGATGTGAATCATGAAGCTCCCCTACAAAATGAGCTGTACAGCATTGAACTATATTTATACAGGTAGTAGTTCATCCTGACAGAATGACCCACCTCACCTTCAGCTACATTTATTCAGGAAGTCGGCCTTTCTGATAGATATTTGTACCTGTCACACCTGGGACTGAGGACCCAAAAGCAGACAGACGAAATGGATTTAATAAAAGAGACATTTATTACAAAGTGAAATGTGCAGTGAAAAAGATGGATGGAGTAATAATAACATTAGCAATAATAGCAATAGTAGTAGCAGAAGTGGTAGTAGTAGTAGAACTATTGGTATTAATAGTAGAAGTAGTTCTAGTAAAAGTACAAAAGTTGAAAAAAGCTGAATATTTTAAAAAGTCTAAATAGTTGAAATGAGAAAAGTAATAGCAGAGATGTCCTTGATTTTTTTTTTTTTAATGGTTTAAAAAGCTGAAAGTATGCTTAAGTTGTTAGATGCCAAAAAATGTATGGCAGACGTTGAAATAATAAGAATAAAGTTTTGAAGAACGATAATGTGGCTGCTGAAGCATCCACACTAACAAGTACATGGAATAGTAGTAGTTTGCTTGCACTTTGCACTGCAGGCACCCTAATTCTCTAATACCGTGACACTGTCATATCATTGCAACCCCAGCTGGAACAGGTTTTTTTGTTCTGCCTGTCTTGTCTAGCTTTCTGCCAAATATTTACAAACCAAAGTATTTGATGAAACTAAAGCTTACGTGTCTTTTCTCGTGTGTGATACTGTCCAGGCCCCCTGCAGCTCTCTGTCCCGGAGGAGGACGCTCCTTCGGAGCAGCATCACTTTGAGAAGAAGGCTGACCTGTGTGAGGATTATAAGACGCCTCTGCTGATTAAAGAGGAGCAGGAGGAAGAACTGTGGACCGCTCAGACAGGTGAAAAGCAGCAGCAAGAAGCTGACACTAAAGACTCTGTGTTCAATATCATTTATGTGCAGCAGAATGATGAAGACTGCAGACAGCTCGCACTTCCAGACCAAACAGGTGAGAAAAAAGGAGACAGTTTGCCCAGCAGCTCATGTGAACAGTTGAAATCCGAGCCTGATAAAGAACTGTGCGGTGCGTCAGAGCCAAACAGTGACTGTCAGATGAGTGAAGTTAGTGATGATGAATGGAGAAACTCAGACGTACACATGAAAAAACCACAGCAGGCTGGTGAGACAGCAGACAGACCGCACACCTGCAGTGTTTGCAGCAAGAACTTCAGGATTAAATCCATCCTGACTCGCCACATGAAGACGCACACAGGAGAGAAACCTTACAGTTGTGGTGTTTGTGGGAAAAGCTTCATCCAGCGCTCCTATCTGCAGACTCACATGAACTCTCACTCTGGACAGAAGCCGCACACCTGTAGCTTCTGCGGCCGAGGGTTCACACAAGTTGGAAACATGAACGCTCACATACGGATCCACACGGGAGAGAAACCTCACAGCTGCGCTGACTGTGGTAAAAGTTTTAGAGAGAAGGCCGATCTCATTAAGCACACAATAATTCACACTGGTGAGAAACCGTACATTTGCACTGTGTGTAATATGAAATTCAGCGCGCAGTCCAATTTAACGCGACACATGAAGACTCATTCAGGGGAGAGGCCATATAGCTGCACTGCGTGTGGGAAAAGATTCATTCGGCGCTCTCATTTAATTATTCACATGAAGACACATGCAGGAGAGAATCCTTAGTTCGGAGAAATTATTATATTAGCTCCACGGTGTTTAGTTGATGATTTCGTAAGTAGAATGGACTCACATCAGAGGGGTAAAATATTAAAAAAAACATTTTGTACAAACCATTTTTTTTATTTGTTGCTATGTAGTTTTGTACTGTAAAGGTTCCAACAGATCCCTAAAAAGTCTTAAAAGGCATTGATCTAATTTATCTATAAATAAGGCCTTAATTGGTATTAAAATGACTTAAAAAGTAGATTTATATGAATCCTTTTTTTCTGACGTTACATTGTAAAATCTCAAAATAAGTGGGAACGTCTATTTTTCGGTTAAATATTTTAATTAATCTTCTTAAACTCGTCATTATGGGAATCCAAGTTGTTTAATCTCACATGCAGAGTAAGAATATCACAAATTTGCCAAGAAAACCAACTAGAAATGCCAGATATTTCCTACTTTTCTGTTGCTAAACTAAATAGATAAGTTTGTGATGATAAAATAAGTTAACTGTCTTCCATGTATTCCACATCCCCAAAGGCTTGTTTTTGTCAACATTTTACGTAGATAAGTTTTTAACTGAACAATAATATCATGTTTAATGTAACAATAAAAATTTGGGCAAAATAAAACTGTCCTTCAATTTTGGTCATTAGAAACTGGGTCTTAAGCTTTAGTCCGAGTGGCATCGAAAAAGCCTTAAAAAGCCTAAAATATTACTTGCCTTAAGCTGCAGGAACCGTGATAAAAGCAATCTGGGTGGAAATTGAGTGCTGGTTCCGAATAGTGCCAATCATCAGAATTATATGCCTCTAATCTCACTGATTCCTGTTATCAATGCTGGCATAATATTTTTACAGCTAAAAAACATCAAACTATCTACACTGCTGAAAACTGCAATAAGAAGGAGTCATGGCGTAGAAGAAGAAACTGCCCAAAATGTGCCTTCAGTGCCGCTTGAAATGTCTGTAAAACGATCATTTCATGTAAGGATGAAAACAGCAGCAATATGTAGAAACATCTTAATACACAACGTGGCTTAAGTTTCAAGAATGCCCTCATTTGACACTCTTGTCTTCCCAACCGAGCAGCAAATGCGTTTAACTTGCAGACTTCTGACTGTGCAGTTCAGAACTGGTGTCAAAATTAACAGCAGTAAAACTGTGAAGCTTTTGTACACCTCAGTTACATGCGTTTGTTTTTTGTATTCTCCTTCTACATTGTGTTCAGACTCACAAATAAAACAGTTGCATTGATGCTGAAAATCTGTGTAGGTCTATGTTTTTTTCCCACATAGAAAACTGAAAAGAAATCAAAAAGGGAATTGATAAAAAAAAATTGGACCAATAAGCAGAATAAATAATGACATTGATATCAATAAAATCTTATCTGTTCCCATCCCTACTTAATACTACTAAAACATCCCTACTTGCTGTGATACAGCACGTTCCTTGTGATAATCACTTTTGTAATGTGCGGCCATTAAATCTAATTTCTGTTAATTTCTTATCAAAGGAGGTACTCTGAGGAAATAAAGCAAAACAATTTTACCCTCTCCAAGATCACCTTCAGTTTGTCAGTGATGTTCTTTCTGGTACTTGATGATATGTTTCCCTCATTCCCTCCGCTACAGAGGTTTTGTTTTCTCTTTGGTTTGCTGCTGATTTGGAAAAAAAAAAATAGAACCACCTGTAGTCAATAAATTGTCATGTTTTGGTTAAATCAAGTGTATCAGTGGTGGCCATTGGTTTGAGGGGGAGCCAGCTTTACGACATCATGTGTTTCCAAATGATAAAATCAGAAGGTAAGCCCGCTCTTCAGCTGCTTTTCGTGTGACTCATTCATAAACTTTATTAGCCTCCTATCAAAGTCCACATTAAAGACAAATAGTGCGTTTCAGCAAGAACTCTGAAAACTAAGCAGAAAAAGACCAACCGACCTACCTACTGGACCTGAAGCAATACTTTGTCTGAGGAGAGAGGGTTAGTAAACACGGTACATTTAACCTTTAGCAAAACACAAATGACTAAAAAGTTCCTGTTAAGTGATTTATAAACTGTGTAATCAAACTGTTGGTGCAATATTTTACAGGCTGTAGGTGGCAAGAAATTTGAGCTTGAGTAAAGAGTGTGTAATCATATTTATTGACCCTAATTCACAAAGTGAAATAAGCTTTTAATTAAGGGTCAGATATTGAAACACTGGGTAGACTCAGCTGCAAACTATTTTGGATGTCATGCCTCAAAGATGGGATGTTGTGTAATGACTTTAGGAGAGGGACGATTTGTGAAGGCAGTTTGTGGTCAGTTAGCTGTCAGATGTGAGACTCTCGTCTTCCTCCTTTAAGTCCATATTTTCCGCTGTGTCAAACTTTGAACCTGTTGTTGGAGCGCTTCTTAGGTACCTGAACGCAGCTGGTCTTTATGAGTTGAGTAACACTCTCAGACTGTAGAGGGCAGCACTACACTTCACCGTGTGCAGCCTGTCCAAGCGCCATCAGAAGAAGAACAAGACTGACGTCATTTCCGTTGTGCGAATCTGAAACGCGCGAGACTGGAAACACTGTGGGACTCAGTGGACATCAAGAAGAGGACATTTAACACCAAACCAGCTCCGTAGTTTTCACGGAAAAGTAACTTCAGCTGACGGTGTTCGGATAGTCGATTATCTGCTTGTGGCGGAGATGCAGAGGGGTTCAAAGTTAAGCAGAGTTAGCTCTCCTCGGTTAGCTGCGTCGTTAGCAGAAGCTGGTGCTGTTAGCTTTGCGTTGACATCTTTGGTCAGTTAGACAAAAACAACAAAACAAAACCGCTAATAAACAACTCTTTCAGCCCACAACAAAGAAACTGACGCGTAATTACACACATCTGACTTCGGTTTAATCAGTCACCATGAACAGGACCAAACTGAAGAAAATCAAGGTGAGTTTCAGCTAATGTCGCTGTTGTGTTTCTGTGGTAGTTTTATCAGGATTTAACGTTACTGGAGAGTGAAGACACCTGTCATCGTTTATTATGTCTCCTGTTCACCTATTAACTTTTGTCACTCTCTGCTTCGTTGTTTCTATTGATCCATCCACTGCAGCCATCTTTTTATTTTTCATTTCTTGTCAACAATATAGGATATCAGAAACAGGTATTGACAAACAACAAAACTTTTCACATATGTGAGGTTTTAAATGGCGTTAAGATTAATATGTACTGCCTACATATGCTGACTAAATGAACATGAGGATAGTGTAATTATCGTTACCAGGGTCCAGTTGTTTAAAAAAAATCGTCAATCAATTATTAAGGGACAAGTTTAAATTTTTTAAACTATGCTTAAAAAATGACAAATAAATCTATCCTGTGCTTTGTAATAATCCGTATTTGGGAATCCAGTTTACTTTTGTACCAGTTTTTCAAACAGCATTGGATAGGATAACTGCTGCAGATTCAACCTTATTTAAATCTCAAGGAGTCATTGAGGGTAAGCCTTCATTTTCACTGATGTCCAGAACACAAAGAACGAACAAACAACCATAACAACAACAACAGGCCGAACACCATTAAAAACAGTACTTTCAAAAGCAGATCAACCGGTAATTATAGTTTTAAACTGGCCCTTAGTAGCTGTTGTGTTGAGTTTGAATGTACGTTGTTAGATGTTCTAGGTAGATGTAACAGAAAAAAACAAAAAGCAATTTTTTTCCCCAATTATTTGTCCTGGGAGCACTAAGCAATCACTTGAATGTGTAGAATAATTACTGTGTGACAAGTTAAATAAAGTGCTGTGGTTTGGTGGCATGTTGTCTTTCAAGACTTTATAATTGTAAAGAAATCAATGCATATTTCTTCTGACACATAAAAACGTTTCAAGATTACCGAATTCAGATTACCAGTGCTTTGAAAGGGGATCCTTTTCACAATGTAGTCTTCTAGCTGTGTAAAGAATATCACAAAGAACAGCCAGCCTGCTCTCTTTTATGTGAAGTGACAGAAAAACAAACAGTAAAACAATACAAACATCCCTTTCCATTTTCAATTTATGTTGAACAGTGAGACCCCATATCTGACCCCCAAAAATGTATTAACAAATAAAACCACTTTTGATAATGTCAGTGTAATTACTGCAAAGTGATAAATGAAAGTTAAAAAGAAATACATTTTGTTGTTGCTAATAGAGAGCAAAATCCTTTTTTTGTTTTATTTTATTTTATTTCTTTATTGTGTTGAAACGCTTGATAGGTAGCCTAATGTCTACTTTATCTACTTAATCAATGTAGCGCTCAAACAAATCAAGTGAATTTAAAAAAAAAAAAATGTATGTATATGTATATATGTACTGACCCATTTAAAAGTTTTATTGCATTACATCCACCAGGAGGTAACCATGAGCTTGGACTTTGTGTGAAGTTTTTGCGTTGGAGAGGAGGATCCTTTTCGGAACCCGAAATGTTAAATCTGCTTTCATTTAAAACAAAATGCTCTGTATTAACGTGCTGAACATGGGAAAGTTGAGTTGAGTTGAGTTGAGTTGAGTTGAGTTGAAAGTTGAGTCCACTCATAAAACCATGGTGGTAAATTAGTTAAATATTTATTTGAGCTCAATCTAGTGTGCAGAATCTCTTGTATGATCTCTTGTTTAGCAGCCTTTATTGTCTGGATGCAAATCTTTTTGTTAAACTTGCTGGATAACAAACAGTGAAAATGCTGATAAGTGTTTGTTTTGTGATTTTTGTCAGGCTCCAGGAGGGCAGAAGAACATCTCATCCTTTTTTTCCTCTCAAAATCACAAGAAGGTAAATTGTATATATATATATATATGTTTTTCTTTTAGTGAATTGTTTTTCTCTTTGCTGTCATTTTATTTTCAAAATCTCATCTTGACATTATTGCTTAATGTCATTATGGATAGTTTCAACAAATGAAAAAAATCGATTTATCATATTGTAAACCACGACAGAAAAAGGATTTTTTTTAAACAAAAAGGCAAGAAAAACCAAAGGAGAAACAATCAGGTAAACAAAGAAGGGGCACAAAAGGCAAGGACCTATTTATAGATATTTACTGTTTTTATCTTTACTATTCACTTATTCCATATATTTCAAGTTATAGAAGTTTTCTGTGTGAATGAGGGAGTACACTCTGAAAATGTGAATATGAACTTTACCCAAAATAATCACCAGATTAACAATATCTACCAAATCCTAATTGCTCTGTGTTTTTTGTTTTGTTTGTTTGGACAGCACATTCTTCTTTTCTCTTAAAGTTAAATAACTTCTCTTGAAGTAGCTTTTCCCAAAGATTCTACTGTCTTACACTTCATTGGTTTTGGTTTTGTCTTTTACTTGGTGCATGTATGTATTTTCGTGTGTTTTTGCGTCTTTGTGTTGTTTCCCATTTTGCATGTTTTGCATTTCTTTTAATAAGGAATTCACCACTAATAATTTAGGTTAAGCATTAAAATGCTCATTTGACTGTGCTGCTTTTAGGAATTGTCATCTTCCACAAAATTATCTGTCGCCTGCACTGCACACACCAAGACTGAACCTCAGATCAAAGATGCTGGAACCTCTACATTCAGATGCCTTTCGCCCTTAAAGAGGAGTGTCCTTGGGGACCTTGAAAACCTCCTACCCTCCTCTCCGGATCTTCTTCTCTCCGTGCCTGAGACTCCCAACAGTCAGATTAGGCCTGCTTGCTGTTCTCCTTCTAGAGATACAGATCAACCGAGCCTGGAAAAGCTCGGCCAACTGTCCCCCATCTGCCGTAGTCCATGCTCCAAAGGGCAGAGTTTACGGAGAGTTATGACTGTGGAAGGAAAAGCCAAGAGGGAAGAAGGATGTTCTGGCTCAGTAAAAAGACTCATCAGCCCTCCTCAAGAGTTTCAAAATTCCAAAAGATCAAAAACTACCAATCCACCAGCACAAAGAGCTGTGCTCAGCCCCACAGGCTGCACCCTGAAAATAACGAGACCTGTGAGTGGCCCTCTAAAGACGCCTAATTTCTCCAGCAAACAGTCAGAGGACCAATCTGAAAGGTCAGAGGGTCGCAGCAAGGACACTGAAGCGGTTTTTAATGGCAACAAAACCTCTTTTGGGGAACAAAGAAATAATCAGGAAGTGAGAGAAAATGAAAAAGACTTTACTGTGATAGCAGACCAGAAAGTAACTGAGGCAAACCTGCACACTCATCGCAAAAAGGATACTCTTAGTACTCACATGCACAAATCTGGAGAAACTATGACAGCTGCAACACTGACAAGTGCCGAGGAGGGACAGATTGACATTAAGAAGACGGGAGCGACAAGCACAGTAATGACATCACTGAATGAAGACGGAGACGGTGCAACACCATCAGATCAGCAGCGAGCCAGAGGTTAGTGTACCTAAAGATTAAATTTCCATTGCCACAAAAATCATGTTTTTTACATAAAACTGCATACAACTACTACAAACTGTTGAAAAAATATTACATAATTTTTACATTATTACAGTATTTGAAAGTGTTTCTCTTGAGCAAAGTGTCTGGGTAATGAACGCTAAGCTAAATATAAAATGCATTTTTTTAAATGTATTTAACAATAAATATCTATTGATATCAGTGTTATATTAAGATGCCTTTTGCTTTTTTTTAATTTTGCTTCTTTGTTGCACAAAAGAAAATACTGGAACAACGTCTACGTGTCCAATGGAAGAGGGGTTGGAAGAGAGCTGGTTTGCGGAGCAGATGGATCTAAATGAAGGTCTTGTCACAGAGGCTGAATCCAAAAAGCCCCGGTGAGAAACACATGAACATCCTTGCTTAGGTGAGGTGAGGTCTCCATGACTTTGCCCGTTCAATAATAAATGGAAATAGATGCAGCAGAAGGGCACATGACTAGAGCCGCAACTGATGATTAATTTCATTGTCGATTCATCCGTCAACTGTTTTCTCTGTTAATGGATTAGTTGTTTGGGTCGATAAAATAAAAGGAAGAAAAATGTCGATCAGCGTTTCCTCAGAGCTGTAGATGACTTCCTCAAATATCAAGTTTTGACCACAACCAAAAGATTTTCATTGCAATGTCATAGAGAACATATTCGCATTTGAGAAGCTCAAATCAGAGAATTTTGACATTTTTTCTTAAAGATGTCTAAAACCAATTAATTGGTTATCAAATTAGTTGGCGATTAATGTGATTTTTGAGAGTTAACTGATTAATTGTTGCAGCTTTACACATGATACGTGTGGAGTGTATGTGGGTTCGAGCACTTGACTTGGTGACCAACAAGCTGCTGAAAAGCTTGTTTTTCACCGTCACTTCATCCCTCTGTGGGCTGACTGTAGCCTCACAGTTGAAGTGAGTCTGTGACTGTAAAGCTTTTAAAACAGTGGGAACAGTTTCGTTGATCACAGTAGTCACATAGTCTGCTGACAGGGTTCATTTGGGGGAATTTTCATACTGGCAAATAATAAAAGAACATTTTATAACTACAGTAATTCTCTCTCCCTCTCTTTCTTTAAACTTACATCTGTATGTTTAATCTTTCAGGTCGATTAATTCATTGAGATTTTTAGAAATTATGTATTGCAGAAGTCTGACAAAACATAACCTCATTATGATCTTTCCTGTCCCCGCAGTAAGGTGCCAGACCATGTGATCCTCTCTGGAGGCCTAAACAACCGCTACTGGGTTTTAGATGTGGAGGAGCGGCCTGGCCTCAAAACACTGACCATCTCATGCTCCAGATCCCTACATCCAACTGAGACATGTCTGCTGAAAGATGGATGGTAAAGCTGCATGTCATTACATTTTGAACTTTTATAATGCAGTCTCAATTTTTTAGCACTGCATTTTCAACATGATAAGGATCAGTGCAAATACTGACATTCAGTTGACCCCTAATGTTTCAGCCTTTTATTATTTAAAAAGAAAAAAAAACACGAAAACAAACATTTTGACTTGATGACTCATCTTGTCAATCACTTGCAAAAAGTCAAATATTTTAAATGAAGTGCATGACATAACAACATGTTGGGGAATTCAGTGAGCACTTGGTGGTGTTGTGTACATGTGTCTCTTCTTTTTCTTGTGGTATTTAAGGGTAACCTGTGGACTTCTTGACCTCTAGTAGCACAAAGGAGGCTTTTTTTTAGCTTGTCCCCTTTTGTTAACACTGACAAGTAATGAAAGTTACTGTAGCAACACACTATTAACCCAATAAAAGACACTAGAAACTACAAACTACACAAATAAACACACAACTGACTGACTTTTCTGCTGTCAAAACACTTTTTTCTAGAAAGTCTCTTCTTTCGCAAGATTTTTTTTTTCCAATTTGTCAGCTTGTCAGACGTGGCAAAAAAATATGCTTTTTTTTTTTTTTTTTTAAATTAGGAAAATGAATTTACATGTCATTGTACATATCATTGCAAATTGGTGACCCAAGACCCTAACTTTGGGAAAGACATGCAACAAAGGCTACAAAGTAAACATCCCAGGATATCAAATG
Organism: Plectropomus leopardus; assembly: GCF_026936395.1. Taxonomy (NCBI): domain Eukaryota; kingdom Metazoa; phylum Chordata; class Actinopteri; order Perciformes; family Serranidae; genus Plectropomus; species Plectropomus leopardus. Next base: position 24,113,498 of record NC_142176.1, on the reverse strand, counting down.
TTAAAAAGAAAATAGTTTGTAAGGTTTCTGTGAGGAAAAAATGGCTTCAACATGATTTAGACCTCAAGGCCTTTTGGTGAGAAACACTTAATGTAAACATAATCGTTGTTTTTTTAAATGAAAGCTCTGCAGGTCACCTTTAAGTTGTCTTTTTTTGTATAGGTGTTTGCCATTCATTATTTGAAAATTGTCTTTCTGGTAAATTGAGTGTCTATGATGATCAGGGACTGTGCGTTTGGTATATGGATGTATTTATGTATTTTTGCTTATATGTCCATTATCACGATGCATGTTTGCGTGTTGCTGTATATGTATGAAATGATCATGCCGCGGGTGTTTCCAGGGAGATGACGCCTGTTTGCTGCGGTGATGTGGTGCATCTAGAGGGCTGCTCTGATGGGGGATCCTGGGTAATGGACAGGGAGCAAGGCTTCCTCGTTTTACTACCTGATAACCTCATCTCAGGTACGAGCATCTCGAGCTCCATCCGCTGCATGAGGCGTGCAGTACTGGGAGATATGTTCAGGGTAAAAGGCTTTACTAATACAATTATACCTGCTTTCGTTATGTTGGTTAGTTATTGTGTATTTTTATAAATTGAAGTGGGCAGTACACACACTGTGACAGGAAGATAACTCTTTACGCTGTCCTGTTTTTGCTGTTTGCTGTGATGCAGAGTTTTGACGGCGGCTCCAAGCAAATGCTAAACGGCACCATGGCCCATGAAGTCTTCCAGAGAGCAGCTGTGGCTAAAGATTTTTCTCTGGAGACTCTGTCTAAGCTTGCTGACCAAGCCCTGTGCCGTCCTCAGTATTTAGGAGACATGTAAGTGGTTAGATTACACCCTGCAGGGTGCTGCAGACATTTTCATATGTGTAGTGATACATTTCACAGTTGTTCATAACAGAGAACGTGAATCAAGAAATAAACAGCAGAGAGGTACTGAACTGTTAGTTGTGAATGTTTCCTGCTGATTTAAGAATGTGTTGCATGTGATGTAGCACGTTTTTCAGTTGATATTTTTGCCTTTATTCTTTGTCTCGTTCAGTTATGTTTGTATTTTGGCCATTTGTCTCCAGGTACAGTTTGGGTGTGAGCCAGGAAGAGATGAAGCAGGAACTACATGGTTATCTGCCCTCGCTGGAACATTGGGCAAAAGAATACCTCAGCTCCCCGACACCGAAAGCCATCAGCCTCAAATAGTATGTATCTTATACATATTAAATATGTCCGTAAGTTGCAGTTCCTTTTTGTGAAAACGGAAGTACTCACATGACATCTCGTCTGGTCCACTATCGACTTGATATGCTATTCCTTTATGTTTCTCACAATATTGCACATTGTTACAAACTATCTTTACAACAATCTCCTTTTTCCTTGTGCACTAAACTGCCTCATGGCACCATATCTGTCATTAATAACTTATCCATGTATTCTAACATAGAAATAATAGTAAATATAAACATAGCCTTAGCATTGTCTTCTACTTGGCACTATTCAGAATTACAGAAAACAAACGCTATTGTGTAAACTTAACTAATAATCTGTCATATCATCACATCAGACATTTTTACCATATATAAATATGTGCTCTTATTATGTTTACATACACATGGATTTGCTTATATAACCTTATTAGCTCTGCAAGAGTCTACCTAATATCTTTGTGTGCATATCTTGTAGTTCTAAGTGTAATGCATATGAAAAAGTGTAACTATCTAAAACCAGTGTAAATGAGGGTTAAAGGGCTGATTATGTGTCTCTGTGTCTCAACGACCTCAGCCTCAGCAGCAGCAGAGGACCGAGCAGGGGTCAGGATTCATCAGCTGTCGTCACGGTAGCAGAGCTGGCAGACATAGAAGAAAATGTTTGGTCACCGAGATTTGGTCTGAAAGGTAAAATCGACGTGACGGCACGGGTTCGAATTCAAAGACCACGAAGTAGTAGTCACAGAACCCCAGAGGAGAGCACCGTCCCCCTGGAGCTGAAAACTGGAAAAGAGTCAAACTCGATAGAGCATCGCAGTCAGGTTAGTGGACCGCAGCATGCTTTACTCTGTAGGCACTCATGTGTCACCTAGCTCGGTCAGATGAAAAGCACGTTTAAGGCCTTTGCAAACCAAGTTTTTTTTTTAATCTGAAATTGTGCCAGGTTTGAAAATAAATATAATGTCACTTTGTGTCAGTCAAGTTAATACTAACTCCCAAACTTTCATCTGTCATTAAAAAGTCAGGAAGTTTTCAGATCAGGATTGATTTTCTCTGTTTTTTTGGAATCTGTCAGAAGCCTTTGAAGAGTTGTTTGACCAACAAGCAGTAAAGAAAAGGTGGCGTGATCTGCGGGACACATACATCCACAACAAGAGAGGAAGTGGCCACACAGCATCATTTCATATATGGATAGCATACTTTCAAAAAGTCAGATAGACTGACAGAGAAAAGAGCGACAGTAAGGAGACAGGAGGAGGACAGCTCAGCCCCTTTCAGTAGTCATAGTGCCGAATACAAGAAGCGGATGGAGAGTGGTGACAGCCAGGGAGGTACGTCCAGTGGAGAGAAACAAGGGAGCAAATTTATCTTTCTAACTGTCTCATATTGCACCTTTTTGCAACAAAAGCATTGGACTATGTGTGCAAGGTTTTTCTGCGTAACTATTTTAATCAGATAACAGATGCATATGAAAAATATGGGCTTGGTTTACAAAGGTCTTTGCACTGATGAACGCAAATTTAGGTCAGGTCATCAGGTCGACTGCCTCACACAGCTGTGTTTATTTAAGTTGTTTCTATACAAGTGTTTTTCTGTGTGTAGGTGATTCTTTACACTCTGATGAGCTTGGAGAGATACAACTCTGAAGCTGGCTTCCTGCTTTACCTCAAAACTGGCAACCTGCACCCTGTAGTGCCTAGTCACATGGACCGCAGAGGTACAGTATACCCACATGTGTTAACCAACACCAGTTGTGAACAGTAATATCAAAATATTATTTTATATCAATAATAATTGTAGATCTTATATAAATGAAATATTAATTTATTTGTGCACACACACAGTCTCTTTCAACTAAATTGTAAGAAGAGTCTTTGTCTTCTTACGCTCTTTTGGATGGAGTCGTCTCCATCACCTTAACTGCTGAACTTTCTGTTTATCTCAGAGCTGCTGAAGCTGAGAAACACTTTGGTTCATCACATTCACAACTGTGTGGAAAAAGAGGGGAAGCGAAGCCGTTTGACTCGACTTCCTGACATCCTGACCGACAGACAGACCTGCCAGTATTGTCCTCAGAGGAGAAACTGTGCTTTATATGAGAGGTTAACTTTTTAAACTCATTTTCTTTCAGCCATGGAAATGTCATGTCAAATATGGGAAGAATTTGTCATTAGTGTAAAATGCATTAAGCTCTCTCTGTCTTTATCTTGTCCTCTTTTTTTCTCATCTCTGCTATCGTCTCTTTCTCACCACCCGTCTTCACACTTCTTCCAGGGCGGTCAGTTGCAGCTCTGCAGATGTCTGCGACGATGTTGTGCGTGACTTCTTACAGCAGGAGACCGGTCACCTGATCCCACCACATCTGAGCTATTTTTCCCATTGGCTGCTGCTCTGCTGCCTCGAGGCTGCCAGCATGGAGGCCAAGAACGGCCGAAAGCGTGTGTGGCTTCAGACAGCTGAGGAGAGGTACAAAACTGGTCTCTTAAAATTAGACATGTAAACCGTCCCAGTAAAGTCAAAGCCAATATGAACACATGAGTGCCTACAGATAAAAAATGTATGAAATCAGCCCTTACATACAATACTTAATAGTATTTGCATACTCTGACATGTGTTTCCAGTGAGAAGAATGGGAGCTGTGTGGGGAATGTGCAGCTCAGTGGCTCAGTGACTGTGCAGTCTGAAGGGGTCTATCTCCATCGTTTCCAAAGAAGCAATGTGATGCCAGAAAAGGGTTTGACCAGCAGCGGTTTGACCAGCAGCGGTTTGACCAGCGGGGATCGCATCGTTGTTAGCGACCAGAAAGGTCGTCTGGTTGGTTTGGCAACAGGATACCTTTGTGAGGTCAGCAGAACTTCAATCAGCTGCACTCTAGACAGGTGAGAACAAACCTACAAGATACTTGCTTCAACCAAAAGATCATTACAGGACACTTAAGCTGGTCAGTTGAATTCCTTTACCCAATTGACACCTGTTTTGTTGTATAATATGTTTTATAGAGACCTGTCTAAGTTCCGTGGTGTTGTGTTTCGACTGGACGGTGATGAAGGTGTGGTGGGCCTCAGCACTCACCTTACCAATCTCTCCAGACTGATGGAAAACTCTCAGGACAGGTAGGCACAATAACATGCAGTGTTGCAAAGTTATGATGGAATAGGACAGTATTTATGTAATGGCAAAACCAACATATTCCTGTGCAGTTAAAACAATAGCCTCACACACTTTCTGTTTGTGCAGTGATCGTCTGAGGGGGCTAGTTGTTGACCTTCGTCCTCCAGAGTTTACTTCCAACCTCAGCTGTGTTCTGCCGAGAGAGGCCAAGGACACTGTGGCCAACATCCTCAAAGGTGACAAAGCTTCTCTGCTTTGCTCTCATGCTCCTCTCTCGTTTACTCTCTTTTGTTCTTTTCTGTATTCAGTTGAGTTCTACTTTCTATGCCTGTGTGACTGTTCTATAATGAGGAACTTAAAATTAGAAGGAACAAGATGCACTTCCCCACAAATTACACACAGTTTTTGGAGTTGTAGTTCTATACTTAAATCAATAATAGAACATTTTCTAATATTCATTAATCATTATTTCCATTTTTCTTTTTCCTAAAGGGACCCCTTTTCTATCATTAAGTAAACTGACAACCCCCCACAAAGTGACATATTACTAGTTTGATCATTTTGAGCCTATTATTTCTTGTGAATATTGCATTAGACATAGGTTTTCCTGTTATTTTTAGTAACCTTTTATACAGTTATCTTTTTTTTTTATTAATGATCATACAGGTCTATTCATACATTTGTGTGTATGTTTTTGTAGGTCTCAACAAACCCCAGAAGCAGGCCATGAAGAAGGTGTTGCTATCTAAAGATTACACACTGATTGTTGGCATGCCGGGCACAGGCAAAACCACAACCATCTGCACGCTGGTAAACTCCCAACAATGATTTATAAACTTCACCTCAACAATAAATCTATATTATCTACACCACAGTGAGACCAAAACATTAACACCCCCCCCCCCCCCTTCCCTCATGTGGCACCCTCCATCACTCTTTCTTTCCTTCTTTTGTCTCTTCATCACTTTTTCCTTCAGGTCCGCATCCTTCATGCATGTGGGTTTAGTGTGTTGCTGACCAGCTACACACACTCCGCTGTTGACAACATCCTGCTGAAGCTAAAGCGCTTCCGGGTTGGGTTTCTACGTCTTGGGCAGGGGCAGAAGGTGCGCTGTAGTTTGCATAATTTCCTGTATTGTATGTACTGCATAACAGACATCACTTTCCATCACAGCTAATATAAACTGTGTTTTTTTTTTTTTTTTTAATAGATCTGTTGTTTTGTTCTCTCGTGGAAACTTCCCTCAAAGCACAAATCACTATTAAATATTGAAATTACACATGATATTTCAATATATTAACATTATTTTTGAAAAATTCAACAGTGGAAAAAAAACCTGAATATTTTTAAAAAAAAAAACCTTTGTCCCCTCTGCCTTGCTCTGATTTCTCTTGTTTTCTGTCACCCTCTCCAGGTTCATCCAGACATCCTGCCTTACACAGAGGAAAATGCAAGGAAGAAGGGAATTCACACTCTGTCAGAGTTGGAGCAGCTCTATAACAAGGAGGTGAGGAGTTTGTGGAATATTATAATTACTGAGTGATTTATATACAGTGATATCAGCATTTTTTTTACATCCGATCTCATCGTCTTTTCTGTATCAAGACATGTCACTTATTAATACTGTAACTTACAACAAAAGTCTTACAATTAATACCAATCCTCTCTCTGTCTAGCTGGTCGTGGCTACCACCTGTATGGGCATCAAGCATCCCCTTTTCACACGTCGGCGGTTTGATTTCTGCATCGTAGATGAAGCTTCACAGATCAGCCAGCCGATCTGTCTGGGACCGCTGTTCTATGCCAAGAGATTTGTCCTAGTTGGAGACCACCAACAGCTGCCGCCAATAGTACAAAATCAGGAGGCTAGGTAAAGTGTGTGTGTGTAGCTGAGGTGTATGTTGATAAAATGGGAAAATGGAAAAAAAATTGGCTTAAACACATTTATTGTAATTATTTGTCATGAGGGTAAAACATATCAGTCTTCACATAAAGTTATGTATAAGGTTCAACATGTAAAATGTGACTGGGTCAGTTTGGTAATTAATTTAAAGTTGAAATAATGTTGGACTGTTAAAAGTTGAAATAAAATCATAATCCTCTGTCTTTATGTTTTTCTCCAGGTCACTTGGGATGGACGAAAGTCTGTTTAAGCGACTGGAGCTCCACAGTGAAGCAGTGGTTCAACTCAACGTACAGTACCGGATGAACAGGTACATCTACATACACAGACAACACTGTGTGCTTTAGCAATCCTAAACTCTTCCTGAACTCTTCATTGCAAGCACAAATTTCATTATTATCTGTAATAAATAAAATCTGAATTTTTATTTGATCTTAAAGAGAAACTATTAACTATTAACTAGTGTGGGGAAGCTTAATTCTATTCACATTACAACTACAAATCAGCAGCAAGAGTTTTTAGGATAACCAAATTATTCCCATTGCATAATAAACAGTGTGTGTGGTCTGTGTGTTTTTAGTCAGATCATGTCTCTCAGTAACTCCCTGATGTACGAGGGACGGCTGGAGTGTGGATCAGAGAGGACAGCCACGGCCCTGCTCACCCTGCCCTTCCTGCCGTCTGTCCAGTCGGAGCTCAGATCCTACTCTGAGGCTCATCCCCAGCACAACCTGGGTTGGATACAAGCCACATTGTTGCCTAGCAACCCTGTTTGCTTCCTAGATTGCTCCATGGTAGGTACAATACGCAGCAAGCTGCACGCAATAGTTTTTTCAAGTGCTGTGTTGAGGTAGAAATGATTTGAGAGAGAAGTTTTTGATATATGACTGGAAAGTTTTAATCCTCTTAATGAAAGTGCTGGTTAGCTTCAACCAGCAAAAAAAAACAACAATATTACAGATCAGTGCCAGTAAATTAGTTTAACCATGCAACTGTCAGTTTTCTTAAAGCTCACCAGGTCATTGGTGATCTCCATAAGCTAGTTCTAAGCTGCTTAGATCAAGTGTACAAATATAAATGCCTAAACTTTTTTAGTAAAGACATGCTATTAAGCAGGGAATTTTAGTAATTTTAAAAGGAATGAGAAAATAGCTCTCTTGGTCAGTGTGATTGCTATTCAAATAATCACTGAAAGTGTTTTAGGCTATTTAATGTTTATGTGTTCAACTGGCTTTTGTGTTGCATTTTAACTGGATGTGTTAACTTGTTTATTTGTAGTCTGTGACAGTTGTTTTTGTAACGATGTCTTGCTTCCCTCTTGGCCAGGTCGCAGGTGAGATTTTATATCTCAGACTTTATACATGTATATCTATATTCTACACATCATTACCTTGTCAAGATTCTCTGCAATTCAAATGGGAAGTTATCTCACAGAAAAGCATAATTCGTTTGGATTTACTGGCTTGATCATCAAAAAAAGTGGTGACTTCCAACTTCTGAAGTGGCCATAAAGTCCAAATAAGTGTTCCTCCTGCAATTATTTATATGTCTTTAATACATAAATGTCCAAAAATCAAAGAGATTTTCATATAAAACAATCAAAGTTGTGAATATTGTCATGTGAGATCCATTGCTCACTGTCTGTTCAGAGACTCGTTCCCTCTCTCTCTCTCTCTCTCTCTCTCTCTCTCTCTCTCTCTCTCTCAGTGCATGAGCTTGGCGAAGGTGCGCTGTCTCTCAGAGCTTGATCAAATAAAAGATTCATTATTGATATATTATTCAGTAGCCTAACTTTTCTATAAATAATATTCATACTGGTTTGGATAAACAATTTGATAGAGTTTCCTGTCTTAAATGAAGAATAGTTTTGTGCGAAAGGAATCGAAGGAACGTCCCAAATCAGTGCTGGCTGAGTTGAGTGACTGTAGCAAATAAAAGTCTGGTATATTAGTCAGGATGCTTAACGGGCTTTATTGGTTCTGTTTTTTTGGTGAGAGGTTGAAGAGTTAAGACGGCTGCTTCAGCTGTTGAGAAAAGTGATTTATGTGAAATGTTTTTGTTTTTTTTTCCACAGGGCTCTTGTGAGTGAGACAAGGGAGTCTGCTGCTCAACATTTTGTTTCTCTCCACTCTTTCCTCCAGGTTCCAGCTCTGGAGTCGGTGGAGCAGGGAGGTGTTAGCAATCACACTGAGGCTGCTCTTATACGTATGTTGCTTTCCCTGCTGATAAAGGTACATCAGTTTCTCATTTTATACACAAGTATTTCTGTCATAATACAGCAGTTTCTTAAAGTCTTGGCTTAAAGTTGTCATTAAACGTTTTTAATACAGTGAATGAAAAGAAATAATGGGGTAGTTAGTTATTGTACTAACCTGTTTATTTGTCTTTCTGCAGGCAGGGTGTAAGCCCAGTGATGTCGGTGTTATCGCCCCCTACAGGCAGCAGTTAAAGAGTATCTCTGCTCTGCTGCAGTCCTCCGCGTTCACAGGGGTGGAGGTGAATACAGTGGACAGATACCAAGGACGGGATAAAAGTCTGATCATTTTTTCTTTTGTACGGAGCACTGCAGAGGAAGGAAACGTAAGTACTTGTCTTCCTGTCTCCCTTTTTTCATTCATCTTCCCCTCCCTTCTTCTCAGTGCATTAATCTGTACATGAGTAAACAAGCAACTGTTCAGTGGTAACCTGACCTGTTTCTCTGTCATAGTTAGGTGAGCTGTTGAAGGACTGGCGTCGCTTAAATGTAGCCATTACCAGGGCGAAACACAAGCTGCTGATGGTGGGCTCTGCCACAACGCTACGGCGCTACGCACCTGTGGAGAAACTACTCAACCATCTCCAGCGAGAGAACATGATATCCTTTGATTACATAATACATCACTGTAATGTGAGCTCTTGGCATTAACTCCAGTCATTTATTCCAAAATCTGGTGCTCCTAAACTGGTTACTGCAGATTTTTTAAAATGTTGTTCTGTACAGCAGAATTAAGCTTTGCATATTAAGGCCCAGACACCCCGAACCAACATTAGAACTAGTGATGACGAAGGCCTGTTCCTTCCCCTCACATAAGCCTGTGTCTCGCCTATGTCTTAGCCAAAACGTTGTACTTGAACACAGCTATGGCCAAATAGCGTGTATGTTCTGCACCTTTTGAGAGACAAAATAACTAAAATCAGCAGGTGGCGGTGCTCTGTATTTGTTATTCAAAAAGGAAAACTGGAAGACTTAACAGGACAAATTCAAGATGCTAATCAGACAGTTAGCACATCAACAACACAAGCTGATGCTGAAAGAACAGGATATCTACCATGCGCCAGCCAACAACAAGACTAACAATTTCAATTCGTTTCTGCTTACGAGCTCAACTGGTACTAAAAATAATAATATCAAATGTAACAAGTTTGTTTTGATCTCGCGCCCTCCTGACTTAAGTTGTTGTTTGCCTTCCTAACTTCTATTTCTCTGCTCGTGCACCCAGCTTAACTGCCAATAAGAGTAATTTCATTCACTTAATGTCTCTGCCATCTCTCGCTAATTCAACATGCAGAAACGGCCGACTAGTTCCAATAGTGTGGGACGCACTGTCACACCAGTGTTCCCAACAAAAAGTGGTCAGGGCTTCTAGAGTGCTACTTTGCAGTTTTTGAATGACTTATCCTGAGTTCTTGTAACGTTTCATCTTTGGTTTTCCTCCATTGGTCTGTCTACACAGTTGTTTTTTTTCTTAACCCTTTCTTCACGTCATCCAGCTCCCGCCAGCTGCTCACAAGGCCTTACCAAGCATGTCCCTGTGACAGGCGTCTATGAAGTTTCAGGTTACCCTCCTGTGACTGAATGACCTCAACAGCACTGAGATTGAATGCCATTCTGCAAAGGCATTAAAAGATCTGGAGACTGTGATCAGTTGTATCTCAGTGGCATTTGCAGACAATTGCACTGCATCTGTGAGATGGTCTTACAGTTAAAATGTGTTGAACTGACACCTGGTGGATAATGGTGCTGTGCATCAAACTTCACATAAGACTGGTCACTACTCATAAACTCAGATATTTGCAATCTTAATACCTCTGTCAATACAGTGACTGTTTTAAACTTGACTTTTGGTACTTTGTCTTAGCATTTACACACAACACAAACTCACTAGTAATGTGAATATGAAATGCAAACCAAGTTATTTATAATTAATGTCATAATTAACAGTCAGATAAGCTTAGAGATCTTCATCAATCAACTGAATTGCAGTTTTCAGATTGTTTTACTAAATCAATATTTTTCTAGCTCAAACCTCAAGCATGTTGTATACAGGGTGAGGCGATGTCTGTAGTGTCTACTTGATGAAAAGTATTGCATTGGCAGTGCTTTGATTTAATCTGATGAATTACATTGGTCTACAACAATAAAGAAATGGAAAGATCACATTTATATAATTAGTTGTTTTTCATTCACCACTCTAGAATGTTAAACTGCTGCTGACAGAAAAAGCTGAAGCAAAACCAAGATTTTGAGTCAGTTCATTTCCTTACAAACAAAACTACCTGATATCATGGCAACAAGTTAAAACTACAGATATTTGTTGGGAACTACAATTAAGAAAGAAATCTATCCAGCTCAAAAGTAATTTAATGCTGATTAACTGTGATGGTTTAACTGATTACTAAGTTTTTCATTAGAGCATGTTAAACAGCGGTCTGTTTGTTTGTTTTTTAGTTTGCCAGGTGGAATTGAATAATTGAATGAATGGATGATACACAGACTAATAACGTCCCTGCCAGCGAGCTATCTGTGATTCTGCCTTTGATCCGTTTGATTTTTGTGAAACTTTTTTAATGTGATTTTTTTCTTTTGTGTCATGTGAATAAATAATGCAAATAATATCAAAGTCTGAAATGTTCTTACCAACCTGTAGTGTGTCCGGTAGTGTTGTCAAAAATAACGCAGATCAGTTCTGAATATTTAAAACTGCTTAAGTACTCATTTTCTGCAGAATCGATACACCGGTACCACCTGCACTTTCTCGTTCTCTCATATTGTTCATGTTTACTACAGTCGCTCTGCTGTTCTACTGCTCCGCTGCTAACCAAGAAAACAAAAGTTGTAATCATATTATAGCCTTGTTATATTTATCTTTTAACTTGTTTCCCCTCAATGCCAGCACTTCCCCAAGGTATTGAAACGGGTATCGAATATCAGTATTTTTCAGGGAACTGTGTCCGAGTTATACATTTCAGTTTTGTGACGCTGGAGTTGGCATACTCAGTGATGTTTTAATATTAGATTGACCAGTCAGGACAATAATCTATTGTTTTGTTGTTTTTTAATATATTTACATTTTTTATGTAAACCATCTAATTTTTCTTGTTTTCATCAAATAGTAGAAAGCCTGTGTCTCCTGTGTGCGGGTACGTAATGACGTCTCATCACCCCCAGCTCGCTGTGCTTGCATGTGCTTGGAGCTACAGTGTGATTGTTCCCTGCAGCACAGTGACGGTCTGTCCAGCTATGTTGATTCGTCTGTCGTCTCTCACTTCTAGTTCCAGCTCCCCACCTCGCTTGGAGCACTGGTAAGCTACATGAACACACAGAGGAGAAAATATTGATGTCTGATTTCATTTCGTTTATCATGGGACACGACACCAGTCATCAAGCAAATGACACGTCTGTTTTTGGTTTACCTCTGCAGTTAAATTGTACTAGATTAGAGTTTGACAAGTTTCGTATATACTCAAACATTTATGATGAATTGGTTAAATTAATTACCCAGCATTTTCTTCTTTCCCAGTTCCTTAGACCAGTAGCTTCCCAGCACGGTGTGTGCAGAACCTGCAGGGACACAACAGAATAGAAATCAGGAAAGTTTCAGAATTTAACATTTCAAGACACATATTAAACATTTACCAACAATTAACTGTGGGAGTGCTACTAATCTGGCACTGTAAATGTTTTGGTATTTTTGCAAGTGGGCTCCCTGTTGTCTGTATGCAAATGTACTGTACAATTTAAACCATTTGCAATATAATTAACCCCACACTGCAACCTGACCAAGATTAGTAGTAGTAGTAGTAGTAGTAGTAGTAGTAGTAGTAGTAGTAGTAGTAGTAGTGTACCAGTGACAGGATCCTCAGGGATGCCATTCCATGGAGCAAAGTATCTGGAGTAGAAGTCGTATCCTGGCTGGCAGTCTGGGGATCCTATTGGCAGATAACAAATACAAATTGATAAACCACAACTTGTAGTTCTTACATAGGCCTGGTTTCAGCAGTGTTCAGCAGTCTTATTGATGGCTGACTGGCAGAAACCTTCCACAAACAGTGAGCTGTAACATAGAGAGACAGAGAGAGAGTAATAAAGGGTTAAGCTTGCCATATTGGGCAAAAAGCAACTGTAAATTTTATTTTATTTTATTTTATTTTTGCAACTTTGGCACCACCGTAAATTTCCGCCAAAGTCCTCCAAACTGACTTTCAAAAGAAACACATTGATTGCACAGTTTCACTTAGTAGACCTTCATCAGTCAGTTTGCCTGATGAAGGTCTAGTTACCGAGACATTGCCATGAATTTATTTATTTTACAAGTTAGACAGTGTGCAAGAGTTTGTTTACAAAGTGTGTCCTGCTCATCCCTCTCCATACTCCTTTTTTTGAAATACACGTGGTAAGTTTTCTTCTGTTGTGAACCACTGTAAATTTGAAATGACTGCATGTGGTCAGTCCAACAGGTCATACACCTGCACAACAATATCTCCTTGGTCTAACCAAAGGATCTAATGTTCATCTCTTCCTACCTTTCATGGTGAGAATCAGTCCTGCAACTCTTCCACTCCTCTCACTGTTCTGAAGAGCAACCGTGTCAACCGTCAGGTGGGTCAGCACTGACCTGCAGAAAACACACATATGTAGCACATAAAGCAAAGTCACAAACAAACCTAGCAAGTCACTTGTGAGGGATTTAGGAACCACTGTCCATTAGTAAATATAAATGACTATTGTAGCCTACTGTGCATGCGTGTGTTTTGGTTGTAACCTGTCACAGCTGTCAGACAGTCGAACCAGCAGTTTTTTAGTGTTGGAGCTCAGATGAACATCCTGGATCGGGAGGTTTCCAACTGCAGTCTGTATCCCACATACAGAAGCAGGGACACAGTTGAACAAGCATGCACAAAACACAGGAATGAAATCACACTGGTGCATGCTACACACATAGAGGGGTTCATGTGGACAGTGAGGCAGAAAGTGTAGGAGTCTTACTGACCTTGATGATGTCTCTGAACTCATTGGCATCCTGAAAAAGCAGGTTTTAGGAAAAAAAAAACTGTTAAAGTAATATCACTTTATCTCCTCAAATACTTTGCAAAGTTACTAAAAACCTTTTGGAAAATCTTATAGTAATTAAACTGCAGATTCATGCATTGCCATTTCCTGCAACACTGTCCTGATGTGTGTATCTGACCACATACTGTACCTGCTTGGTGGACGGGTTGAGAGGAAAGTCCATGACGTATCCTTCCCCCTGCTGGATGACAGCCAGATCTCCACTCCTGGTCTCAAACACCAGTGTGTGACTGACATTCTCTAACAGAGGTAATATATACACATAGGACATTATGCTTGTAGATTAGCACTGTTGGGTAGTAACTTGTTAACATGTATTAGTTCTGAACTTAAATAAAAAAATAAATATAATCTGTTACAGTAACTAAGAATGTGTAATTAAGTGGTCAAAATGTTGATGACTGCAAAGGGGTTATTTACATTCAAATATGTTCTTTTTGGTAAAAAGCTCATATGTTCAGTAAAAACAAAGATTTTGTTAATGGAAACAGAATCAGTCACAAAAGAGAGCTCGTCAAAAAGTAATCAAATAAGTAACGTCACTTTGATGAAGTAGTTACTCATATATTTAACAGGGTTACTTGTAATATGTCAGCTATTACATTTCAAAAGTAACCTCCCCAACACTTATGATAAACGTGGTTTACTGACGTGTTTACATGTAACTGGGGGTGTGTTTGCTAACAATACTTTATCCTCTCTTGTTTTTAGCTTTGCTGTGTCCATCACATGGAGGAACGTAACGATGTGGGCAGTTTTATTGTCAGGTAAATCATTACAAAAGTAACTCTGCATGACTCTCAGTTAGACTTTATGGTTTTCTGTGTCTCTTTCCCTGTGTTCCACATCAACTAATGCATGAACTGGATCATAATTAGAAATGTGCGTGTATATGTATTTGCTTTGTAACTTACGATGGTTCCTGAACAGCACTGCTGCAGAGGCCAGAGTGGCATGACCACACAGATCCACCTCATTGGTCGGTGTAAACCATCGAAGTTTGAAGCGTGATCCTGTTAAACATATTGTCAGACAGTTGCTTCAACACATATAGGACTTAAAGATGTAGTCTACACATAACTGTACACAGAGCCTAACATGTAACTTATGAATACATGCAGTATACTGTAAACTAGCACATAAACTGTAAAAAAAAACAAAAAAAAACTTTAGGTGCAAATACAGTATGATGTTTATTAATCAAATGAAGCCTGAGAAATATTTAAGTTCTATTTTTATATTTGGTGAGTTTATTTGAAATATTAGTGTTCATTTTAGAGATCCTTAAGCTGTGCAGAGTTAACACTGACATTCCTCTCTATGCAGTTTGTGAAAGAGTAAAGGCATGCTGCATTTTTAACTGACAGCTCAATGAATTGTTTTCCCATTCCCAACAATGCAAGTCTTAGCTGTGTGTTTGACATTGTTACCTGTCAAACTGCTGAGGACAGGTGTTTTTTCTGTATACACAGGGGAACATTTTACCTCAGCAAACTGCACAGAGGTCCACAGCTGTGTCTTTTTGTCTGCAACCAAAGTGTCTTTAAAGGAATACTTTACTGCCCCAAGTGACCATTTGTGTATCAATGTACCCCAGGTTACGATAAATTCGTAAAGAAAAAGCTTTTTTCGTATACATCTGGTGAAAAAAGAATCCAAAAGCAGAGAAAATTCTTGATGAATTTAAGTCATAGGGGTCCATGTTTAACAACAGCAAAACTATATAAAAACATCTGTTTACAAACTCTCACACAGCTTGTGCAATATAATCCAAGTCTCATTTATTCAGTTGTATGCTCAGTACTTCCCAAACGGCCAGGTATTTCCCACAGGGAACTGAACAGAAAGTAAAACTTATCTATTATCTACATCATTTGTTTTTCATTACATGAGATCTGTCTGCTGTTCTTTATGTACTGTACTCATAGCTACACAGTATGTTAAGTTGTCACATGTTTTATGCAGTATATTAGGTAAAGCCAATGTTGCCATTCTGAAGACAAATGTTACAGCAAAAATGGCCTTTTCTGCATTTGACATTTATTAATTTAAGGTTAAGTAAGTGTCACAAAGACTCTTGGCCACTAGCAGGTATTAATGTCTTTGTTCTCGTATTGTTTAAAAAAAGAGCCACTTTGTTCCTTGCATTAGATTTATCCCCAGTAAAACATCCTCAATGATACATGGGTTGTATATGGGCAAAGGATTATAAATGTATTGGAGTGAATTCTTGTAATGAAATGCTAACCTGTCCCACACATTTGCATTTCTGTTGAATCTATCTGACAAATACAATTAACCCTGTATTATCTGACCTGTGGTAAAATTGTCAGAGGGGTTGCTCCTGGTGATGAAAGCTGTTTCTGACAGGTTAATCTCTGCTGCTATCTTCTGATACAAGTCATCACTCAGTTCCTGTTAGAAACACACACGTAATACACAAACACACATCTTCTGTGGTGACATGTAGTCATTGTACACTGAGAGACATGCACATAGAGAGATAGACTTAAAAAATATGTCAAGGTTCTGTAATCATGTGACATATGAGCAGCTAAAACAGGTAAACTAAACTGACTGAAAATGCCCCTTTGATTATGAAACACTGCGAGGAGCAGCTGTGATCGTGTAACAGACAACCAAATACACAATTTAGTAGCAACAAATTGAAGTCTAGATATTTTTAAGCCCTGATGCACACCGCTATGGGTTAGTCTGCATTATCACGGTACCGTACATTATTTATTGTTACTTACATGCATAAGTGGACAAACTGCCGCGGGGTTTCCCTTGAACGGTAAATTAGTGAAGGCATCCACAGTAATCACTGGAATCTGCATTATGGTCAGACCAAATGTGAGAGCGGCTTCAAACTGAAAGAGTCTCTCGAGAGGACAGTGGGGTTTGACACAGTCGGTCCACTGCTGTCGATGGACTTTACTCTTCAGTCTGTTTGGTTTTAGGTTCAGCAGGCGCCCCTCAGCGTCGCCTCCTCACTGGCTGCCACACTTGCAACCAGTGTTTCTCAGTGAATTCACAGCGCCCGTGTAGCGTTCAAAGTGATCTGCCTCCAGAGGCATCGATAAGTTCAGGTTTTTTTTTTTTTAATCATGTGCACAGCAATAACAGGAAAACAGTCCACAACTGAGTCTAAGGCTTAAAATACTGCGAGGTAAACGTAGGGCTAAAATATGAAATATGAGTACAGTAACATACATTTGTTTAGACAGTATTGCAAATGAATAAATTAATGTAGGAACATATTTATTCCTCTGGGAAGGGTCTTGATTTAATTTTAAAAAATTTAAAAAAAAATCCCTATCCAGCCCTCTATTCTGACAAATAAAGTACAGTATTTTAACTGTAAGGAATACAAATTGAATTAACATATTTCATTACATTAGCCTATTCAGGAAGTAATTTTGATGTTAGAAACGCACGCAGGCTATTCAGCAATCTTCAGTGTAATATTGACTAATTATTTGTTTTGATAAAACTTAAAGAAAATAACATTTTACACTCCTCCTCTTATCATCACAACATCACTGTTGTTGTTTATTAGTAATAGGTCATTTTTAAGATCATTTAAAGATAAAAGGGCCAAGCGTCATCTCTGTGTGCGCGCGCGTGCGCGCTGCGTGCGTGTGCGCGTCCGTGCGCCCAAGTCTCGCGACAACATACCTGAGCGGGTTAGCTGGAAACGGTAGTGACACCTGAGGCTCGGGACAGGAGCAGGAGACCGGGGACGAGAGGCGACTGTGAGATAATTTCGTCGTTTTCTGACTTTTTTAGCTGACGTCTATCATACTCCCGTCCGGGGATGTATTTTTACTCCCGGCGACGGCGTACGACCGTTGGGAATTGAACTAGTGCGCCCTGTACGTTTGACCGCTGTCAGTGTCCTACACTTAGCAGTAGCTGTTAGCCTGTTAGCTGCTAATATCATCAAGCTAACATTAGCACGTCAGCCTGACAGCAGAGAGACGTTAGCGTCTCTAGGAAACACAGACCGACAAATACTCTTCTGTGGTGACCTGCAGAGAAGTAACGTTACCAACGAATAAATAGCGTCTTGGTAGGATATGTTTGGAAATGTTTTAGGGGGTCGCAGTTCAACTGTGGTTACCGAAGCTAGCAAGGCTCTTGATTTGTCCAACACTTTGACACACAGTTGGAAGGAGGAAGTAACAATCGTTAGCTTGTTTGACTGCAGTGACAGCTGCTGTAATATCCATTTAAGTGCTAAATTATCAGATATTTCTCAGAGAGGTGTTGTTATTGCTTTCTGTTTATAATTCCGAATATGCTGTTTTCGTCTCTGGCACTTTGTTAACGGCAGATTACAAAACTGTTGTAGATGGCACAAATTAAAGCTCGCTGCAGAAATAATGTGCAATGTGTCATTACACTGATGTCTGTGAATGTTATACATATTTTATTTTCGAAATCTACCGGTCGTATGTACATTATCACAAGTAACATGGCTTTCACATTCTATCATTGTTTGCTATAAGATGGTAATACAAAACTATAACTTTTGCACAATTGTGCTAAAGTCTTAGGCCGACTTAAACTCTGTTATTTTAGCAAGGTTATAATGATCATACAATTTTATTTCTCAGTAGTGTCTTTACTAAAATACAACCAGAACATACAGGGAATACCATACAGTATTAAAGATACAGTTATTTAAGAATAAAAGAAAAACCAAAACTTTAACAGTGAAGATGCAAGTATTGAGTCTGCTCGCTTTCCACTTACCATGTCTTGAGCTCTTTTGGGCAAACAATATGACATTAACTATACTAATCTTGTGGTTTATTTAAGTAAACTTCAAGATAGTCTACCCAAGGGAGTTCAAGAGGTGTTACATGTAAAGGGACGTCACAGTAAATGTTGACTTCAGTCTGAAGAAGTCATTTTGTTCTGACTTTTTGGGTGTTTAATGTATTGTACATGTACTCTGTATTCTGTATTTATATCTTTATAAAAGAGACTGAGAAGGAAATGTTTATATATAGATCCTCATTTCAACTTTGCTAAAAACAAGTCTATGATGGCCTAAGGCTTTTCCACTGTCCTGTGTTTTCATTAGAGGTATCTGTACAGATAATGCCCAGAATTGTGTTGTGCTTAAACTTTGGGCCCAGGACTCCACACACTGTGAAGTGATATTAGGTCAGGGAAAACTGGAAGCACAGCGTTGTTTAATGATGACTATGTCATGGACTAAAGCCAAGTTTCTGTGTTTTATGTAAGTATTATTGACACAATAATTTAATGTGTTTGCTCTTCCTGTGGCAGTGAGGATGTCTTTGAATGAAGAGGGTTATGTGGTTCGAATCAGAGGACTACCATGGTCCTGCACACAAGAGGAGGTTGCCAGTTTCTTCTCTGGTGAGAATGCACTCACATCTTTACAGCTTAAAGCATGAACTGTGATAATAAGTCTGACTCACTTGCTGCACTGGCTTGTGCTGCAACATCAGGTTGTTTTTTTTCCAGGTTGTTTTTTTTTTTGTTGTTGTTTTTTTTTTGCATAAGTGGAATCTAGCCATCCTCCTAGACATTTGATTTGTGACTGTTTCCAAGAGTCATTTCTCCCTCCTACAACCTGTCCTGTCCTAACGTAACCACGTGTGTTTTTCAACTTTTTCAGAGTTGTTACCTCATCTTAATGTTTCAAAGTTTATGACCGTAGCCATTACAGAGCTCCCAACAGCTCAAATTAGATGGGATCCAGTTGTACCGTCTTGTTAGGTTTTCGTTTATGACAGGAAATGTCTATGTGCAGGCATCCTTTTAAGGAAATCTCAATCAATCTCACTTATTTACAGATTGTGACATCGTTGGGAAAGTAAACGGAGTGTGTTTCACCTACTCTAAAGAAGGCCGTCCCAGTGGAGAAGCATTTATTGAGCTGAAAACATCAGAGGATTTCAAGAATGCCCTTGCTAAGGACCGTAAATACATGGGACACCGATACATAGAGGGTAAGCATTACTGATCACAACAGGCTGATGGACCAGTGAATGTTTATCTGTGTCGACTTTCTCTTTGAACAATTGCTGTATTATATGGCACAGATAGAAACTGTCAAAATGCAACTTACTCTCTTGTTCTCATTAGTGTTCTGTGTAGATGTCACTTCTCGTTTGTTTGCTATGCGTGTAAAAGTTTGTCTTTGGCTCACCTGTGTTGAACTCCCCATACAAATAGACATTTTCCAGCTTGTGGTGTGTGTTTGATAAGCTGCAAACTCCAATGGAAACAGTTGTTTAGATTAATTGTCCTCTCAAATTTTGACACGTGTCCGTGTCCATCTGTGTTTCTGACTCAGTGTTTAAGTCGAACCGTAGTGAGATGGACTGGGTGCTGAAACGTAGCGGTCCTGCTGACTATGACAGTTGCAGCGGCTGCATGCTGCGACTTCGAGGCCTTCCCTTTGGCTGCAGCAAGGAGGAGATTGTTCAGTTCTTCTCAGGTACATGAATATTTAAGCTTCTGTATCTATTATTGACTCATACTGATATTACACTGTTTTTGTTAATCTGGAAGATAGTTCCTACAAAAATGTTGTAGTTTTGTAGAGGTTTTTTTGGTGATTAACACTACAGTTTGCTAAAAAAAATGTCAGATGCATGTAGGCTCTGCATACATTTCACTCAACATTTGATCAGTTTTTATGTATATTGCTGCGTCACTTAAAATCTCTGTATAGGCTCCAATAAATAAAGCAAAGAAATAGTACCAGTGAAATAAGGAAAAGTCCTACTAGTCTTAAGGGCCAACTGGAGCTTAAAGCCTAACATGTAGAATTCTGAAAGTAGTGACTTTAAAATTATTTTAGTGGAAAGTTTATGTAAGTTTGCACACATGTAGAATAACAGTCATCTTAACATTTACTGGCTCTTTTTTTAAAAGTACCTTGATATTAGGAGGTGTGGCTTTTATTGTATCATGAAAAATTCAAACCACTGCCAACTGCACTTTGAACAGTGCCTTTAAGTTTGCTGATCAACCCACAATAATACACCACAACATAAGCATACACTGATATTCAAAGTCCATTGACAAGTTTGCCAACACTTAAAAGAAAACTTCATTCACAGAATGGCCGTCATTTGTAAACCAATTAGGTGTTACCTTGAATTTGTGAGCAAAACTTTTTCTCGCAGACCTCCATGGAAAAGTTTACATATTTACTGATGGGAGACCATGTTTAACAACAGCAAGACAATATCAAAACATCAGTTTACAAACTCACGCACAACTTGTGCAATTTAATCCAAGTCTCATTTATCCAGTCGTATGCTCAGTACCTCCAAAACCCATGCACTTTCACTGAGAAACCTTGGTAATGGAGTCTGGCTTTGAAGAGAGCGTAGTTAAGTTTTACTGTTGTTAAACAAGGCCTCCAGTCCATCAACAAATCATCAGGTTCTCAGGTTTTTGTGGAGGCTTTATTCACAAATTCAAGGTAACACGGTACATTTAACTGGTGTACAAATGGTAATTAAGTGGATAAAGTATTTAACATTTTTTTTTCAATTTTGGCTTCATCTTGTATTACAAAGTATAAAATGATTAAAAAACTGAACTTTAAGTCAGTAAACATGTCTTTGTGTCATGGCCCAAGGGCCTAATGTATGTTTTTTCTCGTAGTATAGTCATTTTGTGTCTAATAATTAGTTTAAGTAATTTAAGTAATTAGTAGTATGCTTCTTACTATCTTAGTGTCATGTTAATATTAAATTTAGCATGCGTGTGCTGTATGACCTTGATATCATGTGTCCTAAATGGAAGAATAATATCAAAGATAGGATGGGCTGGGCTGGTTTGGCTGAGGGAAGACAGTCCCATGATGCTGAAATAGGCTCGTTACTGTGATAATGTTGACTGGCAGCCTTTATTTAAAATAATCAACGCATAAGAATTATGATTATGGGCCAGTGTCTTGTAACAATAATTAATAATCATTCTGACCCAAATTCAGTGATGTACCAGAGAAAATATTTGGTCTGCATTCTCTTTAATCTTGTAACTGCTGATTCCATGTCAGTATTTGTTTCGTTTCCCTGCTGGGTACCTTCTAAATTTAAATTCAGTCCTCTGGGATGACCCTTTCTAATACAATCTTATATACTACAGCTGATGTTTATTCGCCTTCATGACACACATATATATATATATATATATAGTGTACATAAATATTAATCCTGAAATCTCCAGTGATAAAGTGGGTGTTGTTCTATCTATTCTATACATCTATCAGTCTACCTACCGACCTATGTATTTATGTGTGCTTGGGTTGAAGGGTTGAGAATCGTGCCAAATGGGATTACTCTGCCAGTGGACTACCAGGGGAGGAGCACAGGGGAAGCCTTCGTGCAGTTTGCCTCAAAGGAGATAGCAGAAAAGGCTCTGGGGAAACACAAGGAAAGAATAGGGCACAGGTGGGACAGACGGGAAAGGGTCGGGCTGGACTGGGTTGGGTTTCTATTGCAGTATTTCATGGGTGGTCATATTAGAGTAATTATGGCATTAATGGGATGGGCTCTGTTATGGTGGAATGATAAGCATGGGTTGGTGTGCTATAGTAATTATGGTAAAACAGTAATAAAGTGGGTAAATTGATTGAATGGGTCATGTGATATTTATTAAAATGCTAACGGGATGGGTTAAATGGGTTTATGTATTGTTATAATGGTGACATGCTGAATAATTGGATGAAAGCTCATGTATCTAATCTGTATATTAAAGGTGGTGTGAGTATTTTATGCCATACACAGTTTTGATGTTAGTCTTCTAAGACCTTGGAGCTCTATTTAATCATACAAGAGCAACATTTGGGTATATTAGATCATTTTATTGGCACTTCCTTTATATCCTCCTATACACATATTTTACAGAACTGTGAAAGAGGGGATTAAGCGTAGAAGTATGGCAGAGGTCAGTCAAGGCAGCGTCTACCATTAGAGCATAAAACTTTTTTCTGCATTTTTTTAATCATTAAACTGATCAATGCAACAACTTCAACCCCTGTAAAGATTTTCTTTACTGTAGGAAACAAGAAGTGAGGTTGGTATAGAAATTCTTTACTACAGCCCTAAGCCCAGCTGATGATGAGATTTAGTTTAGATTCAGTCATTCAGACCCAGCTCCAGGTTAAAACTACACATACCACTACTTAGAATACTTGTATTTGTGTGCTGATGTTATCTTTCTGTAAATCATATCTATGTATGTAACCTGAGTTAAGCCATTTCTATTCCCTAACCGTCTGCCCCCTCCATCTCATGGGCATCTCATATTGCAGGTATATAGAGATTTTTAAGAGCAGTCGCAATGAGATCAGAGCCTACTACGAGCTGCCCCGGCGGGGAATGGGAGGACAGAGACCGGGGCCCTACGATAGACCAATGATGGGGGGGGCCAGGGGAGGGTTTTTTGGGCCTGGGCCTGGTCGCGGTGGGGCTCTGATGGACACCATGAGGAGTGGAGGGGGCTATGGAGGAGGTAAGTAGCTCTGTATTTATTTATAAAACAATATTTTTGGCTGCAAAACTGCAATACTTTAGAGCAAAACAGTGATAAGTAATGTTTAGGAATGTCTGGATAAAGTTTTTATGCCCCCAATCCCGATCCAAGTCATTGATAATGAAGATGCCAAATCCTGAATCGGAAACTTGCATTTACATTGGTAATACAGCTGCACAATTCACACTTCAGGTACTTTAAAGTTATTAAAATAATCCAGTGTATGTGCTTATCTGTTTAACTTTTACTGCTCTGCAATGCAATAAAAAATGTCTGCATCCAAACAGTTCCTAAGGGTTTTTAAATTTTATTCTTCACAAAAATAACAAACTAAAAATATATTTATATGGCTCTTATCACCATTCCACTTAGTGCATCTGTTGTTGTTGTTGTTGTTGTTGTTTCCAACAAAATAACTAAGTTAACAAACTAAAATATGTCTTAAGAAAAAGCTCTCAAACCCACTCAGTACAGCATTTAATAAAAGTACAGAACACTAAATGAGTATTACAATCACAAGATAAGATAAGATAAGATCCTTTATTGGTCCCACAGTGGGGAAATTCACAATATTAAAGCAGCTATGAGGTATGAAGAAGTATAAGCAGTGAAGGAAACAATACAATAGTAAAAAAAAATAGAAACAATTCCAGTTAAAATCTTGTGGCAAATTAAGTTGAACATGAAAGCAGTCAGTTTTTACTTATTGGATAAGCAGCAGTACAATAAAACCCAAATACCTGTGTATTTCGGCAGTCAGTTTCATTATTTCCTCATTTTCTGAGCTAACAGAAAACAAAGTTTTATTATTGAGTTGACTTGTTATTCATTTGTCATCCGTGTTGCGGAGCAGTTTGTGATGCGACAGAATGAACCCTGCCTCATTGTGTCGTGTTTGTCTGTGTTCAGGTTACGGTGGCTTTGACAGCTACAATGGTTTCAACAACTACTGTTTTGGCAACGGCATGTTTGATGAGCGAGTGAGAGGAGAGAGGGGAGGAAGAGGTAAAGTCCAGCATTTACATACCCACTTCAGCATTTGCAAATGCTGAATAAACATTTGAAGCACTCTGTTTATACTGAGTTTAGCCTACCTACTGAAAGTCTAAAATGTCTCTCAAAATTCCCCCATGTTCCCTGGTTTGCCACTGTTGATGTGAACAGATAGAGTTAGGATTGGGTTTTGTAAAGCAGCAGATTACGACCTTATTGACTAGCTTGTATAAAAATTCACATATTTACCAGGAAACTTTAATAATTAAATTGTATTTACAGTGTATTTTTCTTATCTGTTATCTGTTATTTGTTCATTATCATTAAGTAAACAACGAGTTGATCTGTACACGATTACTTCTCTTCTCCATTACTAATCTGTGATGTGTTTTGGTGCAGGCATGGGAGGCCACGGTTACGGTGGTCAAAGTGATGTTTGTTCAGGCTTCCACAGTGGCCATTTTGTCCATATGAGGGGTTTGCCTTTCCGTGCCACCGAGGGAGACGTCGCTAAAGTAAGAACACACAAACACTGAGACCAGGGGCCTTATTTATGAAACAGTACGTAGGATCCATACTTTGGTGAAGTCCTACATTTTATTGTATACATTGATTTTATTGTATGTTTCTAATGGTTGTAGTATTTTCAACTCAGTACTCTGTTATGTCTGTTTAAATTTTGGAAGCCTAACCAGGGACGGGGGTTGCAGATCAGCCTTGGCTAGAAACCTGTATGCAGAGCATCTACTTTGTATTTCTTATGACGCAATGTTTCATGCATTTGTCGCTCTCATATAAACACGTTAGTGAGTAAGTGCACATACACACTAAAGCCAAGAATGATGTTCAGCAAAAAAAAAAAAAAGAAATTAGGGGTGTGCCATATCATATCATTCATGATAACACTCAATATAAGTTTTATTATAATAAGAAAAATCACATACTTTTTTGCAGTTGGGTATTCTTGAAATCAAAAATTAAGAATTCTTATTCTTACTTATTGCAAAAGTACCATGAAATATTGTGATATTATTTTAAGGCCATATTGCCGACCTCTCTCTGCCATGCATACACCTGCCAGTGTGCAGAAATGTGTCAGCTCTAAAAAAAAAAAAACCCAAAAAACAACCGCCACCCACCTTTTTCTTTTGCTGATATACACATTCTGTATAGTCTGTGTAAGATGTGCCGGGTGAAGTGACTGGAGAAGGCGGAGAGCGTGTTTGTGTATGTGTACAGAAAAAATGTCACATAATGATAAATTATCGTGGGTCATACTGTACCTACTGGTTTTCCACTGTATTTTCATACTAGAATAGATGGTACATAAATGGTATGATGGATTTTAAATTGTATTCTATGTGTTATTTTTAAAAGGTCTTAACATTTCATTGATTAACGCTGCAAAAACCTGTGGCAGTCAGATCAAAGACCCGACTATTAATTTAGATCAGTGACGTTTCTGTGGCTGTCTTCTACTTTTGCTGTCTTCATCCTGTGTGATAGCGTTGGTGCGGAAGCTCAATAAGCTCCTACATTTGAATAAACACTGAATGTTTATAGTCATGAACAAACTTTGTGACTTCATGCATCCACACGTATTTGTGTATATGTCTTTCTTTGTGTGTGTAGTTCTTCTCTCCTTTGAATCCACTGAGGGTCCACATCGACGTGGCTCCTAACGGCAAGTCGACCGGAGAAGCAGATGTGGAGTTTCGCTCCCATGAAGACGCTGTGGCAGCCATGTCCAAAGACAAGAACCACATGCGTATGTTCTCCCTTTTCCCTCTTCACCTTGTCTGTCCTAAATCCTCAATTTTAGATTAAGTGATTTTATTGAATTAAATATGATAATCTTTTTTATTGGATTAACTTATATTAATAAACCATGAGTTTCCTCAATGCAGATTTTTAAATGAAGTAAATAATTCACTATAGTAGAGTTAGAGCATTAGATTTTGTTATCATGGTTATTTAAATGTAATTTATGGCTCTGGTAGATAGCTGCCAGTGCGCCCCGTTAATTCAGGTGCATACTCCCCTTGTTTCAGGAAAGCAAACAATTTTTTGGTGTTGAAAATGTATTTGAAAAGCTAAACACCAACAAATATCTTTTTTGAATACATTTTGACTTTTGGACTTTACAACGTTCTGAAGTTATTGGAAATGTTTCAGATACACAAGTTAAAAACTATCCTATGCCGCAGCCACCACCGCTGTCTAATTCTGCCAACAGTATAATGTTAACAGTATTAGTGTAGCTTGATCTTCATCTGCAGCTGTGCAGAAATACCAGGTTTAAACCAAATGAACAGGCATGCGAAAAACAGCTGCACAGTATTTGAATGTTGATTTGCAATTCAAATGTATGAATGTCAGCCTTATGAATGAAACCTCGCGCCGTTCGGTACAGACTTAGATTGTTCTCAAACTGGGAAATTAAGCAACTGAATTTACATTAAACAGCAGGGGGAATACAAGTTCTTCAACATAAATGGTGGTTTGATGTTTTCTCCACAGAGCATCGCTATATTGAGCTGTTTCTGAACTCAACAGCCAGTGGAGCCGCTGAAATGAGTGAGTGTTCATTAACTTTTATGATGAAGTCTGAATAAAAGTTGGGCATGAATTCTTTAACTCACAGTCATGAGGAACTGACCTATCTCTTTAAAACCCTCTAAGGTCGTGGCGGCAGCGGTTACTACGGTAACTCTGGAGGCGGCGGAGGCTCCCGGAGCAGCGGGCTGCGAGGTTCATACTGATGATGTCATCCCACTTTTCCGATCCATCCTGACCGTTTGTCTCGCGTCTCTTTGGGCCACATTTACTCAATTACTTTTTCTAAGCAGAAGAGCTGATCTGAGGTCAGTCACTTGCTCTTTTTCTTGTGGGGTTTAACTCAAACTTCGCCTCCGATACTAAAACAGACCAGATACAACCTGACAAGTAACTATTATAACACCATTCCTGAAAGCATATGAAGAACAAAACAACTCGTCAACATAAAATGTTGGAGCTGTTACAGGTGCTGAACAGTTAATTGGTCACATGGGAGACTTCTTGTTTCTTATAGATATATTTTTTTAAAACAATTGGTTATTGTAATACAGGTTTTTAGGATTTCTATTTAAAGTAAGTTTTCTCAAGTTATCTGATAAAGAGAAAACAAACACTTTTTTTTCCAGAGTTTTGAATTGCATTGAGAGGGCGATAGCTAAATGTGTTCCAGTTTTTAATGACTTTATTGAGATGCACTTTTGTTTGTGTCATTTGACATCTCACTGTTGGCAGGAGATCTTTGTTATCTTCATAGGACAGAATAACAGCTGTGGGAGTGAGGAGATTAGAATAATATTGTGCCACTCTGCTGTCGAGACTGAGAGTGGTCAGCTGATGAAAACTGTGGTCTGACTGAGATAATGTGTTGAGGTGAATGATGCTCTTTGGGAGGTGGAGCAGTGAGAAGCACGTCATAATTTAACAAGCTTCGGATTTAAAACAATTCAATCTAAATCTTTGTTTCGTCTGGTTTACACTGACTTTCAGCAGAACATTTGACCGTCCTGTAAAATACAGATTCACAGATCAGGTTTTCTGCTTAGAAAAGTTTGATTATTGTGAGCCAGTGTGTTTTTTTATGAATGTTTTCACAGTTCATTACAGAATTTAAGATTAAGTTGAATATTATATTCCCCTCTCAAAGAGTGGAAGTAAAATAAAGTCTCTATATTTGAGCTGTAAGATAGCTTATGCAGCTGTTGTACATTTTGCCTAATAAATTTTATATTTAATTCTCTTTCGGTCTCCTTGGCTGTATTTTTGTAAGGGTTGTGAATATGTCTAATTAAGAAATACGTTTAAAACTTTTTTTTTTTTTTTTTTTAAACTTAAGCGCATGAGGTGTGCAATCGAGAAACAAAATCAGACTTCATATTTTTCAGCAGGAGAGAAAAACACTCAACAGTGTAGTTAGAGTAGATGTTCACAGGATAAATTTCAAAAACAAAAAGGTTCTGTTTGTAACGTGATTTAATCAGAAACTGCTACACAGTCAAGGCAACATACTGTTGGCAATATTGTTAATATTAAACTGGCAGGATTTAGTAAGCTAAAGAGCCACAGTGATTATCAACATTATATACATACAACATGTCCCATTTAAAGCTGGGAGATTTATAAGAGCATCACTGTACAAAAAGGTTTCAGGCCTGGGTGCAATTCAAAAACATTTGTGTATACTATTTGATGATATGATAAATTGGTTAGTTTTTAAATACGATTTTAAAAAAAAACAAATCTTGGTGAAATGAACCCAGGCCTGTTTTATCTCTTCAGGGAATGAATACTTCAGTTCTTGAAAGGTCACAGGTTGTAAACATTGTTTATATAAGTACAAAACCAGAATGTGCTGTTGAGCTCTTATAACCCGTCACTGAAGAGTGCAGTCATCAGCATTATTTTGACAACACAAACGCAGTAAAAAAAAAAGGAACAAAAATGGTTTAGAGTTTCAAACTTATCCCCTCAGGAATGGAGCAGCAGTAAAATGTGGTTCTTCTATATTGTTTCTATCAATTACAACTAACTTCAAGTAACCAAGGAAAACTCAAACAGGCTCCCCGGACTTCTGAAAATGACATAAAGCAAAATCAAATATAAATACTCTCAAATTCATCATTATTATAGGTTATATAAGTTTGGCAAGTGCTCAAACACATTTTGTAGTTATGGTGTCAGAAGTTTGTAATACTCATGTCATGTTGGTGGCTAACCACCAGTGGTCCATCAACTCCAGAGCCAGTTTGACTGATTTTAATCTGTTACCAGAGATAACTGCATCTGTTGCTCATCCTGGTTCTTAAAGAGGTAGTTTGGATTTTTGAAGTGGAGTTTTAAGAGGTACTTATCCATAATCAGTGTAAAAAATGCTTAATGATCATTCACAACATATAACACAAAGTGAATTTACTCCAAATTGTTACCAAAGCAAAGTTACCAAAGTTAAAAAAAAATACTGACGGGTATCAGGTAATAACACTTGAACACAAACTTTTCTTTTTTTAACAAGTTACTTTTTATCTTGTTAAATGTGAAATGTTTCATGTTAAAATATAAGTGATTCCATTATAATATGCAAAGTTTGTGTTATTTATTATTTGTCAATAACGACATTTTTCACGTTATTACCGGATACTGATCAGTTGTTTGTTTTTTTTTCTGGCGTGGCAGCACTACCCTTCCAAAAATTACTGAACATTATTGTAACTAATTTCATTACCCAAAACAAATTAAATGACTTTTCCCAAACTTTTAATGATTTTTTTCTAATTCCATGACTTTTCCAGGCCTGGAAAATTAGATTGTGAAACTCCACTACTTTCCAGGTTATCCATGACCATGGGAAACCTGTTTAAGTGTCCACTATATTTGGAATATTTTCACCACTTAACCTTGCCAGGGTACTGAAGCTGTTATTTATGCTCTTTCCAAAGCCACCACAACAGCACGAGCGGCTGAGGAAGTGGTAGACCGGGACTCCTGCGCTCTGCAATGTAAATTTACTGTTTTTGTCAAAGGAGTTTGGAGCTTTAAAGAGAGTGTAGATTTTCACTCTGTGCATGCACACCATGTGCTGAAGGCCCACCACAACAGTTAGTTATCATCAATCATAATCTAAAGGATTGACTATTTAACACATAAATTGCTCGAAACAATCAAATGAATTATTCGTCAGGGTCATTAAGTTTAAAACAAAAATTAGATTGTTTTGTGTTTTTTTTTCTTCATGCCATGCAGATCTCACGCTGTCTCCTTTCTCCCTCTAGTGGCCTACATTAATAGGAGAAAAAGCCAAATGTCATCTAGATATTGATAAAGCCATCGGCTCTACTGACGATTGGCACAACTCTATCAGCAAGTGAGACAGTATAGGCCAGTGTGTGTCTTACTGCTATGACGACGGCAGTGCATGTAGATGCAGCAGCCGGTAGCACCGCAAATCCTTGCTACTTTTTTTTTGCTATATTTTTCTCTTTTTTTTTTTTGCCCCTTCTGCTGAAGCACAACTTTTCTACGACAGAGTGGAACTTACATCCGGGAAAGTGGTGTGGGGTTTGGACTGAATGCTGCAGACCGCGAGAGGATCTCCACCGGTGGCCTGAGCTAAACCATAAATCAGACCAGAGGGGAGAAACGAAACTGAAGGCACGGGACGAAGACAGGGAGGAGAGCTGGTAGTAGGGCGTGGCTGACCCGACTTGGACCGAGAGCTGTCCCTCTTCCAAGCCTTCTTCTGCCTTCTACAATATACTTATAATTCTGATCTCTTATTTAAACATAGATATTGAAAATACATTTCTTCTTAAAGAAGATTGCAAAGGGAAACAGCTGCCTGAATGCAAGGTAAAGGATGAAAATGTTCTAAATATAGCTTACAAAAACTGATGTTGATTTTTTTCTTTCTTTTTTTAGATTGTCCTTTTTTTTAAGGTGGCTACAATACTGACCCTGTCACCAGCAGTAAATCGCTTAGCTTAAAACTGGGGGCCTGCCAACTGCCAACTACTGAAGATAATACACTGACGATGGGTAAGTACCTCATACAACCCCACTGCAAGAGATCTTAACTATCCCTTTAAAGCAGCATCCACTGCATCACGGGCCCATCAAACAGTGAAATGTGTCTTTTATCTCGATTTGCATACTTGGCCCATAGTGTAGGCTAGTGTTGCTACTATGAAATATTTTATTTTTGATTCTCTGTGCAGAAATCCTGCCTACAGAAATCTAGGGCTTGTTTTGGCAAGATGAGGAGCACAAGTGTGTAATATTCATTACATTCACATGGGTGCAAACGACACCAATCCAGATTAGAAAAAAAAAACAAAAAAACGCCAAAAAAGCCAAAAACGATTTTCAGTTCATTTCAGAGCCACAGCTCAATGGGGAACTAGTCTGATCATAGTGTCAGCAAAACAAAATCTGAACGTTCCCTAAAATCAGTTTGAATAAAAGTCTTGTTGTTACAAACCATGTTCCCATTTTGCTCTTGTGAAATAACAAAGTAAACAAATTCAGGTCTTTTCCCAGACAACTAAAAAGAAATATGTCAACTTTATATTTCATTCTAAATACTAAAAGTTGGAATTTACCCGTCTGTCAGATTGACTTGATCTTCTGTGTCTGTGCAAATGTTTCCATTGTGTCAGTTTCACTCCCACTCAGAAGAGGGCGCTTTGCAGTCAGATTCAGTAACAAGGCTGTGATACCACATTTAGAAATGATATAGTTTCATCTGTTTGGCTATTCCTTTACAATATACTGAAGCTTGTTACATCAGTTATGATGATGTAGTACAACATAAGACTGAAGGTCTGGTTGAGAGTCTGCAGCAGTGCTCATCACATTCAATACCGTTTTCTAAATTAGTTCCTCCTTTCAGAGCTCCGTCCTCATGTGACTCCCTCTGTCATGGTCAGTGATATCTAAATTTAATTTGAATACTTTCTTTTGAATAACTGATGTGAATTTAGGACCACTTAACTGCCAAAAGACATGACTGTTACTGATAATAAAGCAGACCAAATATTCTCGCACATTCAATTTCCAATAAGACATGTTGGCCCACGTTATAGTGAGCTGATTTCATCTCTGTTTGCTTACCAGATGAGATGTTTTAATGTATTTTGCAGAGCGTTTGCAAATAAAGTAGTGAATCAAAACGAAATATGTACTAAATGTTCATGCACATGGTCCAGTTTTATCAGCAAACTCTGTTGAGAGAAGCCTGGAGGTGGATCTTACAGAGGGCATTCATCAGTCTGTCTCAGATAGTTTGAAGTGATCACGTAGGATTGGAGGAGCATCGCTGAAGGAGGAGGGCGTGGCAGGTGTCACAGACTCTGACTGGTTTTGGTGAGGCGGGCAGAGGGAGCTCATTGTCGGAGCAGCTGTTACAGAAAATCTCCCCACAGTTCCTACAGTGGTGCTGCAGAGAGAAACAGAAAGTTAGAAAAATGCTATATGTGGCTGGATACTAAAACAAATTACTTTCTTAACGAGAGATGATTTTCAGACTGCGCATAAAAAAAGATGTCAAAACAGAAAGTAAATCCAAATGGAAAGATTTAAAATTGTTTTATCAGTTTGCATGTACTTATGCGAAACAAAAAAATAGCGGATTACTAACTTCGTCACCATCATATCAGTGCCCCCAGATGAAATGCAGTGCTAGTTTTGACCGTGTCTTGATTTCGGATGCGTGAATACACAAAATAGGAAATCCTCATTTCTTATTTGAGGTCATTTGTTGACTGACCTTTCGTCTTGAGATCGAAAACTCCTTCTCACACAGCTTGCAGTGGCTGGCTTCCTTGTCCTTCAACCAAACCTGACCTCCCTGCAACAACACAACACTGACTTCTGTTTCACCAAAACATCATAAATGCTACAAAACAGCACAACATATTTGACAAAAACAAGTTGTGTAGAGTTTTTCTTCACCTGAAGAGCTTTGTTGGCTTCTTTAATGTCTTCAATCTTCAGTTTGGATCTGATGAAAAAAGAGACCAAATTACTGACTTCATGGCACACTATAACCTCAAAAATGTTATTAAAATGACATTTTATAGTATGATATAAATGTCCTAAAAATAGAATTCAGTATGCCATAAATTGTCAGAAAACTGTTTTAGAATGACCTCTTAAATGTCATAAAATTCATAATATAGCATATCTACAAATATCTTAAAAAACATAATAATCTAGGACATAGAAAATCCTAAAAATATCAGTGAAGTTTTCCATAAAACTGTCAAAAACATTGGGGCATAGGCATGCCATTAAATATGTCATGAAGTCACAGTATAGAATGCATGCACAAATACATTAAAAAAGTCTTATAGAACTTCATCGTACAGTATGTCAAAAGTCTTATATCATACTAAAGTATGCCATAAAATGAACTGAAAATGTTACAGTATGAAAAAATCATCGAGTGCCATAAAAATGTCCAAAAAAATAGTACACTATGCCATGCAAATGTCACTAAAGAAGTCACAGTATACTAAGCCTTAAAAAAATAATTAAAAAAAGTCACAGTATATGATGATGTCATAAAATTATATTTAAGATATCACAATCAAAAATGCCCTTAAAAAATTGGGGAAAAAAATCACAGTATAGTATGTCATCCAAAATATGACAAAAACATTCATAGTATATCATGTCGTCCAAATATGACAAAGAAATAATATAAAAGTATATCGTCCGAAATACGAAAAAAAAGTAATATTGAAGTCATCATAAAGTCTGATGATAGACGATTCATGTGGGATCGAAATGTTGTCTTGAACACACTTGTATGGCATGGAATAAAATATGATAAAAAAGTCGTAGTTGTAGAAAAAAGTTGCAGTATGTCAAAAAAGTACACCGCAGAGTGCATGGAAGGGTCTTTCCTAAATAAATAACATAAAACATATATAATATAAAGTATGTCATTATAAATGCCAATAATAAGTCATGATTTAGCATATCAAAGATAAAGTAAAAAAGTTACAGTAAAGTATCTGATCCAAAATATCAGAAAAAAAATCATAGTATTGTGTGTCGTTGAAAATATCATAAAAAATTCATAGGATAGTATGTCGTCCAAAATATGACAAAAAAGTCATAGTATAGTATGTCGTCCAAAATATGACTAACAAGTCCTTGTATTGCATGCCTTTCACATTATGACCGAAAAAACATACTTTAGTATGTCGTCCAAAATATGACCAAAAAGTCACACTAGTATGTTGTCCAAAATACGACCTAAGAGTCACACCATAGTAAGTTGTCCAAAACATAACCAAAAAGTCATAGAACTGTATGTCGTCCAATATATAACCAAGAAGTCATAGTACTGTATGTAGTCAGAACTGTAACCAAAAGCTATTATATGTGGTTTTCAGACATTTTAATGACTAGTTAAATTTTCACATTTTTTGACATACTATACTATGGCGTTTTTCGCCATTTTTTTGACATGCTAAATTATGAAGTTTTTGGTCTTTTTAACCATTATTTCCACTTTATATACTTGTACAAGTCTCTACAAGCTATTCATTGTCGTTTTCAGCCATTTTTAGGAGCAGTCAAATTTTGACTTTTTTCGTCATACTATACTATTGCCTTGTTGGCCATGTTTTTGACATCCTAAATCATGAAGTTTTGGGCCTTCTCTGGCATTTATTCCCACTTTGTATACCATGACGCATCTATACAAGCTATTCTATGTCATTTTCAGCCATTTTTAGGAGCGGTCAAATTTTGACTTTTTTCGCCATACTATACTATTGCCCTTGTCGCCATTTTTTTGACATCCTAAATTATGAGGTTTTTGGTCATTTGTGGCCTTTATTTCCACTTTGTATACTATCACACGTCTCTAAAAGCTATTCTATGTCGTTTTCAGCCATTTTTAGGAGCGGTCAAATTTTGACTTTTTTCGCCATACTATTCTATTGCCTTGTTGGCCATTTTTTTTGACGTGACAAAATAACAAAATTTTGGCATTTTTAGACCGTTGTTCCCAGTTTGTATACCATGACGTATCTCTACAAGCTATTCTATGTCATTTTCAGCCATTTTTAGGAGTGGTCAAATTTTGACTTTTTTTGTCATTTGTCCCCTCCCTGAGCTACCACCTTATCGTGGTGGAGGGGTTTGCGTGTCCCAGTGATCCTAGGAGCTCAGTTGTCGGGGGCTTCATGCCCCTGGTAGGGTCACCCATGGCAAACAGGTCCTAGGGGAGGGACCAGACAAAGTGTAGCTCACAAGACCCCTATGATGACATCAATCAATGGTTTGGAGTTCCCCTCGCCCGGACGTGGGTCACCGGGGCCCCCCCCCTGGAGCCAGGCCCGGGGGTGGGGCTCGATGGCGAGCGCCTGGTGGCCGGGCCTTTACCCATGGGGCCCGGCCGGGCACAGCCCGAAGAGGTGACATGGGACCTCCTTCCCGTGGGCTCACCACCCGTAGGAGGGGCCGTAGGGGTCGGGTGCAATGTGAGCTGGGCGGCAGCTGAAGGCGGGGACCTTGGCGGTCCGATCCTCGGCTGCAGAAGCTAGCTCTGGGGACATGGAATGTCACCTCTCTGGTGGGAAAGGAGCCTGAGCTGGTGCGCGAGGTTGAGAAGTTCCGACTAGATATAGTCGGCCTCACCTCGATGCATGGCTTG
Source organism: Plectropomus leopardus (assembly GCF_026936395.1). Taxonomy (NCBI): domain Eukaryota; kingdom Metazoa; phylum Chordata; class Actinopteri; order Perciformes; family Serranidae; genus Plectropomus; species Plectropomus leopardus. Next base: position 24,078,191 of record NC_142176.1, on the reverse strand, counting down.
GGCTCCGGAACCAGTCTTCTTGAGGGGGGATGGACTCTCTTCCACTCTGGAGTTGCCACTGGTGAGATGCGCCGGGCAGGGGTAGAAATACTTATTGCCCCCCGGCTTGGTGCCTGCACGTTGGAGTTTACACCGGTGAATGAGAGGGTAGCCTCCCTCCGCCTTCGGGTTGGGGGACGGATCCTGACTGTTGTTTGTGCCTATGGTCCAAACAGCAGTTCAGAGTATCCACCCATTTTGGAGTCCTTAGAGGGGGTGCTGGAGAGTGCTCCTTCTGGGGACTCCCTCGTTCTGCTGGGGGACTTCAACGCTCACGTTGGCAACGACAGTGAGACCTGGAGGGGTGTGATCGGGAGGAATGGCCCCCCCGATCTGAACCAGAGTGGTGTTTTGTTATTGGATTTCTGCATCGCCACAGATTGTCCATAACGAACACCATGTTCAAGCATAAGGGTGTCCATATGCGCACTTGGCATCAGGACACCCTAGGCCGCAGTTCAATGATCGACTTTGTAGTCGTATCGTTGGACTCGTATCGCCGTATGTCTTGGACATTCGGGTGAAGAGAGGGGCGGAGCTGTCAACCAATCACCACCTGGTGGTGAGTTGGCTCCGATGGTGGGGGAGACGCCGGTCAGACCTGGCAGACCCAACACATTGTGAGGGTCTGCTGGGAACGCCTGGCAGAGTCTCCTGTCAGAAGGAGCTTCAACTCCCACCTCCGGAAGAGCTTCGACCATGTCCCGGGGGAGGCTGGGGACATTGAGTCCGAGTGGGCCGTGTTCCATGCCTCCATTGCTGAGGCGGCCGACCAGTGCTGTGGCCGTAAGGTGGTTGGTGCCTGTCGGGGCGGCAACACCCGAACCTGCTGGTGGACACCGGCGGTAAGGGGTGCCGTCAAGCTGAAGAAGGAGTCCTATCGGGCCTTCTTGGCCTGTGGGACTCCGGAGGCAGCAGACAGGTACCGACAGGCCAAGCGGAGTGCGGCGGCGGCGGTCGCCGAGGCGAAAACCCGGGCATGGGAGGAGTTCGGCGAGGCCATGGAAAACGACTTCCGGACGGCTTCGAAGAGGTTCTGGACCACCATCCGGCGTCTCAGGAGGGGGAAACAGTACTCCGTCAACACTGTGTATTGTGGCGACGGGGCGCTGCTGATCTCGACTCGGGACGTTGTGGATCGGTGGAAGGAATACTTTGAAGACCTCCTCAATCCCACCGACACGCCTTCCGTTGGGGAAGCAGGGCCTGGGGACCCGGGGGTGGGCTCCTCTATCTCTGGGGCTGAGGTTACCGAGGTGGTCAAAAAGCTCCTCGGTGGCAGGGCCCCGGGGGTGGACGAGGTCCGCCCGGAGTTCCTCAAGGCCCTGGATGTTGTGGGGCTGTCGTGGCTGACACGACTCTGCAACATTGCGTGGACATTGGGGGCAGTGCCCTTGGACTGGCAGACTGGGGTGGTGGTCCCTCTTTTCAAGAAGGGGGACCGGAGGGTGTGTTCCAACTACAGGGAGATCACACTCCTCAGCCTCCCTGGTAAGGTCTATTCGGGGGTACTAGAGAGGAGGGTCCGCCGGATAGTCGAACCCCGGATTCAGGAGGAGCAATGCGGTTTTCGCCCCAGTCGTGGAACTGTGGACCAGCTCTGGACCCTTGGCAGGATCCTTGAGGGTGCTTGGGAGTTTGCCCAACCAGTCCACGTGCTTTGTGGACTTGGAGAAGGCATTCGACCGTGTCCCTCGGGGAGTCCTGTGGGGGGTTCTCCAGGAATATGGGGTTTCGGACTCCCTGATACGGGCTGTCCGTTCCCTGTATGACCGGTGCCGGAGCTTGGTCCGCATTGCCGGCATTAAGTCGAACTCGTTTCCGGTGAGGGTTGGACTCCGCCAGGGCTGCCCTTTGTCGCCGATTCTGTTCATAACTTTTATGGACAGAATTTCTAGGCGCAGCCAGGGTGTTGAGGGGGTCCGGTTTGGTGACCTCAGGATTAGGTCTCTGCTCTTTGCAGATGATGTGGTCCTGTTGGCTTCATCGGGCTGCAACCTTCAGCTCTCACTGGATCGGTTCGCAGCCGAGTGTGAAGCGGCTGGAATGAGAATCAACACCTCCAAATCCGAGACCATGGTTCTCAGCAGGAAAAGGGTGGCGTGCCCCCTCCGGATCGGGGATGAAGTCCCGCCCCAAGTGGAGGAGTTTAAGTACCTCGGGGTCTTGTTCACGAGTGAGGGAAGGATGGGACGGGAGACCGACAGGCGGATCGGTGCAGCGTCTGCAGTAATGTGGACTCTGCACCGGTCTGTCTTGGTGAAGAGGGAGCTGAGCCGAAAGGCAAAGCTCTCGATTTACCAGTCGATCTTCGTTCCTAGCCTCACCTATGGTCATGAGCTTTGGGTAGTGACCGAAAGAACAAGATCGCGGGTATAAGCGGCCGAAATGAGTTTCCTCCGTAGGGTAGCTGGGCTCTCCCTTAGAGATAGGGTGAGAAGCTCGGTCAACCGGGAGGAGCTCGGAGTAGAGCCGCTGCTCCTCCGCATTGAGAAGAGCCAGATGAGGTGGCTCGGGCATCTAATTAGGATGCCTCCAGGACGCCTCCCTGGTGAGGTGTTCAGGGCACGTCCCAACAGTAGGAGGCCCCGGGGAAGACCCAGGACACGCTGGAGAGACTACGACTCTCAGCTGGCCTGGGAACGCCTCGGGGTCCCCCGGGAAGAGCTGGATCAAGTGGCCGGGGAGAGGGAAGTCTGGGTTTCCCTGCTTAGGCTGCTGCCCCTGCGACCCGACCCCGGATAAGCGGAAGAAAATGGATGGATGGATGGATGGATGGATGGATATACTATTGCCCTTGTCACCATTTTTTTAACATCCTAAATTATGAAGTTTTTGGTCATTTGTGGCCTTTTTTTCCACTTTGTATACTATGACACATCTCTACGAGCTATTCTATGTCATTTTCAGCCATTTTTACGAAGGGTCAAATTTTGACTTTTTTCGCCATACTATACTATTGCCTTTTTCGCCATTTTTTTGACATCCTAAATTATGATGTTTTTGGTCAGTTGTGGCCTTTATTTCCACTTTCTATGCTATGACACGTTTCTGCAAGGTATTCTATGTCGTTTTCAGCAATTTATAGGGGCGGCCACATTTTTGACTTTTTTCGCCATACTATACTATTTCCTTGTTGGCCATTTTTTTGACATCCTAAATTATGAAGTTTTTGGTCATTTGTGGCCTTTATTTCCACTTTGTATACTATGACACGTCTCTACAAGCTATTATATGTTGTTTTCAGCCATTTTTACGAGCGGTCAAATTTTGACTTTTTTCGCCATACTATACTATTGCCTTGTTGGCCATTTTTTTTGACGTGACAAAATAACAAGATTTTGGCATTTTTAGACCGTTGTTCCCAGTTTGTATACCATGACGTATCTCTACAAGCTATTCTATGTCATTTTCAGCCATTTTTAGGTGCGGTCTAATTTTGACTTTTTTCGCCATACTATACTATTGCCCTTGTCGCCATTTTTTTAACATCCTAAATTCTGAAGTTTTTGGTCATTTGTGGCCTTTATTTCCACTTTGTATAACTATGACACGTCTCTACAAGCTATTCAATGTCATTTTCAGCCATTTTTACGACTGGTCAAATTTTGACTTTTTTTGCCATACTATACTATTGCCTTGTTGGCCATTTTTTTTGACGTGACAAAATAACAAGATTTTGGCATTTTTAGACCGTTGTTCCCAGTTTGTATACCATGACGTGTCTCTACAAGCTATTCTATGTCATTTTCAGCCATTTTTACGAGGGGTCAAATTTTGACTTATTTCGTCATACTATACTATTGCCTCTTTCGCCATTTTTTTAACATCCTAAATTATGAAGTTTTTGGTCATTTGTGGCCTTTATTTCTACTTTCTATACTATGACGCATCCTGACAAGTTATTCTATGTCGTTTTCAGCCATTTTTACGAGCGGTCAAATTTTGACTTTTTCGCCATACTATACTATTGCCTTGTTGGCCATTTTTTTTGACATGACAAAATAACAAAATTTTGGCATTTTTAGACCGTTGTTCCCAGTTTGTATACCATGATGTATCTCTACAAGCTATTCTATGTCATTTTCAGCCATTTTTAGGAGCGGTCAATTTTTGACTTTTTACGCCATACTATACTATTGCCTTGTTGGCCATGTTTTTGACATCCAAAATTATTGAAGTTTTTGGTCATTTGTGGCCTTTATTTCCACTTTGTATAACTATGACACGTCTCTACAAGCTATTCAATGTCGTTTTCAGCTATTTTTCGGAGCGGTCAAATTGTAACTTTTTTCGCCATACTATACTATTGCCTTGTTGGCCATTTTTTTTGACGTGACAAAATAACAAGATTTTGGCTTTTTTAGACCGTTGTTCCCAGTTTGTATACCATGACGTGTCTCTACAAGCTATTCTATGTCATTTTCAGCCATTTTTACGAGCGGTCAAATTTTGACTTTTTTCGTCATACTATACTATTGCTATTTTGGCCATTTTTTTAACATCCTAAATTATGAAGTTTTTGGTCATTTGTAGCTTTTATTTCTACTTTGTATACTATGACACGTCTCTACAAGCTATTCTATGTCATTTTCAGCCATTTTTACGAGCGGTCAAATTTTGACTTTTTTCGCCATATTGCCTTGTTGGCCATTTTTTTTGACGTGACAAAATAACAAAATTTTGGCATTTTTAGACCGTTGTTCCCAGTTTGTATACCATGACGTATCTCTACAACCTATTCTATGTCATTTTCAGCCATTTTTACGAGCGGTCAAATTTTGACTTTTTTCGCCATGGCCATTTTTTTGACATCCTAAATTATGAAGTTTTTGGTCATTTGTGGCCTTTATTTAAACTTTGTATAACTATGATACATCTCTATAAGCTATTCTATGTCATTTTCAGCCATTTTTACGACTGGTCAAATTTTGACTTTTTTCGCCATACTATATTATTGCCTTGTTGGCCATTTTTTTTGACGTGACAAAATAACAAGATTTTGGCATTTTTAGACCGTTGTTCCCAGTTTGTATATCATGACGTGTCTCTACAAGCTATTCTATGTCATTTTCAGCCATTTTTAGGAGGGGTCAAATTTTGACTTATTTCGTCATACTATACTATTGCCTTGTTGGCCATTTTTTTTGACATGACAAAATAACAAAATTTTGGCATTTTTAGACCGTTGTTCCCAGTTTGTATACCATGAAGTATCTCTACAAGCTATTCTATGTCATTTTCAGCCATTTTTAGGAGCGGTCAAATTTTGACATTTTTCGCCATACTATACTATTGCCTTGTTGGCCATTTTTTTGACATCCTAAATTATGAAGTTTTTGTTCATTTTTGGCCTTCATTTCTACTTTGTATACTATGACATGTCTCTACAAGCTATTCTATGTCGTTTTCAGCCATTTTTAGGAGCAGTCAAATTTTGACTTTTATCGCCATACTATACTATTGCCTTGTTGGCCATTTTCTTCACATCCTAAATTATGAAGTTTTTGGCCATTTTTTGCCTTCATTTCTACTTTGTATACATTGACATGTCTCTACAAGCTATTTTATGTCATTTTCAGCCATTTTTAGGAGCGGTCAAATTTTGACTTTTTTTCGCCATAATATACTATTGCCTTGTTGGCCATTTTTTTGACATCCTAAATTATGAAGTTTTTGGTCATTTGTGGCATTTATTTCCACTTTGTGTACTATGACACGTCTCTACAAGCTATTCTATGTTATTTTCAGCCATTTTTAGGAGCGGTCAAATTTTGACTTGTTTCGCCATACTATACTATTGCCTTGTTGGCCATTTTTTTTTGACGTTACAAAATAACAAGATTTTGGCATTTTTAGACCGTTGTTCCCAGTTTGTATACCATGACGTGTCTCTACAAGCTATTCTATGTCGTGTTCAGCCATTTTTCTGAGTGGTCAAATTTTGAGTTTTTTCGCCATACTATTCTATTGCCTTTTTCGCCATTTTTTTGACATCCTAAATTATGAAGTTTTTGGTCATTTGTGGCCTTTATTTCCACTTTGTATACTATGACACGTCTCTACAAGCCATTCTATGTCATTTTCAGCCATTTTTACGAGCGGTCATATTTTGACTTTTTTTCGTCATACTATACTATTGCCTTTTTCGCCATTTTTTTAACATCCTAAATTATGAAGTTTTTGGTCATTTGTGGCCTTTATTTCCACTTTGTTTACTATGACACGTCTCTACAAGCTATTCTATGTTGTTTTCAGCCATTTTTATGAGCGGCCAATTTTTGACTTTTTTCGCCATACTATACTATTGCCTTGTTGGCCATTTTTTTTGACGTGACAAAATAACAAGATTTTGGCATTTTTAGACCGTTGTTCCCAGTTTGTATACCATGACATGTCTCTATAAGCTATTCTATGTCGTTTTCAGCAATTTCTAGGGGCGGTCAAATTTTTGACTTTTTTCGCCATACTATACTATTGCCTTGTTGGCCATTTTTTTTGAAGTAACAAAATAACAAGATTTTGGCATTTTTAGACCGTTGTTCCCAGTTTGTATACCATGACGGATCTCTACAAGCTATTCTATGTCATTTTCAGCCATTTTTACGAGCGGTCAAATTTTGACTTTTTTCGTCATACTATACTATTGCCTTTTTCGCCATTTTTTTAACATCCTAAATTATGAAGTTTTTGGTCATTTGTGGCCTTTATTTCCACTTTGTTTACTATGACACGTCTCTACAAGCTATTCTATGTTGTTTTCAGCCATTTTTACGAGCGGTCAAATTTTGACTTTTTTCGCCATACTATACTATTGCCTTGTTGGCCATTTTTTTTGACGTGACAAAATAACAAGATTTTCGCATTTTTAGACCGTTGTTCCCAGTTTGTATACCATGACATGTCTCTATAAGCTATTCTATGTCATTTTCAGCCATTTTTAGGAGCGGTCAAATTTTGACTTTTTTCGCCATACTATACTATTGCCTTGTTGGCCATTTTTTTGACATCCTAAATTATGAAGTTTTTGGTCATTTGTGGCCTTTATTTCCACTTTGTATACTCTGACACGTCTCTACAAGCTATTCTATGTTATTTTCAGCCATTTTTAGGAGCGGTCAAATTTTGACTTGTTTCGCCATACTATACTATTGCCTTGTTGGCCATTTTTTTTTGACGTTACAAAATAACAAGATTTTGGCATTTTTAGACCGTTGTTCCCAGTTTGTATACCATGATGTGTCTCTGTAAGCTATTCTATGTCGTGTTCAGCCATTTTTCTGAGTGGTCAAATTTTGAGTTTTTTCGCCATACTATTCTATTGCCTTTTTCGCCATTTTTTTGACATCCTAAATTCTGAAGTTTTTGGTCATTTGTGGCCTTTATTTCCACTTTGTATACTATGACACGTCTCTACAAGCCATTCTATGTCATTTTCAGCCATTTTTACGAGCGGTCATATTTTGACTTTTTTTCGTCATACTATACTATTGCCTTTTTCGCCATTTTTTTAACATCCTAAATTATGAAGTTTTTGGTCATTTGTGGCCTTTATTTCCACTTTGTTTACTATGACACGTCTCTACAAGCTATTCTATGTTGTTTTCAGCCATTTTTACGAGCGGTCAAATTTTGACTTTTTTCGCCATACTATACTATTGCCTTGTTGGCCATTTTTTTTGACGTGACAAAATAACAAGATTTTGGCATTTTTAGACCGTTGTTCCCAGTTTGTATACCATGACATGTCTCTATAAGCTATTGTATGTCGTTTTCAGCAATTTCTAGGGGCGGTCAAATTTTTGACTTTTTTCGCCATACTATACTATTGCCTTGTTGGCCATTTTTTTTGAAGTAACAAAATAACAAGATTTTGGCATTTTTACACCGTTGTTCCCAGTTTGTATACCATGACGGATCTCTACAAGCTATTCTATGTCATTTTCAGCCATTTTCTGAGCGGTCAAATTTTGACTTTTTTCATCATACTATACTATTGCCTTTTTCGCCATTTTTTTAACATCCTAAATTATGAAGTTTTTGGTCATTTGTGGCCTTTATTTAAATTTTGTATACGATGACACGTCTCTACAAGCTATTCTATGTCATTTTCAGCCATTTTTACGAGGGGTCAAATTTTGACTTGTTTCGCCATACTATACTATTGCCTTGTTGGCCATTTTTTTTGACGTGACAAAATAACAAGATTTTCGCATTTTTAGACCGTTGTTCCCAGTTTGTATACCATGACATGTCTCTATAAGCTATTCTATGTCATTTTCAGCCATTTTTAGGAGCGGTCAAATTTTGACTTTTTTCGCCATACTATACTATTGCCTTGTTGGCCATTTTTTTGACATCCTAAATTATGAAGTTTTTGGTCATTTGTGGCCTTTATTTCCACTTTGTATACTCTGACACGTCTCTACAAGCTATTCTATGTCATTTTCAGCCATTTTTAGGAGCGGTCAAATTTTGACTTTTTTTGTTATACTATACGTTTGCCTTTTTCGCCATTTTTTAAACATCCTAAATTATGAAGTTTTTGTTCATTTGTGGCCTTTATTTCCACTTTGTATACTATGACATGTCTCTACAAGCTATTCAATGTTGTTTTCAGCCATTTTTAGGAGCGGTCAAATTTGGACTTTTTTCGCCATACTATACTATTGCCCTTGTCGCCATTTTTTTGACATCCTAAATTATGAAGTTTTTCCTCATTTTTGGCCCTTATTTCCACTTTGTATACTATGACACGTCTCTACAAGCTATTCTATGTCATTTTCAGCCATTTTTATGAGCGGTCAAATTTTGACTTTTTTCGCCATACTATACTATTGCCTTGTTGGCCATTTTTTTTGACGTGACAAAATAACAAGATTTTGGCATCTTTAGACCGTTGTTCCCAGTTTGTATACCATGACGTATCTCTACAAGCTATTCTATGTCATTTTCAGCCATTTTTAGGAGCGGTCAAATTTTGACTTTTTTCGCCATACTATACTATTGCCTTGTTGGCCATTTTTTTGACATCCTAAATTCTGAAGTTTTTGGTCATTTGTGGCCTTTATTTAAACTTTGTATAACTATGATACGTCTCTACAAGCTGTTCTATGTCGTGTTCAGCCATTTTTACGAGTGGTCAAATTTTGACTTTTTTCGCCATACTATACTATTGCCTTGTTGGCCATTTTTTTTTACGTGACAAAATAACAAGATTTTGGCATTTTTAGACCGTTGTTCCCAGTTTGTATACCATGATGTGTCTCTACAAGCTCTTCTATGTCATTTTCAGCCATTTTTATGAGTGGTCAAATTTTGAGTTTTTTCGCCATACTATTCTATTGCCTTTTTCGCCATTTTTTTGACATCCTAAATTATGAAGTTTTTGGTCATTTGTGGCCTTTATTTAAACTTTGTATAACTATGACACGTCTCTACAAGCTATTCTATGTCGTTTTCAGCCATTTTGAGGAGCGGTCAAATTTTGACTTTTTTCGCCATACTATACTATTGCCTTGTTGGCCATTTTTTTTTACGTGACAAAATAACAAGATTTTGGCATTTTTAGACCGTTGTTCCCAGTTTGTATACCATGATGTGTCTCTACAAGCTATTTTATGTTATTTTCAGCCATTTTTACGAGTGGTCAAATTTTGACTTTTTTCGCCATACTATACTATTGCCTTGTTGGCCATTTTTTTTGACGTGACAAAATAACAAGATTTTGGCATTTTTAGACCGTTGTTCCCAGTTTGTATACCATGACGTGTCTCTACAAGCTCTTCTATGTCATTTTCAGCCATTTTTATGAGTGGTCAAATTTTGAGTTTTTTCGCCATACTATTCTATTGCCTTTTTCGCCATTTTTTTGACATCCTAAATTATGAAGTTTTTGGTCATTTGTGGCCTTTATTTAAACTTTGTATAACTATGACACGTCTCTACAAGCTATTCTATGTCGTTTTCAGCCATTTTGAGGAGCGGTCAAATTTTGACTTTTTTCGCCATACTATACTATTGCCTTGTTGGCCATTTTTTTTTACGTGACAAAATAACAAGATTTTGGCATTTTTAGACCGTTGTTCCCAGTTTGTATACCATGATGTGTCTCTACAAGCTCTTCTATGTCATTTTCAGCCATTTTTATGAGTGGTCAAATTTTGAGTTTTTTCGCCATACTATTCTATTGCCTTTTTCGCCATTTTTTTGACATCCTAAATTCTGAAGTTTTTGGTCATTTGCGGCCTTTATTTCCACTTTCTATGCTATGACACTTTTCTGCAAGTTATTCTATGTCGTTTTCAGCAATTTCTAGGGGCGGTCAAATTTTTGACTTTTTTCGCCATACTATACTATTGCCCTTGTCGCCATTTTTTTGACATCCTAAATTACGAAGTTTTTCCTCATTTGTGGCCTTTATTTCAACTTTGTATACTATGACACGTCTCTACAAGCTATTCTATGTCATTTTCAGCCATTTTTAGGAGTGGTCAAATTTTGACTTTTTTCACCGTACTATACTATTGCCTTTTTCCCCATTTTGTTTGACATCCTAAATCATGAAGTTTTTGGCCTTTTCTGGTCTTCATTTCCAGTTTGTATACTTTGACACACCTCTCGAAGCTTGTTACGGCCCTGAGCCATGAGCTCTTATCCCCTCCTTTCACTGTCTGTGGATGTATGTATGTGTGAGTGTCTAACCATCCATTTGAGTTACAGCTGTCCCCAGAGGGTGTGTCCTTCCCGGTGGCTGGGGATTGGTGCGGCTGGTCAGTGCGGGGCTCCACCAATCCAGGAGGGACGGCGGTTATAAAAGTCCAGTGTGCTCTACTAATTGCAGCAGACACCACCCGTACCTTCTCGTTGCTAAGCTGTTCCTTGTGAATTGTGTAAATTGCAAGAGAACTCGAGTCCTGTGCGTGTCCCAGATTTGGACCATGGTAAGATTAAAATACTGATTTTGTACTGGACTCACCATAGGTTTAGTCACTGTTTAGTTTCGCTAGGTTCAGGGGTGCTGGTTATTTGTCTTGCTGTTTTTCACTGAGTCACTAGAGTAGTTAGTTAGGTTTTGTTTTAGAGATATTTGAGTTATTTGTCACTGTAATCTTTAGATGCACATGCTCAGCTCCAGTTTTGCTTAAAGGAGTCCTCTTTTTGTTACATTTATTTCATTGTTTTGACAGCATCCGGTGGCCTTTATCTGTTTTGCACTTAATATCCATGTGTCCTTTTTAAAAATAAATACAATCATTCACAATCCCTCCAACAATTGTGTGTGTTTTCCTTCCCTTTTATCCATTGCGAGCTGGGTTTGTAACAAAGGTATTATATGTGGTTTTCAGACATTTCCATGACCAGTCAAAATTTGATAATTTTCGACATACTATACTATGGCATGTTTGGCCATTTTTTTGACATCCTAAATTATGAAGTTTTTGGGCTTTATTGGCCATGATTTCCACTTTATATACTTGTACAAGTCTATAAAACCTATTCTCTGTTGTTTTCAGCCATTTCTAGGGACGGTCAAATTTTGACTTTTTTGCCATACTATACTATTGCCCTTTTCGACATTTTTTTAACATTCTAAATTATGAAGTTTTTGGTTATTTATGGCCTTTATTTCCACTTTGTATACTATGACACGTCTCTACAAGCTATTCTATGTCATTTTCAGCCATTTTTACGAGCGGTCAATTTTTGACGTTTTTCGCCATACTATACTATTGCCTTGTTGGCCATTTTTTTGACGTGACAAAATATCAAGGTTTTGGCATTTTTAGACCATTGTACCCAGTTTGTATACCATAACGTGTCTCTACAAGCTAGTCTATGTCATTTTCAGCCATTTTTAGGAGCAGTCAAATTTTGACTTTTTTCGCCATACTATACTATTGCCTTGTTGGCCATTTTTTTTGACGTGAAAAAATGACAAGATTTTGGCATTTTTAGACCATTGTACCCAGTTTGTATACCATAACGTGTCTCTACAAGCTATTCTATGTCATTTTCAGCCATTTTTATGAGCGGCCAATTTTTGACTTTTTCGCCATACTATACTATTGCCTTGTTGGCCATTTTTTTGACATTCTAAATTATGAAGTTTTTGGTCATTTTTGGCCTTTATTTCCACTTTGTATACTATGACACGTCTCTACAAGCTATTCTATGTCATTTTCAGCCATTTTTACGAGTGGTCAAATTTTGACTTTTATTGCCATACTATACTATTGCCTTGTTGGCCATTTTTTTTGACGTGACAAAATGACAAGATTTTGGCATTTTTTGACCATTGTACCCAGTTCGTATACCATGATGTGTCTCTACAAGCTATTCTATGTCATTTTCAGCCATTTTTAGGAGCGGTCAAATTTTGACTTTTTTCGCCATACTATACTATTGCCTTGTTGGCCATTTTTTTGACATCCTAAATTATGAAGTTTTTGGTCATTTTTGGCCTTTATTTCTACTTTGTATACTATAACACGTCTCTACAAGCTATTCTATGTCATTTTCAGCCATTTTTAGGAGCGGTCAAATTTTGACTTTTATTGCCATACTATACTATTGCCTTGTTGGCCATTTTTTTTGACGTGACAAAATATCAAGATTTTGGCATTTTTAGACCATTGTACCCAGTTTGTATACCATGACGTGTCTCTACAAGCTATTCTATGTCATTCTCAGCCATTTTTAGGAGCAGTCAAATTTTGACTTTTATCGCCATACTATACTATTGCCTTGTTGGCCATTTTTTTTGACGTGACAAAAAACAAGATCTTGGCATTTTAGACCATTGTACCCAGTTTGTATACCATAACGTGTCTCTACAAGCTATTCTATGTCATTTTCAGCCATTTTTAGGAGCGGTCAAATTTTGACTTTTTTTGCCATACTATACTATTGCCTTGTTGGCCATTTTTTTGACATCCTAAATTATGAAGTTTTTGGTCATTTTTGGCCTTTATTTCTACTTTGTATACTATAACACGTCTCTACAAGCTATTCTATGTCATTTTCAGCCATTTTTAGGAGCGGTCAAATTTTGACTTTTTTCGCCATACTATACTATTGCCTTGTTGGCCATTTTTTTGACATCCTAAATTATGAAGTTTTTGGTCATTTGTGGCCTTTATTTCTACTTTGTATACTATGACACGTCTCTACAAGCTATTCTATGTCATTTTCAGCCATTTTTAGGAGCAGTCAAATTTTGACTTTTTTCGCCATACTATACTATTGCCTTGTTGGCCATTTTTTTGACATCCTAAATTATGAAGTTTTTGGTCATTTGTGGCCTTTATTTCCACTTTGTATACTCTGACACGTCTCTACAAGCTATTCCATGTCATTTTCAGCCATTTTTAGGAGGGGTCTAATTTTGACTTTTTTCGCCATACTATACTATTGCCTTGTTGGCCATTTTTTTGACGTGACAAAATATCAAGATTTTGGCATTTTTAGACCATTGTACCCAGTTTGTATACCATGACGTGTCTCTACAAGCTATTCTATGTCATTTTCAGCCATTTTTAGGAGCAGTCAAATTTTGACTTTTTTCGCCATACTATACTATTGCCTTGTTGGCCATTTTTTTTGACGTGACAAAAAAACAAGATCTTGGCATTTTTAGACCGTTGTACCCAGTTTGTATACCATAACGTGTCTCTACAAGCTATTCTATATCATTTTCAGCCATTTTTATGTGCGGCCAATTTTTGACTTTTTTCGCCATACTATACTATTGCCTTGTTGGCCATTTTTTTGACATCCTAAATTATGAAGTTTTTGGTCATTTGTGGCCTTTATTTCCACTTTGTATACTATGACACGTCTCTACAAGCTATTCTATGTTATTTTCAGCCATTTTTACGAGCGGTCAAATTTTGACTTTTTTCGCCATACTATACTATTGCCTTGTTGGCCATTTTTTTGACATCCTAAATTATGAAGTTTTTGGTCATTTGTGGCCTTTATTTCCACTTTGTATACTCTGACACGTCTCTACAAGCTATTCCATGTCATTTTCAGCCATTTTTAGGAGGGGTCTAATTTTGACTTTTTTCGCCATACTATACTATTGCCTTGTTGGCCATTTTTTTGACGTGACAAAATATCAAGATTTTGGCATTTTTAGACCATTTTACCCAGTTTGTATACCATGACGTGTCTCTACAAGCTATTCTATGTCATTTTCAGCCATTTTTAGGAGCAGTCAAATTTTGACTTTTTTCGCCATACTATACTATTGCCTTGTTGGCCATTTTTTTGACATCCTAAATTATGAAGTTTTTGGTCATTTGTGGCCTTTATTTCCACTTTGTATACTCTGACACGTCTCTACAAGCTATTCCATGTCATTTTCAGCCATTTTTAGGAGGGGTCTAATTTTGACTTTTTTCGCCATACTATACTATTGCCTTGTTGGCCATTTTTTTGACGTGACAAAATATCAAGATTTTGGCATTTTTAGACCATTGTACCCAGTTTGTATACCATGACGTGTCTCTACAAGCTATTCTATGTCATTTTCAGCCATTTTTAGGAGCAGTCAAATTTTGACTTTTTTCGCCATACTATACTATTGCCTTGTTGGCCATTTTTTTTGACGTGACAAAAAAACAAGATCTTGGCATTTTTAGACCATTGTACCCAGTTTGTATACCATAACGTGTCTCTACAAGCTATTCTATGTCATTTTCAGCCATTTTTAGGAGCGGTCAATTTTTGACTTTTTTCGCCATACTATACTATTGCCTTGTTGGCCATTTTTTTGACATCCTAAATTATGAAGTTTTTGGTCATTTGTGGCCTTTATTTCCACTTTGTATACTATGACACGTCTCTACAAGCTATTCTATGTTATTTTCAGCCATTTTTACGAGCGGTCAAATTTTGACTTTTTTCGCCATACTATACTATTGCCTTGTTGGCCATTTTTTTGACATCCTAAATTATGAAGTTTTTGGTCATTTGTGGCCTTTATTTCCACTTTGTATAACTATGACACGTCTCTACAAGCTATTCTATGTCGTTTTCAGCTATTTTTCGGAGCGGTCTAATTTTGACTTTTTTCGCCATACTATACTATTGCCTTGTTGGCCATTTTTTTGACATCCTAAATTATGAAGTTTTTGGTCATTTTTGGCCTTTATTTCTACTTTGTATACCATAACGTGTCTCTACAAGCTATTCTATGTCATTTTCAGCCATTTTTAGGAGCAGTCAAATTTTGACTTTTTTCGCCATACTATACTATTGCCTTGTTGGCCATTTTTTTTGACGTGACAAAAAAACAAGATCTTGGCATTTTTAGACCATTGTACCCAGTTTGTATACCATAACGTGTCTCTACAAGCTATTCTATGTCATTTTCAGCCATTTTTAGGAGCGGTCAATTTTTGACTTTTTTCGCCATACTATACTATTGCCTTGTTGGCCATTTTTTTGACATCCTAAATTATGAAGTTTTTGGTCATTTGTGGCCTTTATTTCCACTTTGTATACTATGACACGTCTCTACAAGCTATTCTATGTTATTTTCAGCCATTTTTACGAGCGGTCAAATTTTGACTTTTTTCGCCATACTATACTATTGCCTTGTTGGCCATTTTTTTGACGTGACAAAATATCAAGATTTTGGCATTTTTAGACCATTGTACCCAGTTTGTATACCATGACGTGTCTCTACAAGCTATTCTATGTCATTTTCAGCCATTTTTAGGAGCAGTCAAATTTTGACTTTTTTCGCCATACTATACTATTGCCTTGTTGGCCATTTTTTTTGACGTGACAAAAAAACAAGATCTTGGCATTTTTAGACCATTGTACCCAGTTTGTATACTATAACACGTCTCTACAAGCTATTCTATGTCATTTTCAGCCATTTTTAGGAGCAGTCAAATTTTGACTTTTATTGCCATACTATACTATTGCCTTGTTGGCCATTTTTTGACATGCTAAATTAACAAGATTTTGGTCTTTTGTGACCTTTGTTCCTAGTTTGTATACCATAACGTGTCTCTACAAGCTATTCTATGTTATTTTCAGCCATTTTTATGAGCGGTCAATTTTTGACTTTTTTCGCCATACTATACTATTGCCTTGTTGGCCATTTTTTTGACATCCAAAATTATGAAGTTTTTGGTCATTTGTGGCCTTTATTTCCACTTTGTATACTCTGACACGTCTTTACAAGCTATTCTATGTCATTTTCAGCCATTTTTAGGAGGGGTCAAATTTTGACTTTTTTCGCCACACTATACTATTGCCTTGTTGACCATGTTTTTGACATCCAAAATTATGAAGTTTTTGGTCATTTGTGGCCTTTATTTCCACGTTGTATACTGTGACACGTCTTTACAAGCTATTCTATGTTATTTTCAGCCATTTTTAGGAGCAGTCAAATTTTGACTTTTTTCGCCATACTATACTATTGCCTTGTTGGCCATTTTTTTTGACGTGACAAAAAAACAAGATTTTGGCATTTTTAGACCGTTGTTCCAAGTTTGTATACCATAACCTGTCTCTACAAGCTATTCTATGTCATTTTCAGCCATTTTTAGGAGCGGTCAAATTTTGACTTTTTTCGCCATACTATACTATTGCCTTGTTGGCCATTTTTTTGACATCCTAAATTATGAAGTTTTTGGTCATTTGTGGCCTTTATTTCCACTTTGTATACTATGACACGTCTCTACAAGCTATTCTATGTTATTTTCAGCCATTTTTATGAGCGGTCAATTTTTGACTTTTTTCGCCATACTATACTATTGCCTTGTTGGCCATTTTTTTGACGTGACAAAATATCAAGATTTTGGCATTTTTAGACCATTGTACCCAGTTTGTATACCATGACGTGTCTCTACAAGCTATTCTATGTCATTTTCAGCCATTTTTAGGAGCAGTCAAATTTTGACTTTTTTCGCCATACTATACTATTGCC
The DNA here is from genome assembly GCF_026936395.1 of Plectropomus leopardus. NCBI lineage: Eukaryota > Metazoa > Chordata > Actinopteri > Perciformes > Serranidae > Plectropomus > Plectropomus leopardus. Next base: position 24,061,201 of record NC_142176.1, on the reverse strand, counting down.
TTGTTGGCCATTTTTTTTGACGTGACAAAAAAACAAGATCTTGGCATTTTTAGACCATTGTACCCAGTTTGTATACCATAACGTGTCTCTACAAGCTATTCTATGTCATTTTCAGCCATTTTTATGAGCGGCCAATTTTTGACTTTTTTCGCCATACTATACTATTGCCTTGTTGGCCATTTTTTTGACATCCTAAATTATGAAGTTTTTGGTCATTTGTGGCCTTTATTTCTACTTTGTATACTATGACACGTCTCTACAAGCTATTCTATGTCATTTTCAGCCATTTTTACGAGCGGTCAAATTTTGACTTTTTTCGCCATACTATACTATTGCCTTGTTGGCCATTTTTTTGACATCCTAAATTATGAAGTTTTTGGTCATTTGTGGCCTTTATTTCCACTTTGTATAACTATGACACGTCTCTACAAGCTATTCTATGTCATTTTCAGCCATTTTTAGGAGCGGTCTAATTTTGACTTTTTTCGCCATACTATACTATTGCCTTGTTGGCCATTTTTTTGACATCCTAAATTATGAAGTTTTTGGTCATTTTTGGCCTTTATTTCTACTTTGTATACCATAACGTGTCTCGACAAGCTATTCTATGTCATTTTCACCCATTTTTAGGAGCGGTCAAATTTTGACTTTTTTCGCCATACTATACTATTGCCTTGTTGGCCATTTTTTTGACGTGACAAAATATCAAGATTTTGGCATTTTTAGACCATTGTACCCAGTTTGTATACCATGATGTGTCTCTACAAGCTATTCTATGTCATTTTCAGCCATTTTTAGGAGCAGTCAAATTTTGACTTTTTTCGCCATACTATACTATTGCCTTGTTGGCCATTTTTTTTGACGTGACAAAAAAACAAGATCTTGGCATTTTTAGACCATTGTACCCAGTTTGTATACCATAACGTGTCTCTACAAGCTATTCTATGTCATTTTCAGCCATTTTTAGGAGCGGTCAATTTTTGACTTTTTTCGCCATACTATACTATTGCCTTGTTGGCCATTTTTTTGACATCCTAAATTATGAAGTTTTTGGTCATTTGTGGCCTTTATTTCCACTTTGTATACTATGACACGTCTCTACAAGCTATTCTATGTTATTTTCAGCCATTTTTACGAGCGGTCAAATTTTGACTTTTTTCGCCATACTATACTATTGCCTTGTTGGCCATTTTTTTGACGTGACAAAATATCAAGATTTTGGCATTTTTAGACCATTGTACCCAGTTTGTATACCATGACGTGTCTCTACAAGCTATTCTATGTCATTTTCAGCCATTTTTAGGAGCAGTCAAATTTTGACTTTTTTCGCCATACTATACTATTGCCTTGTTGGCCATTTTTTTTGACGTGACAAAAAAACAAGATCTTGGCATTTTTAGACCATTGTACCCAGTTTGTATACCATAACGTGTCTCTACAAGCTATTCTATGTCATTTTCAGCCATTTTTACGAGCGGTCAATTTTTGACTTTTTTCGCCATACTATACTATTGCCTTGTTGGCCATTTTTTTGACATCCTAAATTATGAAGTTTTTGGTCATTTGTGGCCTTTATTTCCACTTTGTATACTATGACACGTCTCTACAAGCTATTCTATGTTATTTTCAGCCATTTTTACGAGCGGTCAAATTTTGACTTTTTTCGCCATACTATACTATTGCCTTGTTGGCCATTTTTTTGACATCCTAAATTATGAAGTTTTTGGTCATTTGTGGCCTTTATTTCCACTTTGTATACTATGACACGTCTCTACAAGCTATTCTATGTCATTTTCAGCCATTTTTAGGAGCGGTCAAATTTTGACTTTTTTCGCCATACTATACTATTGCCTTGTTGGCCATTTTTTTGACATCCAAAATTATGAAGTTTTTGGTCATTTGTGGCCTTTATTTCCACTTTGTATACTCTGACACGTCTCTACAAGCTATTCTATGTCATTTTCAGCCATTTTTAGGAGGGGTCTAATTTTGACTTTTTTCGCCATACTATACTATTGCCTTGTTGGCCATTTTTTTGACGTGACAAAATATCAAGATTTTGGCATTTTTAGACCATTGTACCCAGTTTGTATACCATGACGTGTCTCTACAAGCTATTCTATGTCATTTTCAGCCATTTTTAGGAGCGGTCAAATTTTGAGTTTTTTCGCCATACTATACTATTGCCTTGTTGGCCATTTTTTTTGACGTGACAAAAAAACAAGATCTTGGCATTTTTAGACCATTGTACCCAGTTTGTATACCATAACGTGTCTCTACAAGCTATTCTATGTCATTTTCAGCCATTTTTACGAGCGGTCAATTTTTGACTTTTTTCGCCATACTATACTATTGCCTTGTTGGCCATTTTTTTGACATCCTAAATTATGAAGTTTTTGGTCATTTGTGGCCTTTATTTCCACTTTGTATACCATAACGTGTCTCTACAAGCTATTCTATGTCATTTTCAGCCATTTTTAGGAGCGGTCATATTTTGACATTTTTCGCCATACTATACTATTGCCTTGTTGACCATGTTTTTGACATCCAAAATTATGAAGTTTTTGGTCATTTATGGCCTTTATTTCCACTTTGTATACTATGACACGTCTCTACAAGCTATTCTATGTCATTTTCAGCCATTTTTACGAGTGGTCAAATTTTGACTTTTTTCGCCATACTATACTATTGCCTTGTTGGCCATTTTTTTTGACGTGACAAAAAAACAAGATCTTGGCATTTTTAGACCATTGTTCCAAGTTTGTATACCATAACCTGTCTCTACAAGCTATTCTATGTCATTTTCAGCCATTTTTAGGAGCGGTCAAATTTTGACTTTTTTCGCCATACTATACTATTGCCTTGTTGGCCATTTTTTTGACATCCTAAATTATGAAGTTTTTGGTCATTTGTGGCCTTTATTTCCACTTTGTATACTATGACACGTCTCTACAAGCTATTCTGTGTCATTTTCAGCTATTTTTCGGAGCGGTCTAATTTTGACTTTTTTCGACATACTATACTATTGCCTTGTTGGCCATTTTTTTGACATCCTAAATTATGAAGTTTGTGTTCATTTTTGGCCTTCATTTCTACTTTGTATAATATGACACGTCTCTACAAGCTATTCTATGTCGTTTTCAGCTATTTTTACGAGAGGTCAAATTTTGACTTTTATCGCCATACTATACTATTGCCTTGTTGGCCATTTTCTTGACATCCTAAATTATGAAGTTTTTGGCCATTTTTGGCCTTCATTTCTACTTTGTATACAATGACATGTCTCTACAAGCTATTTTATGTTATTTTCAGCCATTTTTACGAGTGGTCAAATTTTGACTTTTTTCGCCATACTATACTATTGCCTTGTTGGCCATTTTTTTTGATGTGACAAAATGACAAGATTTGGGCATTTTTAGACCATTGTACCCAGTTTGTATACCATGACATGTCTCTACAAGCTATTCTATGTCATTTTCAGCCATTTTTACGAGCGGTCAAATTTTGACTTTTTTCGCCATACTATACTATTGCCTTGTTGGCCATTTTTTTGACATCCTAAATTATGAAGTTTTTGGTCATTTGTGGCCTTTATTTCCACTTTGTATACTATGACACGTCTCTACAAGCTATTCTATGTCATTTTCAGCTATTTTTCGGAGCGGTCAATTTTGAGTTTTTTCGCCATACTATACTATTGCCTTGTTGGCCATTTTTTTGACATCCTAAATTATGAAGTTGTTGTTCATTTTTGGCCTTCATTTCTACTTTGTATAATATGACACGTCTCTACAAGCTATTTTATGTCATTTTCAGCCATTTTTAGGAGCGGTCAAATTTTGACTTTTTTCGCCATACTATACTATTGCCTTGTTGGCCATTTTTTTGACATCCTAAATTATGAAGTTTTTGGTCATTTGTGGCCTTTATTTCCACTTTGTATAGTAAGACACGTCTCTACAAGCTATTCTATGTCGTTTTCAGCCATTTTTAGGAGCGGTCTAATTTTGAGTTTTTTCGCCATACTATACTATTGCCTTGTTGGCCATTTTTTTTGACGTGACAAAAAAACAAGATCTTGGCATTGTTAGACCGTTGTACCCAGTTTGTAAAACCATAACGTTTCTCTACAAGCTATTCTATGTCATTTTCAGCCATTTTTAGGAGCGGTCAAATTTTGACTTTTTTCGCCATACTATACTATTGCCTTGTTGGCCATTTTTTTGACATCCTAAATTATGAAGTTTTTGGTCATTTGTGGCCTTTATTTCCACTTTGTATAACTATGACACGTCTCTACAAGCTATTCTATGTCGTTTTCAGCTATTTTTCGGAGCGGTCAATTTTGACTTTTTTCGCCATACTATACTATTGCTTTGTTGGCCATTTTTTTGACATCCTAAATTATGAAGTTTTTGTTCATTTTTGGCCTTCATTTCTACTTTGTATACTATGACATGTCTCAACAAGCTATTCTATGTCATTTTCAGCCATTTTTAGGAGCGGTCAATTTTTGACTTTTTTCGCCATACTATACTATTGCCTTGTTGGTCATTTTTTTTGACGTGACGAAATGACAAGATTTTGGCATTTTTTTGACCATTGTACCCAGTTTGTATACCATGATGTGTCTCTACAAGCTATTCTATGTCATTTTCAGCCATTTTTCGGAGCGGTCAATTTTGACTTTTTTCGCCATACTATACTATTGCCTTGTTGGCCATTTTTTTGACATCCTAAATTATGAAGTTTTTGTTCATTTTTGGCCTTCATTTCTACTTTGTATACTATGACACGTCTCTACAAGCTATTCTATGTCGTTTTCAGCCATTTTTACGAGAGGTCAAATTTTGACTTTTATCGCCATACTATACTATTGCCTTGTTGGCCATTTTTTTTGATGTGACAAAATGACAAGATTTTGGCATTTTTAGACCATTGTACCCAGTTTGTATACCATGACATGTCTCTACAAGCTATTCTATGTCATTTTCAGCCATTTTTAGAAGCGGTCAAATTTTGACTTTTTTCGCCATACTATACTATTGCCTTGTTGGCCATTTTTTTGACATCCTAAATTATGAAGTTTTTGGTCATTTGTGGCCTTTATTTCCACTTTGGATAACTATGACACGTCTCTACAAGCTATTCTATATCGTTGTCAGCCATTTTTACGAGCGGGCTAATTTTGACTTTTTTCGCCATACTATACTATTGCCTTGTTGACCATGTTTTTGACATCCAAAATTATGAAGTTTTTGGTCATTTGTGGCCTTTATTTCCACTTTGGATAACTATGACACGTTTCTTCAAGTTATTCAATGTCATTTTCAGCCATTTTTAAGAGCGGTCAAATTTTGACTTTTTTCACCATACTATACTATTGCCTTGTTGGCCTTTTTTTTGACGTGACAAAATAACAAGATTTTGGCAATTTTAGACCGTTGTACCCAGTTTGTATACCATGACGTGTCTCTACAAGCTATTCTATGTCATTTTCAGCCATTTTTAGGAGCAGTCAAATTTTGACTTTTTTCGCCATACTATACTATTGCCTTGTTGGCCATTTTTTTTGACGTGACAAAAAAACAAGATCTTGGCATTGTTAGACCGTTGTACCCAGTTTGTATACCATAACGTTTCTCGACAAGCTATTCTATGTCATTTTCAGCCATTTTTAGGAGCGGTCAAATTTTGACTTTCTTCGCCATACTATACTATTGCCTTGTTGGCCATTTTTTTGACATCCTAAATTATGAAGTTTTTGGTCATTTGTGGCCTTTATTTCCACTTTGTATAACTATGACACGTCTCTACAAGCTATTCTATGTCATTTTCAGCCATTTTTTGAGCGGTCAATTTTGACTTTTTTCGCCATACTATACTATTGCTTTGTTGGCCATTTTTTTGACATCCTAAATTATGAAGTTTTTGTTCATTTTTGGCCTTCATTTCTACTTTGTATACTATGACATGTCTCAACAAGCTATTCTATATCATTTTCAGCCATTTTTAGGAGCGGTCAAATTTTGACTTTTATCGCCATACTATACTATTGCCTTGTTGGCCATTTTTTTTTTTCGTGACAAAATAACAAGATTTTGGCATTTTTAGACTGTTGTACCCAGTTTGTATACCATGACGTGTCTCTACAAGCTATTCTATGTCATTTTCAACCATTTTTCGGAGCGGTCAATTTTGACTTTTTTCGCCATACTATACTATTGCCTTGTTGGCCATTTTTTTGACATCCTAAATTATGAAGTTTTTGTTCATTTTTGGCCTTCATTTCTACTTTGTATACTATGACACGTCTCTACAAGCTATTCTATGTCGTTTTCAGCCATTTTTACGAGAGGTCAAATTTTGACTTTTATCGCCATACTATACTATTGCCTTGTTGGCCATTTTTTTTGACGTGACAAAATGACAAGATTTTGGCATTTTTAGACCATTGTACCCAGTTTGTATACCATGACATGTCTCTACAAGCTATTCTATGTCATTTTCAGCCATTTTTAGAAGCAGTCAAATTTTGACTATTTCGCCATACTATACTATTGCCTTGTTGGCCATTTTTTTGGCATCCTAAATTATGAAGTTTTTGGTCATTTGTGGCCTTTATTTCCACTTTGTATACTATGACACGTCTCTACAAGCTATTCTATATCGTTGTCAGCCATTTTTACGAGCGGGCTAATTTTGACTTTTTTCGCCATACTATACTATTGCCTTGTTGACCATGTTTTTGACATCCAAAATTATGAAGTTTTTGGTCATTTGTGGCCTTTATTTCCACTTTGGATAACTATGACACGTTTCTTCAAGTTATTCAATGTCATTTTCAGCCATTTTTAAGAGCGGTCAAATTTTGACTTTTTTCACCATACTATACTATTGCCTTGTTGGCCATTTTTTTTGACGTGACAAAATAACAAGATTTTGGCAATTTTAGACCGTTGTACCCAGTTTGTATACCATGACGTGTCTCTACAAGCTATTCTATGTCATTTTCAGCCATTTTTAGGAGCAGTCAAATTTTGACTTTTTTCGCCATACTATACTATTGCCTTGTTGGCCATTTTTTTTGACGTGACAAAAAAACAAGATCTTGGCATTGTTAGACCGTTGTACCCAGTTTGTATACCATAACGTTTCTCGACAAGCTATTCTATGTCATTTTCAGCCATTTTTAGGAGCGGTCAAATTTTGACTTTCTTCGCCATACTATACTATTGCCTTGTTGGCCATTTTTTTGACATCCAAAATTATGAAGTTTTTGGTCATTTGTGGCCTTTATTTCCACTTTGTATAACTATGACACGTCTCTACAAGCTATTCTATGTCGTTTTAAGCTATTTTTCGGAGCGGTCTAATTTTGACTTTTTTCGCCATACTATGCTATTGCCTTGTTGGCCATTTTTTTGACATCCTAAATTATGAAGTTTTTGTTCATTTTTGGCCTTCATTTCTACTTTGTATACTATGACATGTCTCTACAAGCTATTCTATGTCATTTTCAGCCATTTTTAGGAGCGGTCAAATTTTGACTTTTATTGCCATACTATACTATTGCCTTGTTGGCCATTTTTTTTGACGTGACAAAATGACAAGATTTTGGCATTTTTAGACTGTTGTACCCAGTTTGTATACCATGACGTGTCTCTACAAGCTATTCTATGTCATTTTCAGCCATTTTTACGAGCGGTCTAATTTTGACTTTTTTCGCCATACTATACTATTGCCTTGTTGGCCATTTTTTTGACATCCAAAATTATGAAGTTTTTGGTCATTTGTGGCCTTTATTTCCACTTTGGATAACTATGACACGTCTCTACAAGCTATTCTATGTCGTTTTCAGCCATTTTTAGGAGCGGTCTAATTTTGACATTTTTCGCCATACTATACTATTGCCTTGTTGGCCATTTTTTTGACATCCTAAATTCTGAAGTTTTTGGTCATTTGTGGCCTTTATTTCCACTTTGTATACTATGACACATTTCTACAAGCTATTCTATGTCGTTTACAGCCATTTTTAGGAGCGGTCTAATTTTGAGTTTTTTTGCCATACTATACTATTGCCTTGTTGGCCATTTTTTTGACATCCTAAATTATGAAGTTTTTGTTCATTTGTGGCCTTTATTTCCACTTTGTATACTATGACACGTCTCTACAAGCTATTCTATGTCATTTTCAGCCATTTTTACGAGCGGTCAATTTTTGACTTTCATTGCCATACTATACTATTGCCTTGTTGGCCATTTTTTCTTACATGACAAAATAGCAAGATTTTGGCATTTTTAAACCGTTGTACCCAGTTTGTATACCATGACGTGTCTATGACACATTTCTACAAGCTATTCTATGTCGTTTACAGCCATTTTTACGAGCGGTCTAATTTTGAGTTTTTTCGCCATACTATACTATTGCCTGTTGGCCATTTTTTTGACATCCTAAATTATGAAGTTTTTGGTCATTTGTGGCCTTTATTTCCACTTTGTATACTATGACACGTCTCTACAAGCTATTCAATGTCATTTTCAGCCATTTTTAAGAGCGGTCAAATTTTGACTTTTTTCACCATACTATACTATTGCCTTGTTGGCCATTTTTTTTGACGTGACAAGATAACAAGATTTTGGCATTTTTAGACCGTTGTACCCAGTTTGTATACCATGACGTGTCTCTACAAGCTATTCTATGTCATTTTCAGCCATTTTTACGAGCGGTCTAATTTTGACTTTTTTCGCCATACTATACTATTGCCTTGTTGACCATGTTTTTGACATCCAAAATTATGAAGTTTTTGGTCATTTGTGGCCTTTATTTCCACTTTGGATAACTATGACACGTCTCTACAAGCTATTCTATGTCGTTTTCAGCCATTTTTAGGAGCGGTCTAATTTTGACATTTTTCGCCATACTATACTATTGCCTTGTTGGCCATTTTTTTGACATCCTAAATTATGAAGTTTTTGGTCATTTGTGGCCTTTATTTCCACTTTGGATAACTATGACATGTCTCTACAAGCTATTCTATGTCATTTTCAGCCATTTTTAGGAGCGGTCTAATTTTGACTTTTTTCGCCATACTATACTATTGCCTTGTTGACCATGTTTTTGACATCCAAAATTATGAAGTTTTTGGTCATTTGTGGCCTTTATTTCCACTTTGGATAACGATGACACGTTTCTTCAAGTTATTCAATGTCATTTTCAGCCATTTTTAAGAGCGGTCAAATTTTGACTTTTTTCACCATACTATACTATTGCCTTGTTGGCCATTTTTTTTGACGTGACAAAATAACAAGATTTTGGCAATTTTAGACCGTTGTACCCAGTTTGTATACCATGACGTGTCTCTACAAGCTATTCTATGTCATTTTCAGCCATTTTTAGGAGCAGTCAAATTTTGACTTTTTTCGCCATACTATACTATTGCCTTGTTGGCCATTTTTTTTGACGTGACAAAAAAACAAGATCTTGGCATTGTTAGACCGTTGTACCCAGTTTGTATACCATAACGTTTCTCTACAAGCTATTCTATGTCATTTTCAGCCATTTTTAGGAGCGGTCAAATTTTGACTTTCTTCGCCATACTATACTATTGCCTTGTTGGCCATTTTTTTGACATCCTAAATTATGAAGTTTTTGGTCATTTGTGGCCTTTATTTCCACTTTGGATAACTATGACACGTCTCTACAAGCTATTCTATGTCGTCAGCCATTTTTACGAGCAGTCTAATTTTGACTTTTTTCGCCATACTATACTATTGCCTTGTTGACCATGTTTTTGACATCCAAAATTATGAAGTTTTTGGTCATTTGTGGCCTTTATTTCCACTTTGGATAACTATGACACGTTTCTACAAGTTATTCAATGTCATTTTCAGCCATTTTTAAGAGCGGTCAAATTTTGACTTTTTTCACCATACTATACTATTGCCTTGTTGGCCATTTTTTTTGACGTGACAAGATAACAAGATTTTGGCATTTTTAGACCGTTGTACCCAGTTTGTATACCATGACGTGTCTCTACAAGCTATTCTATGTCATTTTCAGCCATTTTTAGGAGCGGTCAAATTTTGACTTTTTTCGGCATACTATACTATTGCCTTGTTGGCCATTTTTTTGACATCCTAAATTATGAAGTTTTTGTTCATTTTTGGCCTTCATTTGTACTTTGTATACTATGACATGTCTCTACAAACTATTTTATGTCGTTTTCAGCCATTTTTACGAGCGGTCAATTTTTGACTTTTTTCGCCATACTATACTATTGCCTTGTTGGCCATTTTTTTTGACGTGACAAAATATCAAGATTTTGGCATTTTTAGACCATTGTACCCAGTTTGTATACCATGACGTGTCTCTACAAGCTATTCTATGTCATTTTCAGCCATTTTTACGAGCAGTCAGATTTTGAGTTTTTTCGCCATACTATACTATTGCCTTTGTTGGCCATTTTTTTGACATCCTAAATTATGAAGTTTTTGGTCATTTGTGGCCTTTATTTCCACTTTGGATAACTATGACACGTTTCTACAAGTTATTCAATGTCATTTTCAGCCATTTTTAAGAGCGGTCAAATTTTGACTTTTTTCGCCACACTATACTATTGCCTTGTTGGCCATTTTTTTGACATCCTAAATTATGAAGTTTTTGGTCATTTGTGGCCTTTATTTCTACTTTGTATACTATGACACGTCTCTACAAGCTATTCTATGTCATTTTCAGCCATTTTTACGAGTGGTCAAATTTTGACTTTTATCGCCATACTATACTATTGCCTTGTTGGCCATTTTTTTTGACGTGACAAAATGACAAGATTTTGGCATTTTTAGACCATTGTACCCAGTTTGTATACCATGATGTGTCTCTACAAGCTATTCTATGTCATTTTCAGCCATTTTTAGGAGCGGTCAAATTTTGACTTTTTTCGCCATACTATACTATTGCCTTGTTGGCCATTTTTTTGACATCCTAAATTATGAAGTTTTTGGTCATTTGTGGCCTTTATTTCCACTTTGGATAACTATGACACGTCTCTACAAGCTATTCTATGTCGTTCTCAGCCATTTTTAGGAGCGGTCTAATTTTGAGTTTTTTCGCCATACTATACTATTGCCTTGTTGGCCATTTTTTTGACATCCAAAATTATGACGTTTTTGGTCATTTGTGGCCTTTATTTCCACTTTGTATACTATGACACGTCTCTACAAGCTATTCTATGTTATTTTCAGCCATTTTTACGAGTGGTCAAATTTTGACTTTTTTCGCCATACTATACTATTGCCTTGTTGACCATTTTTTTGACATCCTAAATTATGAAGTTTTTGGTCATTTGTGGCCTTTATTTCCACTTTGGATAACTATGACACGTCTCTACAAGCTATTCAATGTCATTTTCAGCCATTTTTACGAGCGGTCAATTTTTGACTTTTTTCGCCATACTATACTATTGCCTTGTTGGCCATTTTTTTTGACGTGACAAAATGACAAGATTTTGGCATTTTTAGACCGTTGTACCCAGTTTGTATACCATGACGTGTCTCTACAAGCTATTCTATGTCATTTTCAGCCATTTTTAGGAGCGGTCAAATTTTGACTTTTTTCGGCATACTATACTATTGCCTTGTTGGCCATTTTTTTGACATCCTAAATTATGAAGTTTTTGTTCATTTTTGGCCTTCATTTGTACTTTGTATACTATGACACGTCTCTACAAGCTATTCTATATCATTTTCAGCCATTTTTATGAGCGGCCAATTTTTGAATTTTTTCGCCATACTATACTATTGCCTTGTTGGCCATTTTTTTTGACGTGACAAAATGACAAGATTTTGGCATTTTTAGACCATTGTACCCAGTTTGTATACCATGATGTGTCTCTACAAGCTATTCTATGTCATTTTCAGCCATTTTTAGGAGCAGTCAAATTTTGAGTTTTTTCGCCATACTATACTATTGCCTTGTTGGCCATTTTTTTGACATCCTAAATTATGAAGTTTTTGGTCATTTTTGGCCTTTATTTCTACTTTGTATACTATAACACGTCTCTACAAGCTATTCTATGTCGTTTTCAGCCATTTTTACGAGCGGTCTAATTTTGACTTTTTTCGCCATACTATACTATTGCCTTGTTGGCCATTTTTTTTGATGTGACAAAATGACAGGATTTTGGCATTTTTAGACCATTGTACCCAGTTTGTATACCATGACGTGTCTCTACAAGCTATTCTATGTTATTTTCAGCCATTTTTAGGAGCAGTCAGATTTTGAGTTTTTTCGCCATACTATACTATTGCCTTGTTGGCCATTTTTTTGACATCCTAAATTATGAAGTTTTTGGTCATTTGTGGCCTTTATTTCTACTTTGTATACTATGACACGTCTCTACAAGCTATTCAATGTCATTTTCAGCCATTTTTACGAGCGGTCAATTTTTGACTTTTTTCGCCATACTATACTATTGCCTTGTTTGCCATTTTTTTGACATCCTAATTTATGACGTTTTTGGTCATTTGTGGCCTTTATTTCCACTTTGTATACTATGACACGTCTCTATGAGCTATTCTGTGTCATTTTTAGACATTTTTACGAGCGGTCAAATTTTGAGTTTTATCGCCATACTATACTATTGCCATGTTGGCCATTTTTTTTACGTGACAAAATGACAAGATTTTGGCATTTTTAGACCGTTGTACCCAGTTTGTATACCATGACGTGTCTCTAGAAGTTATTCTATGACATTTTCAGCCATTTCTAGGGGCGGTCAAATTTTGACTTTTATCGCAATACTATACTATTGCCCTTTTCGCCATTTTTTTTGACATCTTAAATTATGAAGTTTTTGGTCATTTTTGGTCTTTATTTCCACTTTCTATAGCATGAAACGTCTCTGCAATGTCTTTTTCAGCCATTTCTAGGGGCAGTCAAATTTTGACTTTTTTCGCCATACTATACTATTGCCTTGTTGACCATTTTTTTAACATCATAAATTATGAAGTTTTTGGTCATTTGTGGCCTTTATTTCCACTTTGTATTCTGTGACATGTCTCTAAAAGCTGTTCTATGTCGCTTTCAGCCATTTTTAGGAGCAATCAAATTTCGACTTTTTTTCGCAATACTATACTATTGCCTGGTGACCATTTTTTGACATCCTAAATTCTGACGTTTTTGGGTTGTTTTGGCCTTCATTACCACTTTGTACACCATGACGCATGTGTGTAAGGTATTCTATGTCCATTTCAGCCATTTTTAGGAGAGGTCAAATTTTGACTTTTTCGCCATGCTATACTATTGCCTTGTTGGCCATTTTTTTGACATGCTCAATTATGAAGTTTTTGGCTTTTTTTTTACCTTTATTTCCACTTTGTATACTTGTACAAGTCTCTATCAGCTAATACATATGGTTTTCAGCCATTTTTATGACCAGTCAAAATTTGACATTTTTCAGCATACTATACTAGGGCGTTCTTGGCCATTTTTTACATGCTAATTTATGAAGTTTTTGGCCTTTTTTGGCCTTTATTTCCACTTTGTATACTTGCACAAGTGTCTAGCAGGTATTATATGTGGTTTTCAGACATTTTTATGACCAGTAAAAAATTGACATTTTTCGACATACTATACTATGGCATTTTTGGCATTTTTTTTGACATGCTAAATGGTGAAGTTTTTGGCCTTTTTGGCCTTCTCAGCCATTTTCATGACATGTCAAAATTTTAAGTTATTTACCTTTTTCAGCATGGCATACTAGGAAATGTCTGCAGACTGACAGCATTACGTCGGTTCTGGTTTGCCTTCTTTGTCACTTGTCTCTCTCTCTCCCCCTTTAATGCTTGATGTCCCATTTATTAAAGGCAAACAAGACCCAAAAAATTATCTTAAAAAAAAAAAAATTATAGTATGTATATTATAAAATTCGGGGGAAAAACTGCAAAAGATATAGTATAGTATTTTGAAAAAATAAGACAAAAAGTCATTATATAGCATTTTGAAGATATTGCAAAAATGTCATAGTAAAGCATGTCGAAAAAGTCATAGTAAAGGATTCTGAAAAAAAAGAAAAAGTAATTGTATAGCATGATGAGAAAAACTGCTAAAATGTAATAGTAATGCATGTCAAAAACTCAAAAAAGAGTCTAGTGTTATTAAAAAAAGTTACAGTAAAGCATGCCATAAAAAAATCCGTAAAATTATCAAAATTATAGTATGTCATAAAGTATCATATCACAGTATATTATGTATAAAATATAAAATAAATAATATATATATTGTAAATGGTAAATGGACTCTACTTGTATAGTGCTTTTCTAGTCTTTTTGACTACTCAAAGCGCTTTCACAGGACATGTCACATTCACACACACATTCACAGAGTAGTGGCAGAGGCTACCGTACAAGGTGACACTTAGGTAGTAATCATTCATCCGCTTGCACACTCCGATGACGCAGCATCGGGAGCAAATCGGGTATCAGTGTCTTGCCCAAGGATATTTCGACATGAGGACATGAGGAGCCGGGGATCGGACCGCTGACCTTCTGATTAGAGGACGACCACTCTACCTGAGCCATAAACTACCCTAGCATAGTATGTCATAAAAATACTTAATTAATAAACAAATTCATAGAATGCCATCAAACAATGTCATAAAAATATCATTGTATAGTATGCCATAAGAATACTTTAGTTTAGTATGCCATAAAAAAATTCTAGTACGTCATCAAATATTGTCATAAAAATATCATAGTATAGTATGTCATAAAAATTGTCATAAAAATATCATATTATTGTATAGTTTAGTATCCCATGAAAGATTTCACAGCATAGTATGCCATATAAATGTCACAGTAGAAAATGTCATAAAAGAGTCATGGTGTAGAATGTCATAAAAATGCCATAAAAAGGGTCATAGTATAGTATGTGTTTTTTTTTTTCAATTAAAGAATACATACTCGCTAAGTTTGGAGCCCAATTCCTCAAGAGCTTGTTCTTGGTCCTCACAGATGGTCTTCAGCTGAATGTTTTCATCCTGGAGACGGTGGAACTCCTTTGAGTAAAACAAAAAACAAAACATAAATACACAGAACAACAGAGAACATGCATCAGATCAAATTAGATCACATCCTGCAAATGCTGAATCACATACATTAAGTTATGTAATAAAACATACTATACAAGATCACATACATGGTACAATTCTCTCTGTCTCCGTGTTTTACCTTCTTAAGTCCGTTGATCTGCAGCGCCTCTGTGCTGAGCTGAGCCACTGTGTCCCTTTCTCTATCTAGATCATTTTGTAACGTCTGTCTCCACTCCCTCTCTATCTTCAGGTCCGTCTCCAGCTGCTGGCTACGGGAACACCACAAACATGTATATACGACATGGATAATAAGAATAAAGATGACAAACAAGAGACAGACAAAGAGATACACTGAGTAACATTATATCAGGCACACTGGCTTGTATATATCTTTGTTTTCATTGTAATTTACTGGACCCATTTGCGTGAATCAGGGATATGACAGTTTCAGTTCAAGGGGAAAAAGCTTTATCAC
This sequence comes from Plectropomus leopardus, assembly GCF_026936395.1. NCBI lineage: Eukaryota > Metazoa > Chordata > Actinopteri > Perciformes > Serranidae > Plectropomus > Plectropomus leopardus. The sequence goes on along the minus strand of NC_142176.1, from coordinate 24,045,638 downwards.
CAACAGCTCCCTTGCCATGCTACACAGCTTACAATGTATTAACCTATGTTGTGTCACTCTGAGCGCTGCCACTTCTCTAGATTCGTGTGTGTGTGTGTGTGTATGAATGTACCAATTAATCTGTCTTTGGAGGGATTTTGCTTACAGTTGTCTTTCTCTGTGTTCGATCTGCCGCTGCAGGCTGTCGGCCTTGTTGGCAAAGTCCAACTTGAAGCGTCTGGTTCCCTCCTCGGCCGAGTTGCGGTGCCTCTCTGCCTCCTGTAATCTGCACCATTATAACCAGGGACAAACTCAGGACCATGGAGAGAAAAAACTGGGGGAAGGGGGTAAGGAGGGAAAGGGGAAAAATAATAAAGGAAGATGGGGCAGGGAATGGGGTTTCTGCTGAGGATAAATGAAGAACGTTGGGGTAAAGGATGGCCTTACATCAACAGAGAGTAAAACTTAAAAGAGTGCAGGGGCCCAGAGCAGTCAGGAACAGAAAGGGGTGATGGGTTTAAATATTGAAGCATGATGGAACAATGGGGGCCTTAAAGCAACTGAATGGACAAGAAATAAAAGATGAAGCTGACTGAATGCAGAATTTTAGAGCACTCAGACAAAGAAAACAGAGTGTTGTCCTTTTCAGTGATCACAGTACATAGTCACATCATTTTGGAAAAACGCCAATTTCATTGTTTTTCATTCAGTATTATACGGGGAGTAAACTTTCATAACTTGTTTTACAGATATAAGGCTTTTAATAAAGTTACCATCTCAGATGGTTAGACAATGAGGAGTATGATCCTGCAGCACCCTGACTTACAACTTTATTACTCCTTAAAGTCACAGAATAAATGCACCAGTGTCTTCCTGTTAACATCACTCTGAACGTAGCCAAAAACTCAAAGCACATCCAACACTTTCAAAACATCTAGTTTTATTGGTGGTAAAAGACAGTAGTTGTGAGTTTCCAACAGCTGTACTAAGTGTTTATTCTTCTATAAACTGAGAGGAGTTACGTACTATGAACATGGAGTTAGAATAGGTGGAATGATTACTTCCTGATCTATCATAGAAGTCAATTAATATGCCAAGACGAGACACGACACATCAAGTTCCCTTAAGAGAAGCTCCAGCGGTTACTTTTTTTTTCTTTTTCTTTTATTACACTTAGCTCAGCTCTGTCCATTCTGCAGAAACAAAGCACGTGAATTGAGCTAAAGCTGATGGTCCCACTAAGCTGTGTACATCTGCAAAACTTAAGTGAATTTTACAATTTTCAGTTTAGATACATCTATGCAATTGGCTGTGTGTGAAATCACTCCCTTTTCACTGTAGAGTGCACTTTATTTACCCCCCAGTCTGAGAAGGAAACCCAGAGTGCCCTAGTTTCTGCTGATGATATGTTATCTGTCCATCAGTGATGGTGCAAGGTATTGTGATTTTCTGCTAACTATAGAGTAAACTATATGTATAACAGTTGTGAGTGAGTGAACAAGGGACTGATTTCAGACACAGTGAGGGTCATTACAGCCAGTCAGAAGCAGGTCAGGAGGTGCAACACATGCAGAGCAAACTGCCAAAAAATTAAAAGCAGGAGGCTGCACAAACAAAACTCCTGTCTGACTAAATATCTGTCATGAACACCTCTGACTGACAGTGATGAAATCAAGCAGCTGTAGAAACAGTTTGTCTAGCTTGTATGACTGAAATGCTCCTGTTCGTGCTTTAGACCTAACCTGTGTCAGCTACAATAATGTAAAAAAAACCCCAAAAAAAAACAGTCAAGCTCAGAATAAGAAGTTACTCAACAACCCCTACAGAGCCATCATGGATGTCACCAAGGGACAGTACGAAAATTACTAGAGGAGGAGCCGAAGCTGGATGAGCGACAGCAGTAGCTTTAGCGACTGAGCATTAGCTCTCCACTGAGCATGACATTTGCCTCTTTACTTATTCTGCATCCTGACAGAAAGCAAAACTGCAGGGAATTAAAGGTGTCAAAAATGTTAGGGACACTTTGCCCCAAAATCAAAAGTAAATATTGTTCCTTTCACCTGTGATGTCATTAATCAGTCTAGACTGTTTTGGTGTGAGTTGTTGAGTGTTGGCGATATCTGCCATAGCGATGTCTGTCCTTTCTCCAATATAATGGAACTAGATGGCACTTGGCTTGTGATGCTCAGAGCGCCAAGAAAATACAATTCAAAACTTCACAACGACGTCTCTTTCCAGAAATCATGACCCCATTACTCAATATATTTTACAGACCTTGTGAGCAGTTTCATATAGGAACTATTTTCTCTCTACCAAATTACACCCACCATCCATATTACTGTGCAGAAGGAAGTGTGCATCCACTGCTAGCTCACCTAGCACCACTAACATCTCTATGGTGGCTACACATTGGACCAAAATGATCTACATTACTAAACAGCACTACAGGTAAGACAATAAAGTCGTAATTGGGATTTTGGGGTGAACTGTCCCTTTAAAGTGACATATAAAGTAACGGTAGTGGCATTTAGTTAAAAAAACAATAACGGCTGGAATATTTCACTAATCAGGATATGTCATTTTAATATTTGTGGCATAATTGTGGCAACTGCAGATTCAACATCTGCCGTGTAATTTGGTAGCTGTCTGAAAAGTATTTCTGCATTAAGACATTTAGGTTAAAATCAGAAAACAGCATTGTACATTTTTGTGCAACTCTAGTTATTAATGGCAAAATAAATTTGATGCACTATATGTTGTGGGGAAGGTGTTGTCACTAATCTCTTTATCAACACTAGAAAAAGTGAAACAGTATGTATGGTAACAGCTCCACAGCCCCAGTAATTTTTGTACAGTCCCTACATATTACTGTGACTCAACTGTTAACCTGTGGCTGTGTGGGTTGCCAGATATAGTAGTCTTGATACGAGCAGGAATGCTCACTATACTCATTCTAACTCAATGAGAACAACAACGACCCCGTGATTACACCTCAGAGTCAACTGTCTTACTGTCAGTGTTACTGCATATGAACTGACTACTGTAGACAGGAAGAATGTTTAGCATGTGTATGTATGTGAGGCTGAGCATGTGAGTGAATAAAGTAGTGTATGATTAATTCAAACTATTTCCATTAAAGTATAACTGATGTAATATTCAAACAGTTCTCTGGCCAGCTAAACCAGGACATTCAGAGGAAACTTATCTGCACAAACCAGTCAAGTTGTCTGAAGAGGATTTAACTAAAGATCATAAAAACATGTTGCAGTGGTCTCACTCTGCTGATGATGATCATGTTTCAGTGACTAAAGTACCAAACTATGCATTCAAGTTTCACCTGATACTGTGGCTGCTCCCCAGCCATTAAACCATCTGAATATTAAGTGCAAAAAACAGGAATGTTCCTTTAAGTTAAGTCAGTTTATTCATTCGGTCATAAGCAATCGTGTGTCTGTATTTTGCGTGGGTATGTGTATGTTTATCCTTAGAAGGAGATGTCCTTGACTAGCTTGTACTGGTGCTCTGTGTCTGTGCTGGCACACTTAACAAATGACATAGCAAGCGTTCTGGTCTGACTTAGCAGATCCTTGTCACTGCACAGAGGAGCAGGGATAAAATCAGGAAATAAATGAAACGTGGTTTTAAAGGGAGCAAAATGGATGGATGGATGATTGGATGGATGATATAAAAGAGACAAACAGAAGGGAGGAAAGAAGGAGGAAAGAAAGGAAGGAAGGAAGAAAGGATGTCAATACATCAGTATTCTACTGGCCCCAATTAAAGTGAACACTTTTAAGTGTTTTTTTTTTTTAACATCACAGGCACAGCAAGTAAGGGTAAATAAAGGCATTAAAACACAGAAATCTGATTTCGGGCTGCCAGGTTCACACTGTCATCAGATTTGTTCAGTGGATATATTTCCCTCCACAGTAAGCGTATGAGTAATGAGAAGAGGTGGGGAGGAGGAAGCACAGAAAGGTAATGTGGACAGAGATGAATATAAATAACTACATCAGACAAAAAGTGGAATTTTTGGGTGAAATGTGCACAGAAGTATACTATCAACATGACAGATTTAAGCTTGATCTCTCTAAAAAAGACATGTTAAATTCTAAGGGGGAGATTTATCTCTAATTAGCTGGTAAATTATTTTTAACAGTGGCTCTGTCTGATCATTGTAGTTCATTTGATTTTTTAAGATACAACACAAAACTCCCACTGAAAATAGATGAAATCGAGGTCTGTGTTCTACTAGCCTACTGTACATACACCTTTAGAGCAGCAAAAAACATTCACAACCAATTACAAATAGGATGGAACAGACTTAAACCAAGGGGAGAGAGGAAAGGATGGACCGTGTTGACTGGTAGACGATGAGGTGAGGAGGGAGAATAAGGCACTAACGAACCAGCAGGGCTCATAATGACTGATACAGAAAAAAGGAGCATTAACACTGATTGTGGTGCAGCACAACATGCATCAATAGGGTCATTTATTAAACAAGATAAATTAGGAGCTGCAAGGTTTCCCAAAGGAAATAAATTTAGCAAATCCTGAGCTTCACAATGCCATGTAAAAACCTATTCATATCACTTTTTTTTTTAGGTTTTGCACCGTGATATATTTTAAGTCTGATGAATGCACAGAAGAGAAATAAGGAAATTCGGAGGAGACGAGGATTACCACCTCTAACCAATTATCTACGAGAAACCCTGAAATGGTGATGAGAAAGAATAGTTGAATCATTTTTTCTCCATGTATTCCCCCAGTTCTCTTCTAGAAGGCTCCAAACTGCGCCATGAGGAACTCTTAAGGGCTCTGTATGCAACAGTATCAATACAGCAGCAAACCAATATTTGCTTTGTAAAGACAAAGTGGAGTAATGACGTCCTGAGCAGAGAATGAAGTCACGCTACCTCTCTGTGTGTTGTAATCCGAGTTGTGGTTATCAGGTCCGGCTGCACATGCATGTTAGTGCATGAGTGTATCCCACATGCTAGCTCATCGCCACCCTCTTGCTCTGTGCCAATACAGCAGTTATCACTGATAAAGACAGTGGCATCACGGAAGCAAAGCACCCACCCTCAGGTGCCCCCCTGATCAAACAGTGTTAGCTCTGTCAGCACTCTTGCCATTGTTTAGCACCGTTTATATAAACAATTAAGACAACAAGATATTTAACAATTTTAGTCCAAGAACTTCCCCCTGCAAATCGTTACCTTAACACGGTGGGGGGGTTTGTGTGTCCCTGAGTGGGGTGGCTCAAAAGCGAGTCGGGCTCAGCCCAAAGAAATGACATGCTGCCACCACCCTGTGGTCCCACCACCTGCAGGATTGGAAATCAGGGCCGGGTGCTTTGTGTGCCGGGCAGCAGGCAGGGGCAGGGCCCCCTGCATGCTGACCCCTGGCTTTGTAGACTAGCTCTGGTTGCTTATGCTTAATGTTGAACGTCACCTCTCCGGCAGGGAGGGAGCCGGAGCTCGTGCAGGAGGGGGAGCAGTACCAGCTAGTTAAAGGTGGGCTCACCTTCACGCACAGCTCTGGCTCTGGAACCGTACCCCTAGAGGGGATGTACTCTCTCCTTTTCAGGAGTTGCCCAGGGTGAGAGGCGCCGGGTGGGTGTGGGAATACTCACAAGTCCCCGGCTGAGCGCCGCTATGTTGGAGTTATAGCCAGAGAACAAGAGGGTCACCTCGATGCGGCTGCAAGTCGATAAGAGGAAGTCTCTGACCGTTGTTTGTGCTTATGCACCAAACAGCGGTTCCGAGTACCTGGCCTTCCTTGAGTCTCTGGGCGGTATCCTGGTAAGGGTGTGAACTGGAGACTCCATTGTTCTCCTGGGGGACTTCAACACTCATGTGGGCAACGATGGAGTGACCTGGAGGGGCATGATTGGGAGGAAAGGTATGCCCAATCTGAACCCCAGTGGTGTTTTGTTATTGGACTTCTGTGCTAGTCATGGATTGTCCATAACAAACAACATGTTCAAGCATTGGGATGTTCATGAGTGTACTTGGTACCAAAGCTCCCTAGGCCAAAGATCGACGATCGACTTTGTGGTCGTATTACCTGATCTGCAGCCATATGTCTTGGACAGGTGAAGAGAGGAGAGGAGCAGGTCTTTAACTCACACCTCCGGAAGAACTTTTCATGCATTTCAGGGGAGGTTGGGGGCATAGAATCCGAGTGGTCCTTGTTGAACACCTCCATTGTAGAGGCGGCTGCTAGAAGCTGTTGGTGCATGTCGTGGCAGCAATTGGAGGACCCGCTGGTGGACACCAGCAGTGAAGAAGGCTGTCAGGCTGAAGGGGTCTCCTGAAGCAGCAGACAGGTACCAGTTGGCCAAAAGGGTTGCAGCTGAGGCGGTCGCCAAAGCTGAAATTCAAGTGTGGGAGAAGTTTGGGGAGACCCTGGAGGGGGACTTTCAGTCAGCCTCAAGGAAGTTCTGGTAAACCGTGAGACTGCGGCGGAAGGGAAAGCAGGGCTTGTCTCAGGCTGTGTTCGGCAGAGGAGGAGAACTGCTGACCCGGACTGGGGATATTGTGGATTGGTGGAAGGAACACTCCTGAACCCAGCCGTCACGTCTTCCATGAAGGAGGCAGAGTCTTGAGACTCGGGGGATTCTTCATCCATAGCTCTGGCAGAGGTCGCTGAGGTAGTCAAAAAGCTTCTCGGTGGCAAGGTGCCAGGTGTGATTGAGATTCGCCCTGAGATGCTAAAGGCTTTGTACATTGTTTGGCTGACACGCCTTTTCAGCTTCGCATGGAGGTCAGGTACAGTGCTTGTGGAGTGGCAGACTGGGGTGGTGGTTCCAATTTTTAAAAAAGGGGACCGGAGAGTGTGCTCCAATTATCGGGGTATCACACTGCTCAGCCTTTCCAGGAAAGTTTACTACAGGGTGCTGGAAAGGAGGCTCTGACCATTTGTCGAACCTCGGATTCAGGAGGAACAATGCAGAATCCGTCCTGGTCGTGGAGCTCTTTACCCTTGCGAGGCTGCTGGAGGGGGTGTGTGAGTTTGCCTATTTGGTCTACTTGTGTTTAGTGAGAGCTGTGTCTGCATACTCGGCGTGCAGCAAAACACGTTCCCAGTGGGTGTTGCCCCTTGTCTCCAATCCTGTTTGTGATTTTCAGGGACAGGATCTCAAGGTGCAGCTGGGGGGAGGAAGGGGTCCAGTTTGGGGACCTCAGAGCTGCATTTGTGCTTTTTGCAGATGATGAGGTTCTCTTCGCTTCATCACATCATGACTTTCACAATGCACTGGGGCAGTTTGCGGCCGAGTGTGAGGCAGTCAGGATGAGAGTCAGCACCTCCAAATCTGAGGCCATGGTTCTCTGCCGAAAAAGGGTGGATTGTCCCCTCTGGGTGGGGGGAGAGTTGTTGCCCAGTATCTCGAGGTCTTTTTCACAAGTGAAGGTAGAGTAGAGTGTGAGACAGACAGGCGGTCTGGTGCAGCATCTGCAGTAATGCAGGCACTCCACCGTACCGTTGTGGTGAAGAAGGAGTTGAGACGGACGGGGAAGCTCTCGATTACCAGTCCATCTATGTTCCAACCCTCACCTATGGTCACAAGCTCTGGGTAGTAACTGAAAGTATGAGATCGCAGACACAAGCCGCCGAAATGAGTTTCCTCCGTAGGTTGGCTGGGCTCAGCCTTAGAGATAGGGTGAGGAGCCAATTGAGGTGGTTTGGGCATCTGATCAGGATGCCTCTTGGGCCTATTGGAGGTGTTTCGGGCACGTCTTACTGGCAGGAGGCCCCGGCACAGACACAGAACTCGCTGGAGGGATTACATATCTCGTCTGGCCTGGGAACGCTTTGGGGTCCCTCAGGACGAGCTGGAAAGCGTTGCTGGGGAGAAGGACATCTGGAATGTTCTCCTCCGCCTGTTGCCCCCACGACCCGGCCCCGTATAAGCGGAAGAAAATGGATGGATGGATGGATGGATGGAGTCTGAGAACTAACCCTTTTTTTGTGATTGCAATTAATTCTTTGCTCTCAATTATATAATTATATTATGTATGTTTTGATAAATCAAAGAAAGACAGCAGAGAAGCTGGTTTAGGCTGAAGGAAGAACTGAGGAGATGCATGGGACAACGGTTTTCCTATTTTGATTACTGCATGCTTTCTCTTTAAAGGCAGCGAGTCTCACCTTTGCTCCAGCTGCTTCATGGTGGCAGTGATCTGATTGGTCTTCTCCTCCAGTCGAGTGATCACATCGTTCTTCTTCTTCATCTCCTCATCAGATGACTAACAAATGAAAATGAGTCCTAAGTAACAGTTATAGATATTGTATATGTATAGTATATGACAAGTGAAACCAGGTCAGGATGTGGGTATTTGTACCTGCATCTTCTGGTACATTTCCACATTGATGGCTTTGACTTCATCCAGTTGATGTCTCAGTCCGATTAGTGTGTCCTGTTGATGAAAAACAAGGACTTCACTGTCTGTCATATGACTGCTTCCAATCTTCTGAAGCAGTTTCCCTTTAATTTAATATGCTTAATTTAACATTGATTCATTCAGCCAGTCAGTCAGTCAGTCAGGTACAAACACAATGATAAATCAGGAAAAACTCCAGTTTGAACAGCATACAATCTTGTCGTATATCATGTGCCCCTGTGAAATTTCAGGTAGGTTTAGAAGTATGGAAAAATACCACCCAAGCCAAATCTCAGTAGCCTTCTTACAAAGCTGTGATGATGCTGCCACCACAACAACTACTGTATGTCACAGCTTGGCTACAAATGTCATCTCTCTGTGTTTATGGAGCAGAGTTCACATGTTGGTGGTAAAAGGCCTGACGCTGCTGCCAGAGAGAGACGGGCATATAAGCGAGTACTGGCTGGTGCTATATTTTTAGTGTATGGATTTATGCATTATAATGTGCTCACTCATTTCAATGGCAAAATGTGTGAAGAAGAACCACATCATTCTCGGGATCATTGTTTTAATTGTTTGAGTCTAAATATGTCTCTAAGAATTACTGATTGGGCCTTTCTCATTAATGTCCAGTGTTCGCTTTGATTAAGCCTCACCATTAATAATTGCCATTATGTGCAAGTCATTTATTGACCCTTATGTCTTTGTACATTGTTCTAGCTTCATGTTTTGGGATTTTTATTTTATAAATAAATCAGTATTCAAAAGGAAGAGAGAGTGGAGTTTAAAAGATGGCAAAGAAAAATGCGTGCTTGCCTGCTTTTCATGTATATCTTTCTCCAGAAGTTTCATGGCAAGCTCCATTTCCTGTTTCATCGACACCTGGACAACCAACTCATTCTCCACATCCTAAAAATAAACCACATACATGTATATACTGTGTTATAACACTGTCACTGTGTATATTTTACACACATTTATACACACACGCAGACACAGTCTGACCTGTCTGAGCTGACACTCCTCCTTCAGTTGCCTTTGAGCCTCATTGTACATCTCATCCAAACCCTGACGTGACTGTTTGTATGTATCTCTCTCCACTGACGCATCGCCTTGGGTTACCTAGATGAATAACATCAACAGGAGAAACATGTCACCCATATCACAAATCAGTCAGAGTTGACAATGATTGCTGGAATATCAAGGCTACAGTTCTGACGGCAGTGAAAACTGAAACCAAATCAATGTTTCTTTATATTTTAACACAGTGATACATTTTGTAATTTTGTGATTGTGTGTGTGTGTGTGTGTGTGTGTGTGTGTGTGTGTGTGAATGTGTACCTCTAAATGTTGTTGTGCCTTCAGCAGAATGAGACTGTTTTCACTCCTCAGCTGCTGGTTTTCTTCCTGTAGTTTGATGATGTTGTTCTTGGCTATGGCTAACTGCACAAACAAGACAGAATAATTCAGTTGATAATGACAATAATGCTTACACTGACACTATGATTTAACCAAAACGTATTTGGCTAAATTATCACACCACATTCTATGATTACTTGAGATATAACAGACAATGTAGGTGGATCCATATTAAATTATAATCCCTTAGTGACAAATGTGACATAACAAAGGTACTTCAGACATGATGTAGAGATTTGCACTCCCAATCCCATTTCCCTTTTTTATCCGCTGACCCTGCTTTTTGAGTGGCCCCTTTGCTCTTTTCGAACAGAGTTGTTACAAGGAGTAGTGGTTGAAATTTTCAGCTATGAGATGGGGAAATATGTCATCAGTAGCCATTTCTGGTGTTCCTAACAAAATGATCTACTTCATATTTATACAGCTAGTAGTCCATTCTAATAGATATTTCTACCTGACAGAATGCCCCACTCCGCATTTATTAAGGTGGTAGTCCATTGTGACAGATATTTGTATCTGACAGAATGACCTACTCCACTTTTGTCTACATTTATACAGGTGGTAGTCCATTATGATAGATGGTTTTACCTGACACAATGACCTACTCCACATTTATACAGGTACTAACTTCACTGCTGGATTTTAGTTTGATCATCATATGCTGTCAAAGAGGGGGAAGCAGCATGTAAAACTGTGGGACTGTAATGTAAGCTAGTTACAACCTAGTTAGCTACAGAGACAGAGTTTTTCTGTTGTGCTTATTATAAAGAAAAGGAACATAATATATTGCAACAACATTATACAAAGATAATAAATGGTTATCATAATTTTTAAATCTTTATTAAAGAAGAAAATGCATTTGTGGGTTTCCTTCGTTGCTTGTGCAGCTGTCTTGCTGACAATTGTCATAACACTCGGTTTGGAGTGTGACTCTGAAAACACATCACCATACCTGTCCATCCTCACAAGAACTGGGACATCCACTCGTAGACATGAACATGCAAACTGGGGGGTAAGGGCTAAGTAATAAGGGCAAGGGGAGCCTTAATCTCTGAGATTTAAGCACTGACCTTCACCTGCAGTTTAAATCTATCACACAGAAAATTAGATGTGGGTCTCACCTCCTCTATGAGTTTCGAGTTGGACTTCTCCAGAGAGTCCACTCTGCCCTGAAGACCCTGAACTGTGGAACTAGACATACAAACACACACAAATGCAGAAATTAGGATCAACTTCGGTTCATTTTGAATGTCTCTTAAGTTATGGTGCCAATATTTATATAGAATATGGGAATAGAAGTGTAGACAATTCACAGTTAAAGTGTTAAAATTTAACTTACACAGACGTTTTCCCTCTTTTGATTTGACACAGCTCAATAGATAACTTATAAAAGGTAATCATGTTTGAGATTTAATGATATTCACAGTTTGAAGGACTGAAGTGTCTCACCACAGACTGACAGACCTGAATTTGACTTTTAAAAGCCACTGCATGCAATGTCATGGTTAGCTTAGTGTATGTTTAGAGACAGGTCATACAGTTCATCAAAGATAGTAACTGACAATGTAATTCAATGTCATATCACAAGAGAGATTTGTTTAAAACAGTCTTCCTAACTGATGAACAGTTTTCAAATTGTGAGCAATTGTGAGAAAAAGAAAAACTTAAAGAGGAAGTGTGACTGACAGTTTGTGCTTAAATGAATCTGTCTGTGAGGACAGATGGGGCGGGTTTGCTCTTCTGAAACAGACTGGTTCAAAGCAGAACTGACTGAAAACTGGATCTATTTCAATGTGAAATCAGCCTTCTGCCTTTGATTCAAGGCATCAGACGACTACTTAAGCATCAGACAATCAACTGATGAAAAGCAAATTGTGCAGTAGAGACCAGGCAGAAGGACTGCCCGTCTCAATCAGCCACTGTTCAGGTGAATTTTAAACAGAGGACATCCTGACGGTTTCCAACAAAAAACAAATGTCTTACTTGAGTTGTCGGTTAAGTTCCTCTACGTAGTTCTTCTGATCCAAGATGGACGCTATCTGGCTATTCCTGTTGCCATGGAAAAAGACATTAAACAGCACTCTGCATCACATTTTGCAGGCCTAAGAAATGCAGTGTATTAAATAAAGGGGAGAAACCATAAAAAAATGTACCTCTCTTCACTCCTGTAATCATCAATGTCATTCTTCAAGTACATGGAGAAGTCGATTACACCAACCTTAAATATAAAAAGAAAAGAGAAGCTGACATCATTCAAAAGGAGGATTATTCTGAAAAGTAATGATTGCACAGCCTTTGATATGATAAAACAAGTCCTGCTTTAAAGGACCAGTATGTAGGATTTAGAGAGATTGTCTTTTATCGCTCCATTGTGGAAAGCCTTATAACTTTCCCTTTATATTGCCCTTTTTTCATTGTTGAACAATAAAAAGAAAAAGCATACGATAGTCAATACATCCATTAAGTTTGCTAGAAAGCTGCAAAACAGCATGACGATGACCTGTGAGTCCCGAATGGTGAGGACGGACAGGCGATTACTAGCAAGGTTTCACCTGCCCTATTCAGTGTAGACAATCTCTTACCAACAGGCAGACGGTGTGGGGTACGTTCTTTCCGAAACAACTGGGCTTTGTTTTCATTCGTGCCAAACAGAAGTGACTGTTGAACAAACTATGAACAAAAATAACTGAACCTCTATGTGTGGGGATTCTGCCTTCTGATATGTAAAACACTTTACCGACAGGAGGTCAAAAGGTCTATAATAATGGAGAGGTGCCCTCTGGGTTTTTTTTTTTTTGGTGTTGTTTTCAGAATTATTATAGTTGGCTGTTTATCTGAATATTACTGTACAATACATGATGAATATACTTAAGTACTAATAAAACTCGCTCTGGGATAAATATCTATCTATCCACAGGCAGAAATGGAATCCAATATACATAATTATGTTGTCATTAGTTTATAATCATCTGAAACAAAGAATTACTGTGTGTTTCTTGTCTCTTAAGCATAAAATAGGCCATTCATGTCTACATAGGGAGTGCATTCATCCTCCATGGATCATCTTTCAAGGTGGCAGTCATGTTTTACTGCCATGTTTCTACAGAAAGCCCAAAACGGACCAACCAACCACTGGCTCTAGAGAGGGCCTTTTGCATTTTTACGTTACCCGAGGCCTTCCTTAGGTTCAACCTGGGCAGGGTAAGCAGAGGGGTATTCAGTTGGTTGCAACCTGCAACCTCAGCACTAGATGCTACTAAATCCTACACACTGAAGGCCACCAGAACATCTGCAAAAATTGGGGTTGTTTACAATTATGTGATTAATTGAGACTCACACAAAACACACAAAATACTTACTGTAACATGATAGTACAAAGTTAATATCCAATGCATTTACTAATAGCATTGATTTGTCTGTTAACCAAACACTGTCACAAACACTGGATCTAAACAAACACAAATTCAGATCACTTCATGTTACAAGTATCTCAGTCACATGCAGTCAGGTGTGAACACTGTCAGGGTGTTTGCATTAGTGAGAAAATGTGTTTGCGCTCAGGATAAAGTCTCCAGCCATAGCGTAAAAACATGACACAACAGCATCTGCTCTCCATCTGCCTGATGCCAAGATAACAACCACAACAGAGCAGACAATTCTTGTCTGCATTTGCTGCTTCACAAAACTAGTAATTGAAGATAAGCTGTTTCATGTCAATGAACTTGTACGCACAGTAAGTTGAGCGACAATGGAAGCAGAAAATGAGATACAATCAAAGTGAAAACAGAGAGGAGTGTGTAATGCACACCAGCTGTTATGCAAAAGGAGCCATGTCATCAGATGTTTTATAACCACATTAAAACTACCTACTAATGTCTGCTGTAAATGTGTTTTTAGTCAAATGTCTCAAAGGGGTGGTTACCTGAGAGTCCAGGTCCTCGCCTTTGACACACAGGTTAGCATCAATGACATTCAGACCCACCAGCAGGCCCACTATCACTGCTCCCTCCTCCTCCAGCATCAGCGCTGAATTCTCATAGAAGTCACTGTGGAGGAAAATACAACAGACGCTCAAATACTGAAAGGAGCTCTGGTACAAGCAAACAGAAAGTGGCTTTGTTTTAATGTTTCAGCTCTGTGGTGTTGTCACTGTGGATGTGTTATAACAAGGTTTTACTTTTCATATACAGTTATTTTCAGGGAATCTGGAGTAACATTTACAACTGAATTTGTGCACTAAATTGTCATCACATCACATTAAATCTGATTTAATAATTATGAATTGGAAAACTATCTTATTATTGTTGTCAGTGTATTATAAATTGATTAAATCTATTTTTAGCCAAACATTTTTGTTTATATCTAAAACTATTGAACATCACTAACTTAACGGGATTTGTTAATAAGAAAAATCTAGAATTGACAGGCCCAATTTGTTAATAAGTCATTGTTACAAATTAGTTTTTCTTAGCCAAGTTATACTTCTTAATCAAAGTGGTTCATACTGTAAAGCTGTATTTTTTCTAAACAAGTCAAATGTACCTATCGCTACAGTATACATTTTTGTGTGCGTCACCATGTGTTCACGTGTGTGCACCTGAGCAGGTCTTTTCTGGTGATGAGGAGTCGTAGGTAGTCAGCCAGCCGTTTCTGCATGAGAGCCAGACGCAACCAAGCTCTGGCCCTGCCTAATGGAGTCCTGGAAAAAAAAGCGCGCACACACACATACACGTGTTTTGAGGGTCAAAAGCTGTCAGTGCAGGGCTTCATTTTATTGTTAAAAAAGATTAGGTTCCTCTATGTGTTAATTGCTACCTACATTTAACATGGGCTCATCTGATTAACCCATTATTCTTTTCAAGACTTTGATCTGACTAAACAACCATGCTTTAATTCGCCTCTGTATCATCTCAGCAATTAAAACTATGATTTAACGCATAAGAATATTCGAAAGAGAAAAACATTTGCAGTGTCCTACTTGATGTTGCAAAAATGCTGCTCTACTACTTGTTCGTTGGTCTGACTCAGCACCACTAAAGGAAACACACTCTGTTCCCCATCTAAAACAACACAACTGTTCCTCATTTCACTGGATCAGACGAGACCTGAATATTCTTTATTTCCTGCCTGGAAGCTCTGCTATAGTAATAACTTAAATAATAGAGTAATGCATGACATAGAAGTATTGTGCATTAATGACATTATAGCCATTAGAGGAACCTACATGAATATTATTAGGATACGCCAGTAGAGTTTTTGAGGTTGATCTTTTACCACCCACACTGGGCACTATCACCACTCATAGGCATTCTCATAAGTCATAGTCACAGAAGGAAGTTACACAGAAAAAGAAATAAATAAAAATGCTGAGTACACACTCAGCCCTACACTAGCACTGAACATACTAATGCGCCATTACCGACTCTGCTTTTATAAAGGCATGTATTGCCCAAAATAGACAATACAATGGCTAATTTCAAAATCTGTTTTAACAGTCTGACGAACTTTGAAAAACATGTCTCTGCTGATTCTAGAAGTTACAAAGACACAAAAGAAGTGGAGAAACAGGGAGAAGCCAGACAGCAGGAAAGCTGAAGTGAAAGTAAAATCACACTCAGGTATTTCCCTGCTCTGGCTCACATCATGTTACTGGTGAATGACAGTGTAAGTGGTTGTGTTGTGGCTCATGTTCCTCAATCATGATGTCGGGTTAAGTTGTGTCTGTGTGTGTGTGTGTGTGTGTGTGTGTGTGTAGTAAGATGTCCTCCTTACTTAAGTCCAGGCAGGTCTCGTACAGAGGCGGAGATCTCTGCTGCTTCAGGACACAGTTTCTCCACCAGCTCCAGAGGACCCCACAGAGACTTGTTAAAGCCCAGAAAGGACTTCTTCACTGCAGAGAGAAAAGAGAAATAGTGACACACTGGTGTATGAAAATCTGGGAATGACATATTCTATTAGAGAGGCAAACACAATTGTGCAGCTATGCATCAAATTTTAATAAGCTAGGAGTTTCCTCTTACCTCTGAGGCCATGTTTGAGGCAGTGCTCCATGACAACAAAGAACTGCTGGAGAGGAGGGTAGTCTGAGTCCAGAGTTCGTCCAAAGCTCAGAGCCGACTCTATCAGTCCTTTAATACTCAGCTTGGCCATGTTCAGCAGATTGGCTCGCTCCATGGACATGGGGTCTCGCAGGGCTGCAGGACAAAAACACAACTTAAAATATGCTTAAATACCTTTGACTTAACCCTTGTGTTGTCCTGGGGTCATTCTGACCTCAAAAGAAAGCTTTTGCCGTCAAAGTATGTTTTTCATACTTATGTAAAAAAGACTCTCTTGGCCCTAAATTCCAAAACAAAGGGAAAAATGTGGGGTAATGGGTTGGAATAAAGTAAGAGTACGTAAGTCTTACTGTAACTTCCGCAAAAGCTGCTTTTGAAGGGGCATTAAAAATGTGGTATGTTAACATTTCCATAAAAGAAAAACTCTAGATCCTAGAAAGTAACCTTCCACAGAGAGATATGCTGAAAAATGCACGACACACAGACCTCTGGGTTAATGTGTAGCCAAACACCAGAGTAGGACAGGACAATGTCAGGTGGAAAAGGTGCAGAGATGTTGCCTAGCAATCCAGAGGAGCTGTAATTGCCCCAGCAGGTTGGCCCAGAGGCAGAGACGCTGACAAATCAGATGATTTCTTGGGATCAGCATGACTTCTGGGGGCCCCAGGGCTGTGAGCCCTGAGGATACTGAGGAAAACACTGTAACCCTTTGACTGCCTGTGTCACCATGTGACCTCTACAGTTCATTCAAATCTGAGGATAATAAAAAGCTACAATACTTAAAGGTCCAGTGTGTAGGATTTAGGAGTATCTGTTGACAGAAAGGGCATATAATACTTAGGGTTGTGATTATACATTGATCTGGAGTGATATATCGATTCAAAAATCAATGAATTAATATCATCACTGCAAACTGACAATATGGATACATATCACCATCATTAAGATATGCCTTTATTTTTAATTTCCTGAGTTATGCTTTTGTCACCATTTCCATCCAAGCACATTTCCTTCCTTTTTAGGAGATCGATGTGCTTTGGTTAGCACGGTTTGAAAGGCTAAACAGTCCAACAGTGCTTAGCGCCGTGATGCCAGGCAGATAATGGCAAGCAGCTAAGAAAAAGACAATAAGGATATGTACTTCAATCGAGTCATTTATACATCTAAGGCCTCTAAACTGAGTCAAATCGAAATCATGTCGTGGCAGACTTTAGAAAACTGATGTGATATAGTATTGTGCAGAAACTTTACACCCATATTGTTGGGTTGATTTACACCCTAATAATATTCATACCTATTTTTTATTTGATTAAAATTGCCAAAAAAAATAGAAATTGTACTGTTTTTGTTAGCTTTGAATGACCAGTTTATACCTACGTACTGCAGGGATCCTCTTCCACGGAGTACACCATGTTGCTCTACAGCAGCCAATAATGGACAAATCAAAAAATGTCTCAAGACAGGGCCACTCAGGTTTTCACATCAGCCACCATAGGTCTCCTACAAGCCTGGCACACGGGAGAAGTTTAAGTTCTGCAGCCTTACCACTACATATCACTTTATCCTACACCCTGGATCTTTAGGGGTCTGGATGTTTTAATGGTGATTTAAGTTTAATGCAGTTAAGGGGATTTTAAATTGTCCTTAAAGGTTGTGCTCCTAAATATTTCCCTGTGTTATTGTTTAAAAAAACAAACGATCAAACTATTACTAAGCCCTGTTGCACTGAATGCCTGAAACAACACTTCAGTTATTCTGATGTTACATAATTCAACTGCAAGTCTTTGATGGACACCTGAAATCTGCCAGAAGCTAAAAATAGTGAGTGTGTGGGTACTTCCACTGACAGACACTCACTGGTTGATGGGTACACTGGAAAAACAGAGCCCAGCGCTCTGCTTAAACGACAGAAGATGTTGCTCGACGGAAGCTTTAATTGAATATTTGCTTTTTTCCTCTGTTTTATATAATTGCTATAATGCTCAAAGGACTCTTAAATTCTCCCTTTAGACATTCAAACAACCCTGATGATGGGCATGGTAATAGCAAAAAAACGTTTATCCTCAAAAACTGGAAGACACTAACCTTACCATGCTTTAGAAATTGGTCGCATGAACTTATTTCAGTTATGCACATGGAGAAGCTGCAATTCAATAATAATTTAAAATGTCAAGATAAATGTAAGAACCTCTGAGGTCCCTTCTTGCAACATTTTATATTCAATCTGATCCCACCTTTATGGATATATGGATCACGATTTTCCTTTCTGTATTTTGATCCTAGATTTCTGTTTTTATTTTGTCCACACCAACCCTGAGTTACTGTGGACATTAGGGTCTGGTATGAGCTTGTGTCCTTTAGACACATGGTTATGATGATCTGTTTAATTACTGGAAAGGCTCCTCCTAGATGTGTGTGTGAGTGTGTGTGATTGTACTTTTAAGTTTTTCTGTCTTGATTTATGTGGTTTATGACCTTATAACTTGCCAATAAAAATGATAATAAAAATAATAATAAATAATAAAAAAAAATAATAAAAAAATAATTTAAAAAAAATGTATATATTTCATAGGATAACGTTAGATATTAAAGAGTGATGTACCATGTAAAACGCCGATACAGATAATCGACAAAATGCCAAGTATCGGCTCCAATAATCGTCCAGACCAAAAATCTGTGGATCCCTAGTACCAGCTCCTGTTGTCACACTGTATCTACACACATCAGCTGACACTATTATCTGTGCTCCAATTAGCAGCTGACTGAATGACTGATTGTTCCTGAAGACCTCAAAGGAGGACTGATTGTGTAAAAACTGATAACGATTAAAAAAAAATGTTTTAAAAAAAAAAGTTACTGGGTGTCTTAAGACCTGATATTATTAACCAGACACTCCCTTCGTGAACCTCACGGCCCCCTGATGCTGGTAATACTCTACCTTGGACGGTCCAGTCCCCGGGCAGAGGCGTCCTGTGATCCGACACTTTGGGCAGGACGTGAATGCTCCCTGAAATGGTTTCGGATGCTTTCCTGGCCAAAGCGAAGATAGGAGCCTGCCATCTCCCGTCTGCCCCACCGCCACCTCCTCCACCTCCTCCTCCTCTCACTGTGCTGCTACTGTTAGCTCTCTCCCCAACGGATTTCTCCTCCTGCAGCCTTAAAATCCCAAACACCTGAGATTTTTCCTTGCTGCTGTCCGCCTCAGACAGCGTCAGGTCGTGCTCTGCGGGCGATGCCATGTTCATGTACCTCTGAAATCAGTGTAGCTGGTGCCGCTATAAACAGCCAGATTCATACGGTTAGCCAACCGTTAGCGAGCCAGCTTTGATGTACAAATCACCCGGCGACCATTGTGGCAACGTAGCGTAAAAATACCTGTGATAACACCGGCCAAAGCAATGACAGGTCTGGCTAGAGGTAGCGATCAGTCGTCGTAACGTCCCCGGACTGTGAGCCGTAGGCGTCGGTCTACATGGTGGACGTTAGCCGCGGTGGCGACAGCGCGGACAGCCGCTCCTCGGGATACAAGTGTTTTCCGCTCATCGCGGTGTCGTAGAGATTTGTTTACAGCTAGCAGACTTAACCGACAGTTGGTTTCTTTACGTCCCGCTGCACCCTCCGTAGGGGCGGTGTCAACGGGCTCACGAGACACACAAAAGGCAGCACTACGTAATGACTTTAGTGTCGGCGGCGCTGAGGACGTGCCGCCCCCTGCCGCTGGAAGACAACACCGCAGGCAGCCTCCAGGTAGAGGATGGTACTGAGAGGCTTGGAGACAAGAGGGCCCAGACAGCTATTTTAAGATATGCGAGTGTGAAAATGAAGAGTCTAACACAGTCTTACTCAACTTAAGCCCCGCGGGCCAAATCTGGCCCCGGAGAAGGTGCCAGGTGGCCCCCAGTTCACAATAAAAATAAAGTGATTTACATAGGGAATTGTTTTTGTACTTTTACATATGGTGCCAGAGTGCATAAAACAACATAAAAATAGAGTTTTTTAAAAAAAAAAAAAAAAAAAAAAGTGCCAGTGGAGGATTCCCCATAGGGCCTGACAGATCTGGCTATGAAAATTCTAGAAACATCCTAAATACTGGGAATGTCCAAAAATCCTAGAACTGCTCTAAATTCCTTGAAATGTCCAAAAATTCTAGAAATGTGCTAAAATTCCAGAAAAGTCCTAAAATCCTAGAAATTTCCTAAAATATTATAGAAACATCCTTAAATCCAAGAAATGTCCGAGAGTTCCAGAAACGTCCTAAAATCTTTGAAATGTCCTAAAGTTCCAGAAACGTCCTAAAATCTTTGAAATGTCCTCATTCCCAAGAAACGTCCAAAAATCCTAAATGTGCCAAAATTCTAAAAATATCTTTAAGTCCTAGAAATTTCCCAAAACACTAGAAACATTCTAAAATCTGGGCAATGTCCTAAAATCCTGGAAATGTTCTGAAATCCTAGAAATGTCCTTAAACCCGAGAAATGTCCTAAAACTCTAGAAGCATCTTTAAATCTGAGAAATGTCCAAAAATTCTAGAAATGTCCCACAATCCTAGAAATGTCCTAAAACCCAAAAAACATCCTAAAATCCTAGATACTTCCTAAAATCTGAGAAATGCCCTAAAATTCTAGAAACATCCAAAAATCCTAAAATTGTTCTTAAACTTCAGAAATGCCCTAAAAGCCCCAAAAGCTCCTAAATTCCTAGACACGTCCAAAAATCTTTGACTCAGTATTTAGATATAAACGTCTCATTTTAGGATAACAAAAACACAATGATTCTTATTTTCAGGAGATTACACACTTAAGAAAACATGCATTCATATTCCCAATTTCTATTAATGTCTGCCCAACATCAGGCCTATGAATAACCTACATTGCTGTATATTTGGGTTAGGATCAGAGTGGAGACTATGTCAAATGGACATTTCTGATTTAGTGTACAATTAAAAGGAGTAAACTGCAAATGGGAGAGACGCTTTGTTTCAGTGCAGTGGTATGGATCCACTGATTGGTATTGAACTGATGTTCATGAGTCATTACAGGAACACTGTATGAGAGCAGTTTGCAGGTGGAGTGGAGCAGAGTTATATACAAGAGAGAATTATTCATTAAAATAACACTTGACCACATACCTTGGCTGTAGGCTAAGCGCTCCATACTCTCACTGTGAGTGATGCCCCAGCGGTGGAGACTCTGAGGGGAGTACATGCTGAGTGGGGCTCAACTCTGTCCACTGACTTGTGTCAAAGAAAAAAAGGAAAATCAAGCAGATCCCCGAGTGCTGAAGTGACTCTCTGATCTGGTTTCTGTTGAGCGTTCCCTAGATTTTCAGATTCCCTGGAACCAGAAGACCCTCTAATATGGTGTGTCCCAGTTTGACCAGTCTCAGGACATGCTGGGCTTCTCGTGAGGAAGACAGCCTGGAACAAAACAGACAGTGGAGACCAACCCAATTAATCTTAGAAGCAAGGAGATTAGAGAAGAGTATGGAAGGAATGCAAATTATTTAGCTATACATGTTCACGTCTTCTGCACACAAAACAAGGATCATTTCAAGGATTACTCTGCAGCACATCACAGCTTTGTTAAATGCACAGACATCTCTGGCTGGGCACAAGCCTGGCACGTGTTATACACAACCACGGGCCCTCCAGAAAAAACACTGAACAATTTGCATTTCCAAAATGGCTATTCAGTGTGATTATTAGGCTATTACAGTCAGGGCTCACACACATTCGGTCGCTGTTTATAGTCTCTGTCACAGACCATTACATCTTCGTCTCCCACTTCTCCTCACTGACTCAAACAAACACCACTCCAACACACACCACAGGATGAGACCTTTCGCTGTCGTAAATAAAAAGGCAAAAGCTTCTTCTCTCGGATATTGTACCATACTCCAAAAAACCTTTATTTAATGTAAAAGTTATACAGTCAACACCAAAACTGACATTAGAGAATAGAAGGTTTTACCTTTCTCTTCAAGTGATAGCTTATGGAGAGTGCATCCTGTGGGCCTCCACATCGCTATGATGATGTAAGAGGAGGATGTCAAAGCCTCCGACTGGACCAACTGGCAATATTAAGTCCATTAAAACACACAGCAAGATAAACTGACAAACCATGGAGGCTCCAGTAAAGTGCATTACAGGGACCAGCGGTATTTTCCCTTGTGTTGTTTTCTCGTTCTGCTTCTCTTACTGTTTGTTGTTCTCTTGTTCTCCCTCTCTCTCTCTCTAATAGCTGAGGGCTGACCGGGGGTCATATGACTGCTTCTTGCAGATCCGTACACCCTTTAGCTGACCGTATACTGCCTGTGTTAATTTTTTTGAATGGCTGCATTCAGCAGTGAATTTAAAATTCAGTCTGCTGCTGACTTAATGTTGATGTCCCTTTCTTTCTTTGTTGTTTCCTTCTCTGTTAACCTTATTCAGTGACTTTTATAGCAGGGGCCCTGACCCTCTTGGGAATGCCAGGAGGCCCTCAGCACATAGGAGGAAAGATGAGGAGGAAAAAATAAATAAAAAAGAAAACTAAAACTAATAATAATAATAACAATAGCTATTATTATTATTATCATCATTATTATTATTATTATTATTATCATAATCATTATTATCAATATATAACATATCAATGTCTCATTTGCCTTGCCCATCATTCTAATTGCCTGCCAGTCAAAATATCATTCATCACTTCATAAGCTGTCAGTTTTGCATGGTAATGGTCTAAAGCTGCCATTAAACCGCTTTGCTCCTGAAATTTAGCAAATTCGATTAACTTAGCATTGCAGCTCTGATATTTTGGATTCATAATCTGGTGCATTCAGCCTGCACGCTGGTTCATTTTGACATCACATCAAAAGTACATAGGACACAGGCTCTTTTTCAGTCTATTTCAATCCATTTTTTTACATCTCTCTCCTGCATCTCCTCCTCCACTCAGTGTTTCTGCTCTCCCATGATCTCTGAACCACACCTAAACAAACACACTTCTTCCAGGGCGGTAAGTTTGTTTCATACCATATGACCATGCTAATTGTAGGAACACACCCTTCCACATGACAGACAGCTGGAACAACCAATCAGTAGTCTTCAGTGGAACCTCTTTCCACCAATGGAGCGAAGAGATGCTGTATCATCGTAGTAACAAGCTTTTCATTCTGCAGCAGTGCTGGAGTGATGCTATGCTGTCATATCCTGTTACTATGATTTATTAATATTAGCAGAAAACAAGGAGCAAGAATTATCCTGTCCTACAATAGCAAAAGAGATTTTTACACAGTACTGTACCTATACTGTATTGTTACCAACAACATGTTTCACATCATTGTTCCTGAACATATACAGTATGTTATCATGCAGTTTTTGCATCTCACCTAAGGCAGTAGTGGCACAGATTTGATCCTTATCCCTGCAGCTTGTCAGTAGTCTGGTCCCACGAAGGATAAGACTGTGTTCTGGTCCTGTATGTGGAGTCAGAGGCTCAGGATCGGCTTGATTCTTCGACTTCCTTGCAGAATGTACAGTCCAGCTGTGGCAGCTACAGGCAGCAGGTAGTGGCTCCTAGATGTCCCATGATAGACAATTCAGCCAGTAGCATTACTTCCACAGAGATGATGAACAGATACATATGTCTTAGTATGTTCTTTTACATATTCTTTATCTACCTATCTATCTCTTGCTAAATCAAAAAAAGCCTCTGTAGTTCTGGGGCTGTACACCGGAAAACGCTCTGGAGACATCACCAAGAGAAACCACAACCATCACCCCACAAAGCACCCAATGACAAGAGAGCAGGAAGCCGGGGAGAGGGGGAGGGGTTTGGGAGTAACACAGCAAAGAGGGGAGAGAGAGGGGCATAAATACAGTGAGGCTGAGAGGAGCGAGAGGATGGGAGGGTAAAGCAGGAGAGGCACAGACTTGCACTCATACAAACACCCGACCCACACAGTACAATGACACAGCGCCGCCCACGTGAATGGAACACATGAGGATGTGAATGAAAACATACAAATGCTGGTGAACAGTGCTTTCTACAACAGAGCAGGGTCAAGTGTTTTGTTACCAACCAATCCCTGAACATAAAGGGAGGTCCTTGTTGAGAGAGAGCAGAGATGTATGTGTGTGTGTGTGTGTGTGTGTGTGTGTGTGTGTGTGTGTGCGTGTGGGTGTGTGTGCGTGTGTGTGTGTGTGTGTGCGCGTGCGAGATAATGACTTGCAGCTAAGAGAATCAAATAATATCACTGCAATTAGAAAGTACTCTCGAAGAAATAAGAGTTAGAGCTAATTTTGCTAAGACTTTCTTATCAACCAACACAAAGATTGAGTAGCGAAATGAAAGATTACTGCACAGTAGATTAAAAATGTTGTTTTCCTGAATTGAAATTGCAGCAGGTAACAATCTGAGCTAAGAACATTGGACTTAGGGCGACCCTTTCTGTACATCTGCAGCACAGACTGTGCCTGTATTTTAAAACCCAACATATTTTGGCAGTAGAAGCAAAATAGCAAGAAACTAAAACTGTTTTTTTGTTATATATTTATAAATTTTAAAATATAAATTTATAAATATTTATTTGTAAAAATATATACAGTATAAATTACTCCTTTCAGAAAGCTATGGAAGAGATATTTACGTACAGTCAGAGGTCTTTTTAAATAAAATTTTTTGGGTCTTTTTGCCCCTAAAGGGGCTCTATGCAAAATTCAGAGTGTATAAATTGTCCGGACATGCTTCTCAGCATTGAGGTGGCTGAGCTAAGTAGTTCTAATACTTTGTAATTGTGACATTAGTGTGTTCTTTTCAATACAAAAGTTATCAACCAATGACTCCAGACAACTGTTGATATTTTTCATTACTCTACCAGGTCAGCAGGTCAACAGGTACACATGCACACATTTTGCCCAGTTCAAACCCCAATTGCTTAAATGGCTGTGGACAAAATATTACAAAGTCCTCTAGTAAAAACCAGTTCATTAAAACAACATCACAACAGCAACTAAAAATTAGCTGAATGAAAATTATGAGCTTGAAAAAGGAGGGACTTGCAGTGCTGTTGTATTTGATTGCATTTGATTTTACTGCACATGTGACAATTTATACTCTAATTTTATAACTAGTAACAAAAGGGGGGCTCTATTACCTACATTCAATATGAGAGATTTTTTTGTGTTTTCAATTTAAGAGATAAAGCTGTTGATATATGGAAAACTCTGATATCACACAATTATAGAGATCTATATAATATTTTTTATTGCAGGGGTGATACAAAAATAAATATTAAAAAGATATAATGGCTATTAAAAAAAAAAGTTTTACAGGTTGAATGCTTACAGAATCATACCAGCCCTTCAGTCCTCAAACTCTGCAGCATAAAGCACTTGCTGGAATTTCATCCGTACCTCCATCCTTTTTTTAATGGTTAGCCTCTTCAGTGAAGGCAGAAGGCTGAGCAGAAACAGTTCATCTTCATCTCTGAGGTTGGTGAGGGCATCTGCGGAGCTTATCTCAGCGTCTGTGGTGGTTTGCCTTTTGCGTTTAAGAGAGGCTCCTATCTCCTGGTGGTTGTTTGGACAGGACTCAACAAGGGAATAGCTCGTACTAACTACAGGCATGGGACAGTGCTGCTCCTTCTCGTCTTTATCTTGATCTTTCTCAGCGTCATCGCCGCTTCCAGCTACCTGTGTGGCATATAAAACAGCAAATTGAATTACTGACCAAAACAGGCAACAACGGCAGCTTTAATTTATTTGCCGATCACAGCCAAAAATATCAAAGTGCCCTCAATTGTCACTTTTGACAATTGTCATCCTCTACAAATACAGAATTCAACTGATTATTTTTTTTTAAATCTTAATTTGCTGAATTTCAACAATTAAGCGTGATTAATCAAATTTTACTCACATGTCTAAATTCCCAATATTTGCATTTCAAAAGTCCATATTTAACAGGGTGCAGCAATTCTTACTAGAAATTTGTTTTGATCTTGACTCAAAACACTGCTTTAACAGTGTAGTCTTGAAACCGTGACTTAGAGGTAAGAGACAACTTTAAAGCGCTTATACTACTTCTTGTATGAAGTATGAATACACTTTTCCACACCAGTGCATGTAAATAAAATAAAATATGAAGCACATTTCAACAAAGTGCATAACTCCACAGCTCCATGAACACTGAGCTCAGTTGAAACCTGCTTGCTCCAAGCGACTAACTTAAAAAAAAATCCTCACCTTAAACAGTTTGCAGTCAGCTGCCACGCAATTATCAACCACTGTAACTGACTTCTTTGGTTTAGTTTCATCCACAGGTCTGTGACATTTTTTTATATAAATAATATGTATAAATCTTACCAATAAATTGTATTAATATTATATCAATCTTATCTTATAAACCTTTATATACAATGTAGGCTAGGGGTCTCCACGCTCTTTAATCCTGGCATCCTGTCGTCTGAACTCTGAAATCCAGCAAATGATCAATTCATTTATCAATGTGCCCACCTAAATTGTTGACTGTAAGTTTTCCAACATGTGCTTTTATTTTGAAAAGGAAACGCGGATACTCAGAGCGGCAGACAGACGTCGGGAATGATGTGGTCGGTTTGTCTGAATGTTATCAGGCGATTATCTTGTACTAAAATATATTTAATTAGCGTTGGGGATGCATACATCTGTAACCAGAGTGTATATATGGTGACAGTTAGCCCGTTGTTAGCAGTAGCCCAGGTTACATCTGGTTAGCGCGAGCGTTAACGTTACCTTAGTATTTTTAATATCAGAGACATTACAGATCAGTGAATAGCAGACAGGTAAACACACCTCGTCGGTCCCCAGCGTGCCAGTGTCCACTCTGGGTTTAACATAAGCGCTGAGCCAGGACAGCTGGTTGTACAGCACCGGGACGGGCCTCTCCACCGGGTTCTCCTCATCTGTCAGCAGAGGGGAGCTTCTCTTGGCCATTCGTTTCTTCGCCTTACAGAACTTGTCACGTAGATTTTTCCATTTCAGCTTCACCTCCTCCTCCGACTTTCCCATGTTGTCTGCGATGTCCCTCCACGACAGATGTCCCTTCAGGTTGTCCTTGTAGTCCCGCCGTGACTGGTCGTACAGATTCGGGTGTTCACGTATCAAGTCCGCCAGCTTCTTCTCCACAGTGTTCATTTCGTCTTCTGTTTATTCACTTCGTCGCGAAGTCCTTTCGTCGACAGACAACGACCGGGGTTCGTTCCCCTCGGCGGGCTCACTCTGACAGAGGGAAGTGCCGAGCTCCATTAATTCAAAATAAAAGTTTTGTCATTGACGTATTATTTGGTGAAAAAGTACATTAAACTACTGTGCTTGCATACGCTTTGAATTATGTTGTACTTTCATGAGCATTTCCATTTTGTATTACTCTTCCCTTATATTACACCTCAGAGGGAAACTGTACCTGTCTGTGACATGTAAACTTCTCTTTTGAGTCCGTTCTCTATTGCCTTTACTGTTTTAGATCTAATGAAGTAATATTATGTATTAATTTCTTCCATTTTGTCATAGAATTGTCTTAAATATACCTTTATATAAATATACCTACCCACTAATTTCTCAAGATTTTGAACACTTTAACATGAAATATTAATTAAGCTGACTTTGTTGTCCCTACAGGTGTTTGCAATGTTAAGATGTATGCTACTATGCAGAATTCTGGATTAAAACTGTACTTTGTCCATTTAATGGTTTGGTTGAACATACGAAAGAAAAATGTATTTTGTTTGCATTGTTTTAGCTGTACAAGAATTGTAAGATTGTTAAAAAGATTTAAAATAAAGTGAAGAGTTGCTCAACAGCTCCCGAGTTTGTTATTTCTGAGAAAGAATGATAACGTTCGTATTCAGAACAAAATAAAACTCTGTGTCAAGACAGTTGTGAGAACAAAGGCAGCAATCTAATGTATAATATTTTTGACTTTTGTTCAGCAGAGCACTGTGCTTCCCACCTGTCTACACTAGATGGTAGTATATGCTCTTTTCTTTTCACCTCTGCTGGTTCTTGTATTGTCACTGTGTTGACTCTGCTGAGATGGCACAATAGGCCTAAACCAAGATCAGGGGTAGCTTTAAGGACACACAGTACTGTCCAGGACATAAAAGTCATTTTAATGGGCTTCTCCTTTGAAGACACAGTAAAGGAAATAGAAATTATGTGGCTTGGTTGTCATTGTCCATAATGTTCTGGGATTATAGTTTTTATTCTTTCTTTTCCTCCCTATTTGTGCCTTTAAGGTTTAAAAATATTTTTTGTCTCTGCTACTGAAACGTAGTCGTGGCAAACACTCACCAGAAGTGCTGGTTATGGTATAAACTTGATAATTAACTTAATTGCTATCAGGTTGTGGATGGCTTTTTAAGTGCATGCTTTGTGTATATATAAAGAAAATATCCTGGAAAAATTCAATTGTTTGCCAAAACATCATAATAAATCATATAGTGTGGGAAGCGGTTTCCTGTTTTATTTCTTTATTATATGTGTAAGCTGTAGTCCCTCTTATGAAAAATATAAATGGACATGATTTCATGCCATTTTATGTTGACACTGTGGTTTGGATCTTTCTCTTTGGGATAGATATGGTTATCAAAGGGCAGAATTTAAATAAAGGCTAATTTAAATAGTTTTTAAATGGTAACAACATGAGGACTCCCGGCAGGTGTGACTGAGTACTCACATCTCTGCATCCAATTTCATTTACATCTGAAGGCCGCGATGGTGAGTCGTGACATCAAACATCGTCTCTGCTGGAGGCAGGCTAAGTGTCACCTGGGGGATTCCTCCTGTGGGACAGTGCAGATTACAGGGACAGCACAATGGATAACACCAATTATGAGGACATCAGCTGTTATCACCGGGATGTCACAAGTGACGGCACACCCAGTTACAGTCACAATAACTGACTAGTCTACTTACACAGGGTCTACAGGGGGCAGCCTGTTATTATTCAGATCCAGAAAGTTAAGACCCCTTCATTTAGAGGGAAAACTAAACACAAATTATATAGATAGCACATGTGATAGTTAGCAGTTATACTCTATATGATCATTCCTGCTGCTGACAGAGAAACAGCTGAATTACAGGTCAAATACATATGAAGGTTTATTATGGCTTATGTGTGAACATGGTCATGAACGATCTCTGCTGATGTCTTTTTACATTTGATTTGTTTTCACACAATATATGAAGGTTTCTGTGGTTTCCTGTTTAGATTATTCAAGGCTCTTTTTTCTCAATATGTTACTTTAAATGAAAAAAAAAGGATAACTTTCTGCATGTTTACAAAAATCCAGAGAATTAAATGTAACTAAACTCAAGTACTATACTTAAGTTCCAATTTTGGGTAGTTTCACCATACTGGAGTGTTTTATTCCAATGAAATGTCCTGACTATACTCCACTACACTTCAGAGAAATATTGTACTTTTTACTCCACGACAACTTTTTAATAATTTTAGTTAATAGTGTCTTTACAAATTAAGATTTTTGCACATAGACCATATACAAATCTATAAGTGAAGGTGAAACTACTACCCTATTGATTAGGAAATTTATTGGTGACCATTTTGAAAGTCCGTTTTACACTGTTTTTTACATGCAAAAACATTTCATGGTTCCTACTTTTACATATGTGGATTAAATTGATTTGGTTTTTTTTCTGCCATAAGAACTTTTAATTTTTTGCTGATGGTGCGTACATACTTTTGCTTTAACAAATATTTCAGTGCAGGACTATTACTAGTAACAGAGTATTTTTACAGAGTGGTATTAGTACCTTTGCTTTAGTGAAGGATCTGAATACTTCCTCTGCCACTGAGAACAGTGACACCTTGAGAAGTACTAGAAGCCCCTGTGCTTTTCCTCTTTGATGCAGACTTATGAAGCAACTAAGCCACTAATGCATTTAGATTTTTAGAAGACCAGCATCTTTGCTCCTGCTGTGACTGAGGCAGACTGCCTTTCAGCGGACAGTAGGGGGCCACAAGAGTGCAGTGGAGCCTTTATGTTCCTTCATGAGCTGCAGCAGCAAGTTTTCCACTTTGAATGACTCAACAGCTCATCAGAAAAGCCATTTGTCAGCATCAGCAAATGAGCTGCATGATTTCTGTTTGTCAGGTGAATAAAATCACATAGGGATAAAATGCCAGTTTGGGAAAAATATGTACTGATGTCCCATCAGTTAAAAATAGTTAAATAACAGCAGACAGACAAATACATCAGCATTAAGAACCCCAAAACCAGTCATTTTTGTCAAATTTATGGCATACTCAAAAAATAATTGCAGAAAGTAGTAGCACAACATACAAGCTCAGACACCTGAGATTATTAATTTTTCCAAAAGATTCAACCATTGTGGTTAAACTTTGAGATGATTCAAAAGATATAAAAGACACCCTATGTCCTGATGTAATATTGTAACTGAGGTTTTCTGAATTTCTAATAGGAAAATACAGCTTCAGTTGTTGTAGCAATCGTTTTGAGATGATTCAGGATACAGCTTGCAGTCTAGTTAGCTTCACTCAGCAACATGCTTTGACACATCATGTGAACTTCTCATGCAGATTTTGCAATACGTGCTAACATGTTTGCAAACACTTGTCTAAAATGAGACAGAAATCTGAGAGCAGCAGAGCTATCAGTGGGGTAGACTGTAAGTACTTTCACATTATAGGGATTAAATGTTAATATGAGGATTTTTTTTTCTGAAAGATGTTGAGGCTAATGGTGTTTTCCATACATACTTGAAAAGTCTGAGGAAATTCATTAACCTCGACCTAAAAATCCAAGATAGCTGCTCCGCACATCAACAGTCAGCATAATGTTTCATTATTAACTGGCATTGTTAATGACATCTTGGTTTTCTGACTTGTTTTGGAACCTGATTAACTTGGACGTGAAGTCATCCTCAGATCGGACGTACAACTTCAGAGGTAAATGGAACATAGCCCCAAATGTCCTCAAATACAAACTCCCCTGCATACACCTGAACTGGGCGGAGCTGCTGTTTGTTTATCATCTGCCCCCTGGCATCCTGACATTTTACAAAACTGGCCCCCAAACAAAGTAAGCTGAGTATCCCTGCTCTACATTGTTTTGGTGCTAGTTGTTGTGTCTCAGTCACTTTCCCTACCAGGCAGCCCAGGAATTTGAACTGCTGACCCTCTGGTCACAAGGTCACTTCTACAACCATTTGGCTACTGTCCTCCACAAATATTTATATTCTGTTGTTTGCATGTTTGTCCTCTATGTCCCGCTGAAGTATTTTGTTGCAACCCCCACAATTCAAAAAAAAAAAAAAAAAGAGAGAGAGAGAGAGAGAGTTACTCCTGCATGGCTCTGAGCCTGTATAAGTGTAAATTTACACATTTTTTGAGTCTGCTATAAATTTGACAAAAATTGGTTTGGGGTTTTTAACGCTGATGTGTTTGTCTGTCTGCTGTTATCTGACCTTAGTGGGTGACTCAACATCCCAAATCCCCCCATCTTCTAATACTCCCTTTCTCTCTCTCTCTCTCTCTCTCTCTCTCTCTCAGCCACAACACACACACACACACACACACACACACACACACACACACAGTCTGCAGTGAGAGTGACATATTTATCTACAGAGGAAAGGAGGAGGGAGAACAGAGCAAGATATGAGCCTAAAAACAGACACCAGGCAGGTAGTCACAGATAAATCTGTGTGTGTGTGTGTGTGTGTGTGTGTGTGTGTGTGTGTGTGTGTGTGTGTGTGTGTGTGTGTGTGTGTGTGTGTGTGTGTACGCGCACGGTGCTGTTCCTATCTGAGACGAGCCAAATCATTTAGATCAGTAGTAGAGCAGCATCTAGAGAAGAGTACATTTGAATGGGAAGTTTAAAAGAAACAGTTGAAAGACCTAAAAGAGAGCTGGCGGTCTGTGCTCTGCGTTGTCAAGGAAACACAGTCATTTTTTGCTCTTGTCTAGACCTGATAATCTATAGACCTCAATATCTGGTGAGAAGGAGACACATTTTCCAATCCGAGTCATCCTCTGCTATCTCTCTCTGTGTGTGTGTGTGTGTGTGTGTGTTTTTACAGAGCAGCTCTTTCCCAGACCAGTGATAAGTGTCACCTCAGTGGGGGCTTTGACACCTGGGCTGGTGTAAAGAGGGGGGTGGGGGACGTGAGAAATCTGGGGTTCACACCTCATTGATGATAGGAGATGATCCTGTAACTAACCTAATACACACACGCTCTCTCTCTCTCTCTCTCTCTCTCTCTCTCTCTCTCACTCACACACACACACTCACACACACACACACACACACACACACACACACACACACACACACACAGAAACACACTTCAACAGAAGCCGGCAGCTTTGCAAATTTTAGCCCAGGGATGCGTACTTGTTGACTGCCAACCATTTTCCAGACGGTGTTTTACATTTTCTAGTTTTCATTCACAGATGATACATTACAGAGAAAGTTAAAAATACTTTTTTGTGTCTAACATTTATAGAGTACCGCAGGAATGAGTCCTAAAACCTGAAAGTAAGTTAGCATTTGAGCACCGGCGGTTGCCTTGTCTGGAAGTCAATGTTGTTGTTTTTTTTAATTGAGTTTTTTGTTAGAAGCCTAAAATAAGGTCTGTGGTTAAAACAACCTTTAGAAACTTTCACATTTTGTTCTTAGACATAAAATAGATCAATGAATACCCTGCTTGAGAACTTTGAAACTTTTATGTGTCTTAAAAACCGTGGTTGCTAATAAGTGGCTAAATGAGACTACAGAACGTCATCGTGGCTTTCCAGCCTTGTTGTGGTAGTGACTTTGAGCCATGCGACCGTAGTGCAGAATGCTTATAGTCTAATGTTAAATTTTTCACTTATGAAAACTGGATTTAGGCTTCCACAATCCTACATGGGGTGTTCATTTGTAAAGATTATCTTGCTGAACAAAACAGTCTGAAATTCATGGTATGCTCTAAAAAATATTTGCCACACATGTAAATCACACGATGAAACCACAGGAATGATCCTGTCACTGTCATGACAGCCATTATTTTGTCAAACTGGATTCCTACTGTGTAAACTGTGTTCACACTGAGGCAGCTAATGGCAGCTCAGAGAGGGACAGTCCACTGTATGTCCCTGTTTAGGAGAGATGATGTCTATGTTCTTCAGGTTCTCTTAACTTTAACAACAAACCTTCATACTGCCAGTCTGCCAACCCTATAAACTCTCTCTCTTTGTCTCTTGCTCCCACACTCACTCTCTCTCTCTCACACACACACACACACACACACACACACACACACACATCCTGTTCCTTTTGACAGATACATGCTAAAGAGAGACTGGGACTCATTTGAACTATTTAAGGCGTCTGTGAGAGTTTTTTCTTCCTGTCTTGTGCCTTGCTCAGCAGCATTTTCTGGGTGTGCGTACAGTTTTTCCCTCTGTCATTAACTTCAGATCTTATTATCTCTTTCACACAGTGTCTCTCTTGCTCATACAACTACTCACACAGACGGAGGACATTTGAGACACAGGCTAACTATGCTAAGGTGGATAAATCTGAAAATGTTAACACATGAAAATGAACTAAAACTACTGATTTTTTGTAATTATTATTATTTCAGTCTTCTGGCAAAATGAACAGACTGATGCTGTGTGTTTGGGTATACTGACATTTAAATAGCAGAAGAAGAAGGAAAGCTCTTTCTTTAATGTTCCCCTTGTGTATGTGGGAAAAATGAACCCACAGTAAATAGACTGATAAACAAACTGATGTAATTCTAAAATGCTTGATTTGTACACAGCAAGACAACTGCATGACAGGATGAGGAGAGGATGGTCGAGTGTGTGTATGTGTTTGTCAGTCCCATGTTAAAGGGAAGTGTTGGTGCTAATCAAAGAGCAGGATGAGGTGGCATGTACCTGCTGAAGAGCTATCAGCTTTTTTACTGTGCTGTTTTCCCCCAACCACAGTGTGTGTGTGTGTGTGTGTGTGTGTGTGTGTGTGTGTGTGTGTGGTGAGTCTGTGTGTGAGCTGAGGGCAGAATTATAAGCATCAAACACTTAACTTTCTGCTTTATGGTGAAAGTTTTATGTATAAACGTTACAAATGTCTTTAATTCTTAATTCTGCCCCTGTGTTCTCCCCTCTGAAATCTACTCCTATGCTAGGCAGACATGTTTCTCTATTTTATTTTTCCACTGCAGATAGTACCCCGTAGCGATCGATGGCATGTGAAACTGCCGTGGCACCATCTTCAAAGTGATACTCGATGCATCCTTTAATCTGCAACCAAACAGAGGAACTTCTGTACTTTGTCTATTATACGGCATTGCGTTTGCGGGCTTTCATTTTTTAAATCAGGATCAAGTGAATAAAAAAATTGTGACCTCTATTGATGATAACTTGGCGGTTTCAAAATAGCAGGTTTGTGCAGTGGTCTGCAGTGTTTTGACTCCACTGTCTAGTGTCATCTCGGCTCACTGGAACCTTGAACCAAGGTGATACAAAAAGAAGTGTTATCCAGACTCTTGCAAAACACTGTTCAAGCGGAGCAGAGCCGTGTTGCACTATGCCGTGGAAATGCTGCACGGATGAGGTGAAGTATTCAGTCTGTGGCTTGATGACTCTGTGATACACAATGTTGTCTTCTGAATTCCCCCACAGTCATCCATGTGTCCAGTTGGAGAAAGATGACCTGGCAACACCTGGCTTGCACCTCCTCACTAGTGAAATGTCAACATCTTCTCCCTCTTCTCTTATTTTTTCACTGTGATCAAAGAGTTTCCAGTCAGGCATTTACAGTCATGACTTGTGATTTACACAGAGGAAGACGCCACTGTGGTGTGACTTTTAAAGGTCAGTTAAACTGCTGCTTTTCCTGCTTTTTTTCTCAGAAGAAGAAGCCTCTCCACAGTAGATTCTGAAAGCAAGTGACTAATTAAGATATGCATGTCATGTTTTTGGCATGTTCCACTGAGTGCTGTTTTCACTTTAAAACCCAGCTGGCTTGAATTTTTGCCATGTGAACAAACTTGCAACACAAACTAGACAATGGATTCTATCTGAAATAATCAACAGAAGCAGTTCAAACAGTCTTTAAAAATATAAGACATACTTAGCTAAGTATTCCCTGATGCACATGAAACATCTAAGCTGTGAGCACTGTGAGCTGTGAAATAACCATGTAAGGTCCTATGTAATATTGCATTACCTATATATACCATGCTGTGTTTTTTGTTTATTTGTTTGTGTGTTTTTTTCCTAATTATTATTATTTAATCCCTTATGATATATGTGATATTGCTGTCATGTGTGATCGGTATTTTCTATCTGATCTTTAAAAAACGTAATAAAATTGAAAAGAAACAAACAGGAAAATTGTGCAGACAGATAAATCAAGCAGTGCGTGCTTTTTACTGAGACTCCGATGATATGGAAAACCACCTGTTTGCTCTCATTATGGCGCATACAGGATGAAAACTGGTTGTATGCTGAGCTATCAGACAAATACAAAAGGATCATGAAGGATAATGCAATGACAAGACAGCAGAATAGGCAACACTCCTCTTGTCACCTGTCAAAGAAGATGCACTTACAAACTGCAATCAAAGCAGATTTCTTAAGGAGTCATTCAACAGGAGGATAAGTTGCTCTGTGTTGAGCTCTGGGATTTCCCTGTTTTCCTGACCTTTGATCGTGGCCCCTGTACCACCTCCCAAACCTGCCTGCTTGTTAACCTGGCGGTCATGCATGTGACCCATCAGCACTTCAGAGGAAGTCCCAACACAAAGTCATCTGTGGAGGGTTAAACCGTTACAGAGAGAACAAGAGAGAACGATGTGAATGAGGATGATGGAAAGGAAGAAGAAGAAGTCAAAGTGTCATGATTCATGCATTAACACAGGAATGCGATTGAGAAGTGGAACAGGCACGGTAGTTTCCAACAGCGGGAGGGGCAGCATGAGCATGACACTGTAGTTAAAGGGATAATCTGCAGCAAAGCAAAGTCCAGGTGTGCTGATGTTCTTCTGATGTTGTAAGGCTCAGAAAAATACAACTAAATATGACCACACTGCAGTTTGTACATATCAATGATGCAGTTAGACTCATGCACATAAATCCACTTGCTACAGTAAAATAGCAAGTCTCTGATCTGTAAGACTTACCCTCCTATTTATTTTTTCTTAATTAAAATACTTATTTATCTGTCTGTTTTGTTGTTGTTGTTTGTCTGTTGTTTTTTTTTTTATTTAATTGTTTTTTTGTAGGTGCTGTTGTTGCTATTTTTGCTTTTGCTGTATTTCTGTTCTTTGTTTTTCTTGTTAGTTTGCTTGCTGGCCTTTTGAAATTGCCTGACAGGTTGCATAAGGTGCAAACTATTGTTGTACTTTATGATTTTTATCTGTACTTGTAAATGACAATAAAACTTAGGAAAAAAAAAAATAGATCACACAATAATAAAAACCCAGACATCTGTGAAGATGACTGTCTCACAGTAATGGACGAAACAATGGATGTTTTTAGTATGAACATAAAATTGCTGCAGATGGAAGCAGTCAATGTGTCAACACTCACCGCACGCACACTGTGGCCCACTGTTTAAATGTACCCTCCACTCAAAAATGTATTTTTCTTTTGTTTATGTCCTCCAAAATATCAGACCTTGATTGTACTGTCTAGTATCCGTGCAAAGTTTGTCGCAAGAGGGCTGCTTTCACATTCCTCTACTAAGGGGGGCAATGTTTTTGCATTCCCTAAAATCTGAGAATCTAACGCACATGGGGAAGCTAGATTAGGTACATTATTAATACTAAAACCAGTGGCTGTCCAATGTGGGAAACACATATTGACAGGGGGACCAGACTTCCACACAGCACCGGCAAAGAAGCTAAAACCTCCAGAACAGAGCTGACTTATCAGTTGAGAGAACAGAGCGTGCAGGTTTTTTTCAGACCCTTATTCAGACCCTTATTCAGACCCCTATCTGCAAAAAACCCCACTGTAGCATAAGTTCTTGTATATTTAACAACCACTATGCTGTCAGCCACCGCCAGTTAGCCTACAAACTGACAAAAAACAAACAAATAAAAGATGCTAACTATATTTAACATCTGTATAATGCTAGTCACCTGACTAAGGCTCAAACATGTACGGCTGAATCTCTCCAATGTTTCCTAACGTGAGCCAGATCCAGAATATCTCAATGAGGGAGAAAGCATCGATCTGTTTCCAGAGCATTTTTTTTCCACTTTTTTTTTTATGTTATTAGTGAAAACTATGTTAAACAAAATATTAATCATAGCAAAGTATTTTTACTTACATTGAAAAATATATAGAGAGGAACTTTATGAAATTTCACAAAAACAAAGTAAAACTGCTGTACTAAAACATGATGTATTTAAATAATTACGAGTACACTGTGAGTGTGTACAGCGCTTGTCTAACCCTTGAAGGTTTTTGTGGATGTCAAACCAACAATATAATAACGGACAAACAGACAGGTACATGGACAAAATTCCTTTCTTGACCTAGTGGATAATGAATTATCTGAACCTCTTCGCTCTGAGCAGAACTAAAGACTTATATATAGCTGTAGAGAGGAAGGATGGATGTCTCTGCACAGATGTCAGGAAAATACAACTGCACTAAATTCCCCCAAATCTGACACAGATCTTCTTAATAAAGACAAAGGAGAAAAAGAGACAAAGTGGTAAGAATGGTCTCAGAAAAGAGAAAACAAAACAGAAGACATCAAGAGAAAAGGAAACAAATAAGCAGAAAGTGGTCTGAGGCTACAAGAGTTTGCAGCTAAAACACTCGCAAACACACACAACCAGATGTGCCACGCAACTCAAGTTTGCATGCTTATATACAGAATGTAGAGTTATGGTTAACCATAACTAGTTGACGACACTGTTGTACTGTTTGTTGAATATTTTCTATGATTCAGTTATTTTTGCACAATCTTACAGTTCCGCATATACACGTACTATGTTGTGTCCATAATGTCTGCGTGCATGTTTTTTTCTGGATCTGTCAACCAAGATAACTTTCGACGCTCAAGACAGAGCAGAGCAACAAAAAGCAGAAGCTTGAGTCTGTCCACCGAGACTCTGTTACAGTTTGTGGAAGGTTGATGCTGACCCAGACGTCAAAATCGAACTGTCCTGAAACAACGGCACATGTCCTAAACCTTATCTGAAGTGCAATCAACCAAAGGAAAGTCACTATTACAGCAGCTGACAGCAAGCTCTGATGATAATCCAGCGTATTTCATTCAAAGGGGAACTACAGGAATTTAACACATCAAAATCTTTTTACGGGTGTTTAAGAAGACTTGTGCATATGTGAGAAACTTCGGGAGGACGAATCAATTCCTCACCTAGAAGGTGACCCGTTCAAGTCTGAAAACAAGTTTCAGTTGTGTCTTTTATAAATTAGCCTCTTACTGCAACTGATTTTCTGGTGATTGCGCAAAATGTTTGTACATTTTGAGTTAAAATAGTTTCCCACACACTCACACCTACACATGCTCACATCTAAACAGACGCACTGAAGGAAACTGACTAATTTGAGTCCTCCCTGCTGCCTTCTTCACATCTCCTTTATCTTCAAACAAACACTCACAACCACAAAACAGGCACACAACTGTCCAATATATAAACAAAACACAAAAATGTTGAGCATGTCTTTTTAAACATTCAAACATCTATTTGTTTTTGTCTGTAATTCTCAAAATATTCAGTTTTATAAATCAGAAAAAAAATTGTCTCTTGTCTTGGGATGAGCATGTCATGGCTCTTCACAATGAAAGCAAATCAGCATTAGCACTAATAACAAAAGCATTACTTTTGGAAAATGTAACAGTATATTTAAGGCATGTCTGTTCGTGGAGACAGTGGTGAGAGACCAACAAAATGGGAAAGAATTTAGGTGGTTGACATTAAACCAAGATCATAATTTGGGCTCAAACACAAAACACCACAACATGGAATGAGTCTCAGCTGCCAAACAACCATCCCTGTGAATCCCTCTGTGTGTGTGTGTGTGTGTGTGTGTGTGTGTGTGAATAATATACCACGCACAAAATGATTGTTAACGTAAGGTGTCCTTTGATGTCTTTACACAAATGTTTCTATGATTTTACGTGTCTGGAAAATATCTCCTGACAGCATAAAAAATGACATAAAGACCCTGAAACTTCAAACAAAGATGTATCCAAGCTTTGTACTATATCATCATCATCTTGTGATATTAAACATGAATTATGCCCATCATCTTATGTTCATCTACTGAGATAATGGATGCTTTATCCATTTATCGCATGGTCTTGCTATCCAGATGTGGGTCGTAGTGGCAGCATGGTGGCCCAGATGGCCTTCCCTTTAGCCCCATTCTGCAGCTCTTTTTAGAGTTCCCAGACCAGATGGGATATGTAATGCCTCTAACGCGTCCTACTCAGACGACTGAACCACCTCAACTGACCCTCTCTCTCCAACAGAGGAGGTGTAGCGTGAGCAGCACATTAGTAAACCGTGTAACAGAGAGTGTCTTGTGTGTGGTTAACAGAAAACCACTCTAGAGTTTGAACCCAGTGTGAACCCAGTGTAAAGCCACCATGGTCTGTCACCCACTGGTCTGTAGACTACTGTTTTGAAGCCTGGAGTTACGAATTTTGGCAGCTGCCATTTTGGTTTTTTTGGAGCCAGTAGTGACCATATTCTGACGAGAGGGTGGAGCTGTGAAGGAGCGAGGGGTGGATCTGACTGAGAACGCAAGGACACAACTGTGGTAGTGACTTGTCAACACAAGGTAGTGATGTCCTAAAGCAAACCCTACTTTATCATCTATTTAGCTCTAAATGGGACCATAATACATAAAATAATATAAGACTCAATCACTAGTTTCAATAAGACTTGAAACTAGTGATTGAGACCATAAACGTATAAGGAAAAGGTTTATCAAGGTAATAAATTAAGTGAGAAGTAGGGTCATTTTCTCAGACTTCTTTAGGCGAGTTTCCCCCTTTTGGCCATTAGAAAGAATAATGGTTTGATGCACTTCTTCATTAGCTTCACAGATGCTTCATCCACTTCTTTTATCCAGTCTAAACACACAGACGATAGATGTATGAAATATCTATTTTACTGACAACCTGTCTAACTTTGTGTCATGTTGCTTGCCTGTTTTAGTGCATACGAACATATTGTTAATTATTATTTCTATCTGCTTCTGTACATTGCTGTTTCTTGTTGCTATTGCTGTTCTGCATGTCTGCATGTTCTGCTAAGTGTGTGTCATCGCTTCATGCTGCATGTGCTAAAATGCTATATGTTGTTGCTGTAAGCTATACGTTGTTGATACATGTTGTGTGCATGGCTATGTTGTGCTAAAATGCTGTATACTGTGGTTATTGTTTTGTACTGTTGTTCTGCTGTTTCTTGTTGCTTTGCATGGCTTGTGTCCTGTCTTGGGAGTTCCTGTTTGTTGTAGATATTGCTGTCTTTATGGTGTCCTGCTGCTGTTATGTGAATTTTATCATTTTACAGGTTTCAAAACATCTTGCCAAAAGACTTCAGTTGAAAATTAGCCCGATGGCTAACACTGGCACATTTACAGAAATGGTAATTAATGTGTGTTGTCCCTATGAATAAAATAAATTAAGAAATTAAATTAAGAATAACAAGGAAAAATTTTGAGTTGATCATCATATCTGAAGAAAGCAATGTCAGTAAACAGGCATCAGGGGCCAAACACTGGAGCAGCAGGTTTAAATTTTAACATGTCTGCTGTTTTAACTTCTTGAACTCACAGCAGTGAATAGTTTTTGTCTGCACCACAAAGATTAGACTTTCAAAATATTCAAACTGTTATTTAGCGGGGCTACTTACTTTGTGAAGTTTGTTTTGGTGTATGTTGGAAGGGAACAGCATTATTCATCTAACTGTTTGGTTTATAAGGCCCTTTGCTTGGAATTAAAGGTATGTGACTGGTGAGTGAGGCCAAATGTCAGTTTGTCAGAGAAATGTGTCCGCATTGTAGGCCGAACTGGTTGATCTCAACGATGTGTTTTTGTTTTGTTTTTTACTTTAGTATGGTGGAGAACGCTGGTGAGAACAACATTTTGGAGGCGTATCCCTGATTTCTAAAGGGTTGTCAGTTTGCGGTTGCCTTTTGGTTCTTGTGGGATCACTG
Organism: Plectropomus leopardus; assembly: GCF_026936395.1. Lineage (NCBI taxonomy): Eukaryota > Metazoa > Chordata > Actinopteri > Perciformes > Serranidae > Plectropomus > Plectropomus leopardus. Next base: position 24,004,589 of record NC_142176.1, on the reverse strand, counting down.
CGTTTAATCCACCATCAGAATTGGTCCTAAGACTTGTGTTGAGACGCTTTAGATAAGTAAAGGTTGGGCTTTTTTATTTCATAGTTGCACATGTTCCAGAAGGCTACATGCGTTTCTGTCTCGTGGATTTGTAACATTAAACACAGAACAGCCAATAATTTAAAAAAAGCTTTGTGTTAATTCTCGATGCTGTGATGTAGTGTCACACTGACTCAAACATGGTATGCCCCACAGTCCATAGATTTGGAATTTGATTTGGTAAGAGAGGAGTGATAATAATGGCAATGAGGAAATCGTTGACTCCTAAGTGCTACCTGTATGTTGTATTTTGTGTGTGTAACGTGGCAGCTCAGTCGGCTTTGGTTGTTTTGGTTTTGTGAAAGCTTTGTTGTACCTTGGTTTTATTCTTTGTGTTTTGTGTCTTGGGACGTTTTGGTTGGCCAGTTAGTCTTTGTTTAGAGGAACCTCTTGGTGTGCTGCTTTGGTTTGGCACTTATGTGGTCATTCCAGTTTTGTGTTTATGTGGTGGCTGGAATTTTGTGATGGCAAAGCATTATGATCTGCATTTTTGTCGAGCTGCAGGGCACTTTGTTGAGCATTTGAGCTTTGGTGCTCATTTTGATCTCAACATTTTGTACTTGGGGTCAGGGGGTGTACATCACTTCCTGCTGACCACATTTAGCTCTTTTCAGTGTTACCACTACAGCAGAAGTTCTCCTGCTCTGTGCTGCAGGACTGGATCCACTCAGGGTGAGCTGCGGGGAGGCTCATGTGTTTATGTTCGGATGCTGCTCACACTGACACCACGACTCAGTCAACAAACCTGTTTACAACCATTGGGTGAAATTATCATTTCTGTCACTGTATGTTTGACAGCTGCAGCAGCAGTATCATGATAAACAGAGAGACAAAAAGATGGGCCGAGCGGACCAACCCAAACTCTTGAGGTGTTGGGTTCAAAGACCTTACTATGCACTGTTCGATGCAAAAAGAGGCAGGACATAACTAAAGCAAATCTAAGCTTAAAGGTGTAATTATTCACTTTTTCTCACAAACACTGAAATGACATTCGTCCTCAGGAAAAAAAGAAAAAAAAAATCAAAATTCCTTAAAATGAAAACCGAATGCCTACACAATGAACGAATAGCTGAAAAGCCAAATATTTCCAGGAAAAGGGTCTATCACTTTTTTCCCACATTTAAGAAATATTTGCATAAACATAAACTTTCTTGGTGGAAGAAAGGGTACGTGCTGGCCCATGTGCCTGCTCCTGTCTCTCTATTCCAACATCCACTCCACATCATCTTCTTTGCATTTGCACCCTCAACACCTACACAGCTCACACACACACACATCCATGCACTGCTTTCATTTCTACACACCCTGTTGTTTTTTTCTGTTAACATTAGTTATATAATAAATTACATTTGTTTTTAGTAAATTACATTTGTTTTTAGTAAATCTCTTGCGTGGGCCAAATCCTTGTCATGGGACAGATAGTGAGAGGAGATGGGAAACGCATTAGAGAACACACACACACATACACACACACACACACACACACACACACACACACACACACACACAAAAGAAATGGGGGTCCCAGGAGGTCTCTCTGAGGAGATGGGCTGACATATGGCCAGCAGACCACTGCACTGGGTGGAACAGGGTGTGTGTGTGTGTGTGTGTGTGTGTGTGTGCGTGTGACTGAGGGTGGGGTTGCTGAATGGTCTGACTGAGGGTGCAGTTGAATAGACCAGTGGTTAGAGACAGTTGAAACTCAATATTCATTTTCACTGTTGCCTTGCTGCTGTTATTGTTTGTGTGTGTGTGTGTGTGTGTGTGTGTGTGTGTGTGTGTGTGTGTGTGTGTGTGTGTGTTGTTGTTGTTGTTGTTTTAAAACTCTTTTAAGTATCCAAAAAAAACAAACAAGAGAAAATATTTAATCATTTTTGTCGTCTTTAACAACACAACATAACACTTTCTCGAGCTTCTTTCATACTTTTTTTTTAAGAAAACAAACTTCAGATTGATGCAAAACTCTAAGAAGCAGCAGATATAAGCTCAAGCAAGAAACCATTTTATTACTTCTTATTGTGATAGAGATTAAATTAAAACTTATCTGAATATAAGATAATACAATACCCCAAGTGTACCCTATGATATTGTTTCTTTACCTCTCTCTCTCTTCAATCCTTCAAAACTGCTAATATATGTTATTTTTAAAATACACATATTAATGTCTTTGTCGATCTATAAAATTGTACAATGTTTTCTTTCTGGTTTTTAAATGCTCTGACTGGGTTAGTGGGTCTCCTGGAGACAGCTACAGTATACAAAAAATCAGTGTGAACATGGAGAGACCAAAGGAGAAACGGGAAAACGTAGGAGCAGGTCGTCTTTGAGGGTCAACCTCATTTCATCAACATGTGGGAATTCCTCCACTCTGCCAGTCAATTCCTAAACATAAACACATACAAACACACATACACGTACGCACGCACACACACACACACGCACACACAGAGCCAGGGGTTGTTTGACGGGCTATTTGACTGAATGGCCTATCGCCATGGTTACAGCAGCACTCCATCAGTCCATTCAAGGAACAGATGGCCGATGTGCAACAGGGGGCATATGTTTCAATGAACACACACACTCGTATTCACACAGGGACAGACACACAAACACACACCCACGACACTCTGGGTCTCACACACACACACACACACACACACACACACACACACACACACACATGCATGGATGCGCCCCCGCTCAGAGGGAGGGTATTGAACAACCAGCAGCATATGTTCCACTAGTCAGAGAGCATTCATTCACGGACAGACAGAGAGAGGAGAGGAGGAGGAGGAGGAGGGGGGAGGCTGTGGAAGGGAGCGATGGAGATACACGAAAGGAAAAAGAGCGACGGAGCAATGGGTGGAGGTGGAAAGAGATAAAGGAGGATGAGAGAAGGGAGAGAGGGAGAGCTCCGACGCACCGCTGGAGCCAAACACACAGAGTGAGCTGATGTTGACATGGTGGTGTGGAGAGAGGACACACATTTGTCTTCTGCTGTTGAGGAAAAACCTCAACGTACAACAGTCACATATAACTTCTGTATTATGCAAACGAATCAACATTTGAAGAAGTAACTTTACAGTTAGAGGTGGCATAATATCAGAATTTCAAAATGATCTGGCCAAAAGAAATAACATTGACAATATTATAGTGGTTTCTATAGAACCTTTAACTAAATCATCTATCTTTATTTTGTTTATTGTGCATTCGGTCCATTTTTTGGCAAATGAAATACACTCAACAACATGAGTGTAGGGAGGTGGACAGAGAGTCTGTCACCATAACTGTGCAAAGGTGTACAAAAGCAACAATTGGACTTAATGGATAGTGAAACCTGATGGCGTTGTCAGTTAATATGTTAGTTAATGCAATGAATGGTTTCTAAGTATAGTGTACATTTAAACTGATATTTGCATTTTTAGATGGCTTTAATATGTTTTTTGCATCCCCCTCCATAGCAGTAGGCTACATTGCTTAGCTTCAATGCCAGTAGATTTGGTTCATCAAAGGCACGAGCTAAGCAACACATTACATAAATAAGCACAGCAGAAGTTAGATAGTTCTGACCATCATGTTTAACTATATATCTTTAAAAGTTACAATAGCAGCTGTAAACAGAGTAGAAACAGAATATACAATGCATCTCCACAACTGACCTATCGCTAAGCCCCGCCCCTTTGTGATGGTCAGTCAAGCTGTCACCATGGAGCCCACTGTCACTAACTGCACTTCCTTAAGAAATTCAAAAGATTTCGGGGAAAAATGAGATTTCAGAGAGACACTGATAGAGGGGTCCACATCCTACTTCACGCAGGAGTCTTGACTGTGCTAGTTTTGGTTACTCTCTCTCACGTACACACACACACACACACACACACACACAAAGCAGTCTGGGAGTTGTTCCCTCTGTGTTTTGGCCTCAGCTAAAGAAAGACGTTTATATTTATAGTCTCTGTTGTAAATACAGAAGGGTTATATTTGGTCACTATGGCTCTGTGTATTTTTGGATGCCTGTGTCACTTTGGTGCGTGCCTGTGTAAAATCGACAGAAACAACAAAATAACAGAGCCATTTCTGTCGCCAAGATTCTGTCTTTGTGTGTGTGTACATGCACACACACACACACACACACACACACATACACACACATACACACAACCAAGAAAAAAACAGGCCATCTTCTTTTGCATGTCAATCTAAATGCAACAATAGTTGTGATGAATAAAGAGGTATCATCGCATAAAAACGGATCATTTAGACAAAAGAAAGTTTTTAAAAATATTGTGTTTCTAATTGTATCTAACAGCTTTTCCTCTGTGAAGCTCATCCTGTATCTAAGAAGGAGAAAATACTAAGTGGGAGGTTTTTACATAACACGTCAACCTGAAGGTGCTTTTTAACTTACTGAAACACATGTTATTCACTGTATAATGATAACAATTAGCTCCTATAACAGCTGGTTTGTTGGAACTGTGCTATGTGTTAACAAGTGGTGTTGTGGCTGAGGTAAATTGATGTCTCCTCTCACGCTTTCTCCCAAAATGCTGTAATTGGATGATGCTCAGAATATGAACAAATAACGGAGCGTCATCCATCTCAGGTCACTTGGAGTTCCCTCCTAAATCGTACCCATGTGCCTACTCCACACAAAAAAAAAAACCCCAAAACAAACGGCCTTTGCTCAAAAGTCCTGTGTCTCTAACAAATACACTTTTCCTGCAATCCCTGCAGATTCGTGGCAACTACACCACTTTATAACTTTAAAACTGCAACATTTGGCAGCTCCAAACATAAGACCTCCGATCGGACAATCACCCATCCATTAAGAAACGTGAATATCTTGTTCTTCTTGGGGCATAAACCTTAACTACCGTTATGGAACCACGGCTGTGTATAAAGCTACATAATGCCAGCAGGTATGGATTGTTTGATTAGGGTCTGATAGGCGGGCACCGTGTGGTCCAATGATGTCATTCTTTGCAATAATTAGCCATGTGGTTTTGTTTGAATGACACTGTGACCAACAAATAACATGATCAAGTGCATGTCAGCTATATTAGCATCTTAATTGTATCCCAGCTGAAGCAGAAACCAAATTAATGAAGCAATCCCCATTTTGACAGCAAGCAAGCTATGACCTTGAGGTATGACATCGGTTGCGACGAAGGATTTCACTGGTCCAACATACATTTCCGTACTTGGAAATCTGCTGAAATCAAGGGCCGTCTAGTAATTTTTCCTCTGCAAAAATCCGCTTTCATAAACTTCCGTGCAAATTTTCCAGATGAAAATCTGTGCTTGGTGTGAAACCGCTTTTAGGCTGATGGTAATTATACTTTTGCATGTATTTGGTTCTAATCATCCATCTATCCATCATCTGCAGGGACTGCACGAGCTGATCATACTTCAGTGGATGCGTACGCACTGAAGGAATGCATAACCAGACACAACCTCCTAACAGGAGGAAGAAGAGCAGCTTTCTTTGCTGTATTCGGCTGAACAACATGGAAAAGTAAAAAACTGTGTGACCATGGTAGGACCTATGAGGAACACAGTACATATATACAGAAACCATAAATTTTGATGAAAGGATCATAAAAGTTATTATAATTCATCTCATGGGAAACATGAATGCCTGAACCAAATTTAATGGCTATGCATTCAAATGTTGTTGAGACATTTTAATTAAAACCACACATGTAATCCTCATGGTGGTCCTCCAGAAAAGGGGGATTACCCAAGTCACGAAGCCATTATATTCACCGGGAGAAAATCATAACATCCAGAACACCTGTGACCAATAATACACAATGTAGCACTGGACCCTCTGCTGCCTCAAACACTTTTCAGAGCTTATAGTCCAGTCGAGCCAATAAGGGATCCCCCAACATAAGTAGCCAATCACACTGCAGTTTAAAAATGTAAGCAGCCAGTAAGGGACTGCATTGTGCTTGATAGTAATGGCGGCTCCTGCAGCAACAAGTGCTAACAAGGATGCTGCCAGCTGGTATTCAGCAGTCTAGAGGCAGCTGGTTGCTGAATGAGAAATGGTGAAATAACATCATGCTGGCAATGTAGGTGTATCGCAAAAACCTCATGGGGATTGTTGTCATTGAGGTACACATAACATAAAATGGTAAATTTAAATAAATTATATATTTTAGGCCGTTAATGTCTACCTGACTGTATTTGTGTTGTAGAGGCTGGTGTTAATGTTTGTCTGTCAAAGCGAGTACTCTCACCCACCGAAGGTGGCAGCGAGTCCGGACTGATACAGAGAGAGAAACAAAGCGTTGAGCTCATGTTATCCGGATGGTTTTACCAGGCTACCTTTCTAGAGGTAAATGTGTGGAATTATGAAACTGCCACAAAGTGGCACTTTGCTTTGGGTGAATTTTGTTGAAGTGGTTTTGTGGTCACAGTGGGATCCATTTAGGTGCCACCCATTGTGGCCACCGTTGGACACCACAACGGTTTAAATCAAATCCCCTCGGTCCAGATGGATTACACAAGGGGGCGCCTACTTTGAAGACTGGGGCAAGAAGAAAGCCTCAGAGAGTTTAGATAAGACTAAGACTGAGAGAGAGTGTAAGACAAAATAGAGAAAACAGCCTGTTGAGTGACTGCCACTGGAGAGGAAAGAGGCCTGAGTCGATCCCAGGGAGGAGGCCTCCAAAGGGGGTTTGACTGTTTGTGTCCCTGCTGGTGGAGGGGCCACACCCAGACCTCCACCACACGGGCAGGAAGCTGATCTGTCGAGCAGCCAACAGGGTTTCCTGTGGTCGAGGCAAGACTACCAACTCAAATTGCTTGTGTTCCTAATACTTCTGTCTTTCCTCTCCTCTAAATTCACCTCCTCTCTTTTCTCCTCTCATCCTGTTTTCTGTCACTCTCTATCTGCTTAGTCTTCCACTTCTCCATCACACACTCCTCTGGTGTTTCCTCTACTCCTGATTTTTGTCGCCTTCCTCTTCTCAATGTTTACTTCTCTCTGCTTTACGCTCCTTCATTTCCGTCTTCCACTTTATTTTTTTCCCTCTTCCTCTCTTTTTAACTTTCCATCTCTTGCTTCCTCTTCACCACAGAAAACATCCCTCCTCCTGTTATTGTTATTTTGTAGACGGGGCAAATGGACCCCAAGTCATTTGTGTGTGTTGGGTGCCCCACCCTTGTCGCCCCTCCTCATGTACACACCCACTGCACTTACCACAGTTACTAACCTAAAAACACACACACACACACACACACACACACACACACACACACACACACACACACACACACACACACACACACACAGTTGTTTCTTCTGCTCCTCTGGACTGAGAAGAGAAACAGGGAGTGGTGCTCTGGTCACATCCCTTTAAAACTTCTAATGATCACTGAGCTGTCCCTCTAACCCCTGTTCAAACTTCGGCATCAAGATAAAATGATTTATTTTTCCTAAATCAGCAAAGAATGAACGGCTTCTTTCATGCATGTATTGACTCTGTAAATATACTGACAGTTTTACACATCACATCATGTGTGAAAATGGCACATTGCTCTGCCTATACTAACAGCATTATCTAAATATGCAGCTCACTATAATTATAATGTGGTCACTATAAGGGAAATATTTGGTATTTTCAACTTGGATATTTCCCATTGATAGGGCCATTGTGAGTCTGAACCTCTTTAACTTGGAGATCATGCAATAGGGCCTCTAAGAAGACCTTTCTTTATGCCGCCTTTGCTTCTTTTTTTTTAAAGAAATAAACAACGGCAGCATAATGCCGCCCCAGTGTGTCAGTGTAGACGGCATGTTCGCATTTGGGAAGAAAAAGAGGCGTGACAAGCGCGATCTTAAACACAGAAGCGTCGGCCACTATTGTGACATATAACATTCACATCAGCAGCGCTTTCTAAACAACGACAAAGGCATAACATGGCAATGACAATAATTTACTGTTGTAGTTTTACGGTGGATGATCTCATCCTCTGGTCGGAGGGCAAGGAGCTCCTGGACCTCATTATCTCCCCAATTTTCGAACATTTTTGGTTGCTGCTCTCCTTTTGAGTTAGCAGCTGCTTTTCAAATCTCCCGGCAATAGATCGCACGTCCTGCCAGCTACCCCATTTATGCAGTTATCAATTTGGCACTGCCAGCTTAAAGGTGAGACAACTCTTTCCCCCATTCCACAACTGTATCTTTTATATAAAATGGCAAGGTGGGATAACGCTGCAACATTCCCGCCTTGAACAGGCAGTGCAAAAGGGATCTCTAAGTCATGCCAAGTTTGCACTTCTGATCTCCGTTGTAGAGATTCAGGGAAACAAAGATTTGCACAACCATGCAAATGTCCAACAGCATTATATGGTTTTTCATTATTTTAAATTTAATTTTAACTTGTAAGTAATTCTAAAATTACAGAAAAACACTGTAAAAAGCCACCCCCCCCAAAAAAAAACAAAACAAAACAAAACAACACAACATGTAAGATTGCTGCACAACATATAAAGATTATTATCACAAACACAGTCCATGTGCTGAGTGTTTTTTTTAAGTCTGGGGGATTCAAAACCTGGATAGTGTACAGAAAACACAGATATATACATGCTATCATTTAGTGAAGTCTCCAGGATTGTCATTCTTCCAGAATATTTCGTGTCCATGTTTCAAGATCAAGCCAGATTAAATGATACAGATTAAGCATCAATTCATCTAAAACATATAGCTCATATCAGTCTGTATCTGCCTAATGAGTGGATCATCAATGGATCAACTCCAATGGATGAAGAATAAACTGATGTAACTCTCAGCTCTGTCACACCAAACACAGTCCCATCCCTGTATCAACACTCTGACTTCCCCTCATTTTTTTCCATCTGGTAAGAAATTCACTTACACTTCTTTACAGCACTGCTTGTAGGCAAACACACACACACACACACACGCACACACACACACAGGATTGAGAGCACTCAGGCTGTGGAACTTTCTCTGCATCCTTTTCCTCTCTGGTGAGGTTTTACGACATTCAGGTTGCTACAGGAAGACTGCCGGCCTGACTGTAAAGGCTATACATTCCCTTAGCAATGCAGCACACACACATGCACGTTCGATGCCCTTCTGATCAGCGGTACAGAGCACCAAAACAACAAGAGGAAATAGAATATTTGCACTCACATAATAGGGTTGAAATTCGTCTTTTTTTAAGCGTTTGAAGATGCATTCATAACTGAAGCATATATCATGTGAGAAAGACAATACAAACAGATGAATGGTCAAAGCTGACATATTGACATTTAAAGAGTGTTGACTGATTCGACTCCAGTGCTGAGTAACGTACAAGAAAACATTCCAACTTAAAACTTGTTGGAAGGTCCGATTGTAGCCTTTAAGCAGTACAGCGAATTGAATATTATTTTTCTGCTAACTGTTAACGAGTAAATGTGAAAATTCAGAAAAACATATTTTCATTTAACAGTTATCAGTGACTTATATATGTAAACTTGATTAATCGACTATTGGCTTTTCCTTGCCCCAAACTATTAGAATCATATCTGACTTTAAAAAAACACCATCAGTTAAACCTGTATTTCAAATAAGAAACAATGCGCCAGCATCAAAAGAAAACGGTTATGCCTTTGAGACTGAGTATAAAACAGTTAAAACTGTTCCTCCATTAGCGTCCATTACAGACAGCTGGAGTTCTTCTTTGTATGGAAAAAGAGGCAGTTCCCTCACTTTGTTTTTGACGTGTCACAAACGGCTCTTGGTATCAGTTTACAGAGGTGTATAAATCTGCTGCACTAATGCCCTATTTCAGCCGATATCTGATACCAGCATTACTGTTTCTCCAGTTAAAATGTCCTTTAAAAGGATTATGCTACTGGACACACAGCTTTTAAGATCTTTGCTCTTTTATTGTCACAGATAAGAAGTAAAAACAGGCTTGAGGATTAACCGTTAATCCACTCCTCAGTGCATTTGAAGTGGCTCATTTCTGTGTTTGTTTGAAGAGTGCTGTTCATTTTCTGTCACACTGAGACAGGTAAGTTGCCCTGAGATAAAGTCAAATGATTGACTTTATTAGTACATCTACAGGATTATTTTGAGATGCACGAAAAGACGAATTTAGGTTTCACTGGCAAATGAGGTATTCCCTAATCTCTTCACTCTGCCTCCTCCTAATCCCCATTTCTCGATCTACTGCATCCTTTGGACAAACATTCCTGACAGATAATTCACTAATCAGTTTGTTCAGAGAAATTTGATTCTTTCACTCCTTTCATCATGTCTCTCCCATCCTCTTAACTCCTCAAATCCTCCCCTCTAATCCTCCTCTTCTCTCCTATCTGTTCAGGGTCAAGTCACGTTCCTGGTGCAGGAGGCTGCGACCATCTGAGAGGAGAGGTGAGGACGAAACGGTAAATTATAGAGCAGATAAGAACATAAGAGACATTAGAGAGAAAGGAGAACATCTAGTACCACAACGGTGTTACCTCGGAGCCAGTTGGTGTCTCCCTCTGCTGTGGCACGATCGTCCTCTAGACTGTCTTGGAGGTCGGCTCCAGTTGTGGGGTCCTCCATCATGCCAGTTAGGATTATAATTAGGATGAGGGTGAAAATGGCCTCCTCTCATTCCTCCTCCTCTCTCCCACAGTCTCTCCCTGCTTTCATGTTCACTCGGGTCTCCTCTCTCCCTCCATCCTCCGCCACGTCGATGGCCTCCTGTTGTCTCTCCTCTTTCTCTCCAGTTCTCATCACCAGCTGGAGGCCGACCTGAAAGGGAGAAGTGTAATATTTAACAGACAGCAGACATCCGCCAGACACCAGCCTGCTGGAGATCATGTGTTCGAACGTAGCGTTTATTAATCAAATTATATTTTCAGTTATGATTCTGGCTTCCAACAATTATTAAAATAAGGTTATCGAGATAAAACGATTATTGCGCCACATTCTGTTTTGCTATGATGCTCATTTTGTCTTGTGTGAACAGTACAGCACAGGTGCCTCAAGTGTTGCCAACTTAGTGACTTTATTTGCCACATTTAGCGACTTTTCAGACCCTCTGAGTGACATTATTCCTAAAAAGCGATCAGCTATAAATTTGCTGGCTTCTTCATAACGGGGATAAGAATCGGAGAAAAAGTGAGGAAGTTGTTTGTAGTTTGTATTTACATATGAAAATGCACATCACACGACCATTCGCATAGACTGGGCATGCTCATGCTGCTGGTAAACAGGTAGCAGATTTTCTTTGGTTGGTTGCATGGTTACAGAAAAAGCTACGGAGATGGTGAAAAGACGATTATTTCTTTGTTTGAAGCGACGACAAGGTAGTACTCTTACTTAAATTAACACAGGAGTATGAGCAAAGATCGGCTATAACTCCTCATTACAAACTGTGCCAATGATACGAAAGGGTATTTACTTCCGGTCTCCTAAGTGGGCATGGCCGTTTCTTCCCTCATACTCCTGCCTTGTTTGGAAATGTAGTAAACACCGTGTAGATGGATTAAATATGAATGAAAAAATACAATACCATAAACAAATTTAATGTTTGCTTATAATTTTGCTGCTTCTTTTTATCTGCTAGCTTAATTTCTGATATCAACCGACGTCAGGTGCTGCCAAATCTCGCAAGAGTATGTTGAAAAAACAGACATGTCTCAAAAAAAGTTAATCTTTTCCTGATTTGTCTGTCTGAAAAAATGCCATTTCAGTGCCAGAATGTTACGTAGAGCCAGGGCTCCTGATGAATGGACCCAACATTTACTTCAGTGACAATGGAGTAAGGGAACGGTCATAATTTGTGCCCTTGTTCACTTTTCCCAATGGAATGAGTAAACTGAGGACTGCTGCTCGTCTCCTAAAGGGGCAGGGCGGTGGCAAAACCCTACCTGACACAGTAAATCAACCTAAAGTGAACCTAAACGATGGTCTCTGATATAAGGCGGTCACTGCAGTGTAAAACAAACTGGAAGGCATTGGCAAAGCAAATTCTGTGAACTATCAGAGCTTCACTGGCCGGAAGCATTATCCATTTTCGGAGGAGGCCACGTCAGCGGGAAAGAACCGAATAAAAAAGGATGAATTCACAAAAGGAATATAGACCCAGCAATAATGCTATAATGCATTGAATGCAATAATATATAATTTCAGACTAAATCAGAGACAAGCAATGTTTTCGAAGGTCTCCAATTTAGGGGTTCCAAAATGCCAGAGCAGTGTGGACAAAAGGCATACACGTAGTGATAGTTATGCGTTTTAAAATGAAAATGTAATAGTGTGGATCTAGCTTATTTCTGTCTGCCGTTTGGTACAGAGGGTTGATCGGACAGCTGCAGCAAAATTGATGCTGATGAGAGACGTAAGAGCGAACTAAAGCAGTGAAGTTGTGGAAGGAAAAATCAAAACAACTGAGTTACAGGATTCTGGGAATTAACTAATCAGACCTGTAAATTTGGCTTTACAGGATTCAACAATCTTAGTGTACGTTGGTTAAATGCCGCACCATGTGAAAAGAGGATCAACAATTGCGCCACTGTTTTTTTCAAACACACACACACACACACACACACACACACACACACACACACGCCGCTTGTCTTTAAAGTCTGTCCACAATTATTTCAAGGCTTCCCACAGAACAGCCAAAAAAAAACCAAACGGCATATCACAGCGGACATACACACTCATCAAGCCTGACAAACACTGCCAGTGTCGAAAGCTGAATTATTCAGAGAAAATAAATTTTCACAAAGCTGAATGCTCACAGATCTTCTTGTCAACTGTCATCAAACAAAAAAAAAACAAACAAGGATGAAACATATGTTTTGTATTATGATCTGCTGCTCTACTATTGGTTACAAAATCAATAAAAAGACAGAAAGACCTAAATACTTTCCTACTTCTGTTTAGCTACTATTAAAACCCTCGCTCTCAGAAAAGCTTGTGACACACTTTTCACATAAGGAACCCTGAAAGATGTGGCAGATTTTAAGCCAATTACAAAGTGCTTGAAATAAAAAACCAAATCCAACTTTAGATGTTGCCAAAAGGAAGCTGTAGCCTGCTCGGCTAAATCAGGCCGCCCTCCTATCATCAATCCACTCGCTGAGTGTGAAAGTGCAGGAAAAAAAGCACATGAAAGCACGCCATGCACAAGTGGATGTGTCAGTCAGGCCACAAGCACCAACACTTTCCTTAAGATCTATCGCTGTGGTTGGCATGTCTTTTGGAAAAGTTTCTTAGAGATTCAGAGTAAAACCAAAAGAGGGAGAGAAATAAGATTAGAGAGAGAGATTAGAGAAAATGTGTTCTTCCAATGTCAGAGGAGAAAAGTAACACCATCTGAGGACAGATTTGAGGAGAGAGGTACAACACGACCCTCAGCCGAAGTAAAATGTGCTCTACGAGTGGGAGTCAATCTGAAAATGAGGTTGTTTTCATACACTTTTTGTCTTTTTGGACAGAAATAACCTGAAGAGACGTGGGAGAGCAGCTATACTGGATTCACTGCGAGAGTGTAATTGCAAGGGCAGGCGGGCAGAGGAGATATTTGCTGAGGAGACTAAACATCAGGCCTGATTCCAAACAAAAACCAAACCGGGCCCTCAACGATACCACATAGCGCCACCACTACTCTCACGCACACACAAACTCTCTGTCTCCCTCACACACACACACACACACACACACACAGAATATCCCCACAGTTCTGTAGTAATGATTGGTGTCTGCGTCTGGCAGAAATGAAACACTGAGGTATAAAGAGTGTACAGCCTTCCATCTATAAAACCAGAAACATCCTCATGAGACCCACAAGGGTCGACTTGGGCAAAACGCAGACAGTTCGGCGCAATTCGGAGACTCTGCGCAAACACGGCACGCAGAGAAACAGTGGCAAAAGGTTTACAAGGAGTCAGAGGGTTGAACAGAAACTGCGGGTTCACATTTCATAAGCTGCTGCTGAGTCGTCTTCTGAGACTGTCCACCAAGCAGGACGGAGTCTGTAAACTACAGATGAGTCTTGTACCAACAGGGAGCTCAAACAGAGAAGCGCATCACATACAGAAAGGCCACATGAACAAAAAACAGGGTGGTATGTGGGTAAGAGGGTGAATGTGTTTGAAAATCTGTTTATTAAAGCATAAATCCCAGCTCTGCATGCAGCACCAGAAAGAGAGCAACAGCAAGAAATAAGGCAACAGAGAGGGTGGAGAAAAAATGGAAGAGAAATAAAAGGCTGACGAGTTAGACGGAGGGGAACGACTGAGGGGAAGGGGAGCACAAAGAGGGGAGAGACAGAGGAGAGAGGTCTGTAATCAGTTAGTCTTGTTGTGTGTCTTAAAATAGAGTTCTCCCAGCCTATAAACAGAAACCTACTATTACTAGTGCACTGACAAAGCAAGTCTCCGATCCAAGTGTGCACATGTGTGTGTGTGTGCGCGCGCACACACGCCGGTATGCATTAAGGCCGCAGCACACATGGAGCTCGTTACAGCGCGGCCCTCTGGGTAATGTGGTTCCTTGAGGGGCACCAGAGAACTACAACCACAGATGAAATGTCAGATTAAAATGCTGCTTCTCTGTTCGGCTCCAGGAGAATTTTCATCAGTTTTTTAATATGAGCCACAGAGTTTTTTTCTTCTCTGTACTCTGAACGATGATTCGAAATAAAGACAAAACATAAAAACTGAACTACTGGAGCCTTAAAAATAATCCAGGCATCATAACATCAATTTTATAATGTTTTTAGGCCTATTTATTGAAGATTTTACAGCATACAAAAAAAGGAAAAGCAGGAAGACAAAGAGGGATGTGACATGCGACAAAAGGTCCCAGCCAGATTTGCAACAAGGACACTGTGGTTACATGGTATGCATTTTAACCACTGGGCCACCAGGGCACTCTACAGACACCATAATATTTCTTAATTCAGGTCAAAACGGTTTTCTCTCTCTGACCTTTATTTAACCATGATGGTCACCAGATCAAAAACTCTTTTTCCAAAGAGTCCTGGCCAAAATAGCAACATAATTATGTTACACGAAACAACACAAAACCAATGTTCACAGACCAAGTGAGAGTTGAGTAAGAGCAGGGGAATAGCAAAACACAAAGGTATGAAATCACTCTTAAACACACAATATCTCAACAAATTTAAAACTACTGATCGAAACAACTGAACATGCTCATTTTAGTGCTAAAAGATACGATGCAATATTTTCCCCAATAAAAAAAAATAATGTATAGACTCATACAGATGTAATTCCTCTAAATCAGTTATATTCCACTAGAAATGTGTGGCAGTGTATTTTTCATCAGACTCTGCCCTCTGTCTGTATTTTCTTATTTTCTTTTCCTTTTCTGTGTTCGGGATGTTTGTGGGCGTGTACCCCCTCAGCGCTCAGGTAGGCTCGGGGCTTTGTAAAAAGGTTGCAACCAGGCGCCAGACTGTAAGCAGCAGGCATCGTATAGACTCAGCACTGAAAAAAATGCAAATACAGGAGGGCGAAACACCAAACGAGAGGCAATCTGGCATTGGCTTTTAATTTCACTAATGCTGGCGAGCGTGTTTACAAGCAGAAACCAACAATCTTTCATAGTATACATTTAACATAGCCTTGATTTTGTGTTTGAAAATAATCAATAATACAATTTAAACTAAATTTTGCACATTTAAAGGCACACTTTCCGTACCCTTATCATTCGTTGTGACTAAGGGTATCGGTACTCAATACCTTTAAGGTAATAACCCAGTACAGAGCAGTATCGAAACTTCTCCAGTCAAGCTACAACTGCTATTGATCCTTTTTGTACCCAGATCTTGGGAAAAAAAAAAGGCAATTTGTATGAATTGGTAGCAGCAACTCACCTCAAGCATTCTTTGATTTCATGCAATGTGCAACTGCCCCCCTAAAACAGCAGCTACATCTCACACAGTCTGTGGTGAAGTCGAGCTTGTTGTGTTGATGGAGTTGGATGTTTTGCATGCCAAGATGCCACCAAAATGTTCAAAGAATGGCTGTACTACATGCCTGTGGCGTCTTGTGGCATTTATGCATCTGAATGCTTCCATTCACATGATGGGTATAAAATTAAGTAGAAAGAAAAGGTTTCAAATGAAATTCTCTGTTAATATCAGTAGCACTTTAAGGGTACCGGTGTTGGCACTTTGAAACTTCACAATCAAATACCTCAGCCCTGATTGTGAACCTATTTATGTTGTAGTTTACTGGCATTTTTCAATTGTTTTACATATATACGGCAACATCTTTACTGACAAAACTGACAAAACTTACTCACAGTCACGCACTAATGATTTTCTTTCTCTGACACACTGAAACTGTCCACATACAACACCAAACACAAGTAAAAAGGAAGTGCTCACTTGTACTGAATAACATCAGTGAAAGGCAGGTGGCTGTAAGTGGCTACTGGATTTCTACAGACATGTAAGTCAGTTTTATGTCTCACCTGTGTGTCTTTCTCTGTATCTGGGTCCTGGTGTGGTTTTATGTTCTGGTTTATGGGGTCTGGACTGCAGTACTCTGCCTCGCTTCCTGCAGGCTTCTGTAAGTTTCTCTCTCAGGCGGAGAAACAGAGACAGACAGGACGGCTGAAGAGAGAGACACACAAAAACACACTCTGGATTAACCGTCTTCAAATCATATTGTTCATACATAGAAAAACAGGAAAAATTACAGGAAGTCATACAAGCATTTGCAACAGTATACACACACACACACACACACACACACACACACACACACACACACACAGTCCCCTTTTTGTTTTACTGTCTCCACTCACATCACCGTCCAGCAACACAGTCTTCTCTGTGCCGCTATGTGCCAGCAGGTACTTTGAGTGGAACAGCCGTCCATCGAAGCTGTGCCAAGGCATCAGGGCAGCGCTGGGCAGCGGGCAGCCACTGGCACAGTTGGCACCCAGCAGGTGGCCGAGTCCTCGGACGTAGAGAGATCCCAGCTGCACCGCACGACTGGACAGGAAAGGCAGCTGAGAATGGAGAAGGGAAAAAAAGTTGGTTTTACATTTGGTTGGTAGTACATCTTCAGTGTGTTGCTTGATAATTTGGAGTATCTTTACTTTAAAAATGAGACTGCAGTGACGGTGACTTTCTTTTGAGCTGCCAGGAGGTCAAACCTGACATCAGTACAGGTGACTATAAAGTCCTTTGGCTCAAATTTTCACAATCACAAAAAAACAGATCTTCAGCCCCCCGCAGCCAATCATTCCACCAAAAGGTGGTAAAATTTTCCCTTTGATACATCATGTCATCAGCGACATTATAATTACAAAATGTGAACCTTCATTTGACAGTTTGCTCTGCAATTTATCACGATTGCTCAATAATATATTCACCTTAAACGCACTGACATACTTGTCATGCCATTCACATTAATAAAGCTTGTTAAACTAATCGTAATCAGAAGAGAGGCAGAGAGGCAGAGAGGCAGAGAGGCAGAGAGGCTGAGGCGCCACAAATATCTTACTATAGCATAGTGCCATTTAAAGAGTCCTGCTGTAAAGAGCCATCTGTTTCTTCAATATGCCAAGTGTCACCACCCAGAACAAATTCCTTAAGATTTACTCTCAGCTGCTAAAATAATTGTTGTTTCACAACCCAAATTTGCACAACCTTATCTGCTCATTCCAGACACATAAATTACACAATAATATACAACTCAGACCACCCACTTCACTGTCACTAGCTATCCAGCCCGTTAGGTAAAAATGATTTTCTGGTGTGGTTTCTGTATTTAATAGTGAAACTTTTTGCCTAGTTTTGCTCACAACAATAAAAATTCACACAAATATGTGAGTGAAATAATGCAGTATGTGCACCATTTTAGTAAGACTTTAGAACTGTTTTAATGAAATGATACACTCAGGGTGTCTACAGGTATACCACACTTAAATTCAATGCTTCTTAAACATTTTTAAGATCACTTTTAACCACTGGTGGTGGTTAAAGTCATATGTTTTAAGACAAACGTTTGGAAAAATCATCTTTTTCTCATTCAAGCATTGCAAAAAAGTATTAAGGCAAGTAGTAGGCTATATATGTGGTCCTGGTCTGTTTTAAATGGCAATATTCAAATGACTTAGGTCAATCTGCATTTTGCCAACAGGTAAGTGCAAGTATAAAGTAAAAAGGCAGTATTAGATTCAGTGGTAGATTTTAAGAATTGTCACATCAGAAATGTGGACTTTCATGCAAAAGAGTTTGACTCATTTTGACATAAAGAAATCAAAAGGTCAATAAATGAAATTAGATAACATGTTTGTGGCAAATAAAGGCCCTGACACACCAGGCCAAGGGTCAGCCGTCTGACAATGTTTGGCGGTCTGTGGCCCTCGTCCCTGTGGTGTTTCCAGCACCGTTGGTCACGTCGGTGCTAGCCAGCTTTTTTCAGTGGCCGAACCCGTCAGGTAATGAAATTACTGACTGGCTGTTCTAGTTGTGACACTTTTGCTCAAGAGGTAAAAAAAACCTTCCAACTACCAGAAGGCCTCAGACCAATAAACGCTCCTGCCTGTGGGTGACGTTATGCAGCGTTGTTGACATGATGGCGGCTGGCAAGATCTCGTGCTACAGTTAAACAGCGAGTTTAATAAGAAGAGAAATAAAGTGAGGAAAACAAAGAGCTATAGTCAAGAAGGAGTGAGATTAAAATACATTTGTTATATAAGGTAAGATTGTCTTTCTTAAGTCACTGAGCTCTTTAGCAGAAACGTTTCCTGATTGTTTGTGTTGTTGTTCAGTGGCGCACAGCAAAAAGATTTGCTCTTTCAACATAGGATTGAGCTGTTAATGTTAACTGGCAAACTGACTCATGACGGTCTTCTGGTTTCATACGACCGCCACGTGCTGGTCTGGAGGAGTATTTTCTCTCACACAGGTGCAGAACGTGTGTGCGGGTTGGCTGTGAGGATGTGAGGTGACGCAGCAGGGTGCTTTTGTCGCAGCTAGTTCACAGATGTTGGTTTGGTGTATCTGTGCCATTAGACCTCACGAAATCAAATCTAAGACTATTTAATGGTTTTTAAGACCTAATATTTATTAATTAAGACATATGAAGACTTTTAAATAACCCGCAGACACCCTGGATACACAACAAATAGACGAGACAACATAAGGAATTTGAGAGTATATAACGTTTTGGGTTCAATATTTTTATGAAGTTCCATGAGTTCCCATGTTGTTGGGAGACTGTGATCCAATCCACAATAAATCCTTTTCATAGGTGAGTCATCAAGTCATTAAAAATCCAATTTAATCTGCAATTTCAAGAGGACTCTTCAAAGATTTTTTTTAATTTAACATTTAGACTAAATGAAAAAAACAGACACAATTGTTTCTACAGATGTTTTATGTTTCTGAAAAAATAAATGATGGTGTGCAGATATTCATTTTTACACTGGATTCAGTTACAAAAGTTTGAGTTGACCCATTAAAGGAAAAACAGGAGGTTATGTTGTTTGCTGACAATAAACGGCTGTACCATAAAAGGCTGCAACAGAGAGTGAGAGGAGGAAGAAACTGGAGGAAGACAATAAAGAAAAAGAAGATGAGGATGATGAGGAAGTGCGGGGCAATTTAACAATGACGACAACAGTCGATAACAGCAGGCAGATGTCTCTGTGTGTGTGTGTGTGTGTGTGTGTGTGTGTGTGTGTGTGTGTGTGTGTGTGTGTGTGTGTGTGTGTGTGTGTGTGTGTGCGTGCTCTCTGCCCTCACCTGTCTTCTGGCAGATAGCACTGATAACAGTGATTACACACACACACACACACACACACACACACACACACACACACACACACACACACACACACACACACACACACACACACACACACACACACACAGCCCTGCCTGCCACCTGCTTCCAGTCAAACACAGCTTCACCTTCTGAAAACAATGAACCACTGGACGGAGGAGACACAAAAGCCTGAAGGACCACACAAACACACCGACACAAAAAGAGAGAGAAAGTGGTCGAGAGAATAAGAACATGAGATCACACAAAGTGAGAGAGGCAAAGACCAAAACACGTGTGTGTGTGTGTGTGTGTGTGTGTGTGTGTGTGTGTGTGTGTCTGGGGGGGCGGAGTGTGCTTGGTGTAAATAGCTCCATGTGGTGAGCGTCAGCCAGGACAGACAGGCGACTGTCGCCAGCACACTCTCACACACTGTCACACACTGTCACACACACACACACACACATACACACACACGCCACAATCACAGTCCCATGGGGAGGAATGTTGCAACAAAACCGACGCATCCCAAAACCCACAACCCCTTTCCCCTAAACACACACACACACACACACACACAAATAGTGTAACACATTTTCACTCAGCTAAACACACTGTTCTATTTTTTTTAATCTGTTTTTTGGGAGGTGTGGAAAAATAGAGAGGCAGGTTTTCAATTTGTACTGTGATGTACCGAAGGTTATTCTGCACACACAAATGCATACAAAATCAAATGTTGAAAACGGTGTTAACTCATCAGTATATTCATGTGTATAGTTTGTGTGTGTGTGTGTGTAGTTAATCCATACACTAGTCACTCAGTTAACCCCCGTGCTGCAGCTCTGAACGTCTCCCAGACAGCATATTCAAATCAACGCCCAGCCCTAATTATTGTGTAGAAAACAGACGAGCAACAAAAATACAAATTACTAGACATAAGTATGGTAATTAAGCCATAAAAATAAATGGGGCTACTACAAGGCAGCAAACAGCGCAGCCATTTTCCCAGAAGAAGGAAAAGCACAGCTGACGCTCTGATTCACGAATCTGTGAAAGCTGATGAGTCAGGTCCACTGAGCTCACCGAGGAGCAATGATGCTGCACCGCTGATTTCAGTGTAGGACTTAACGACATGGAAAATATGTGACACTGTGAGATGATTTTGCATGAATTTATTTATTCATTAATGCAGTTCACTTTCTGAAATTAAAAAACTGCCATTTTTGCATTTGCTTAATTGCCAGTTATGTTCCATTGTGTATTTCTGTGTAATAAGAAAACCAGGGAATGATTTGGCACACATATATATATATTATTTAATATGCTAAAGCTGTCTTAAACCTTTGTATGAAACCAACAGTATGAAGAGTGTGTACTATTTCCCATGAAATATTAAAGCATGCAAACACTGAACACTCTGCTGGCATAAATATCCCGTCTATATAATATCTGCAGGCAGTTTTACTTACTTACTTTTGTAGTTTCCCCGTTAAACTTGATCATCAGCTATAACGTGCAAAAGTGTTCACAGACATAAAATGTTACTACAGCAGCTTCACTTGTGACCATCAAAAAATATTAAACCATTAACTTTCAGGTTGTGTCTGTAAAAGCTACATGTGTACTTAGTATTTGGGGATTTTATTAGTGGAAAAAAAAAACATAAATTAACAACAAATCTGGAAATGGTTACAAAAATAACCATTTACAACAAATCCACACTGCAGTTTAACTGTAATTGTTTGGGATATGGTTTTTTGGGGGTTTTTTGGTTTGTTTGTTTATTTTTCTGACTCTCGCAGCTTCTTTGTGTCTTGTCCCCATTTTTTTCCTCATTTTCTATTATTGGAAACATTTTTCTGAGCTGTTTTTGTCACAAGAAGAACTTGTTTACAGTAAACTGCGGGAACATTGTCTTCTGCAGCAGCAAACTCCAACTTTAGGGCACTTTCGGACAAAGTGAGTGAGTACACAAAATTCATAAAGCAGATCTGTTCCTTTTAAAGGATGAAAATAGTACACAGTGGGCTATACAGTATATGCAGTATGTTTGTGTTTGTAACTGACCTTGATCCGTTGGAGCTCCTCAGCGGATTTTAGTCTCAGACACACAGCTTGACTCAGGTACGCATCCGAGTCCTCTTGAGACAAAGTTTGTACCTGAAAACACACATAAACACACACACGCGCACACACACACACAGAGAGGAAAATATATGTTTAGCCATGTCAATCACATCCCAGTGTGTCTTCTGTGTGGGTCAGTTTGTTTTGTCTGCTGTCTGTGCAACAATTCAACAGAGAAAGAGACAATGCCAATGCAGAAACGAGGCTGCCCAGCTGTGTGTACAAAACAAACAACCCTGAAGCTATTTAAATTGAAGAGTGACGAGGGAATGTGAATGCAGCAGTGATCACACAACAACAGCTACTGTTGTCTATCAGCCTGACTGCTGATATAACGGGCCGTCTGACAAGCTGCTCTTCTGTCTGTCTGATGCTCCTACATGCATTTGAATAACTGACTCCAAGTGTCCATCGGTCTGTCTAAAGGCTGCCTGTTGACCTCTGTGTCTCTGAGTGTTCAAATCAGTCTAAACAGGGTGCTGCTAGGTAAAACTATGTTGTTAAAAAAGGTCTAATTGACAAAGGTACAGGATTAAAATCCTCATTTAGCAAGTTTATTAAATTTTCACTGATGATATGTTTGACTCTGGCCACCCTTATTACTTTTACTTTGTGCTTCGGAGTTCAAATTTAACTGATCAGATGTTATCGTAGTTAACTGGAGTTGTAGAGTTTAAATGTGATGAACTTACAGGGTTCAACTTAATTATCACATTAACATGAGGATTGGACATTTTGGACATAGATTGGAATTTTCATTTTTATTGTAAATTGATATCAAATCCAAATGTTGATGACCAAATATTGGTCTCATTAACTACTAATAAATGGTATTGGTATTGGCCCTGAAAAAACAGTATTGGTTCAACCCTAATAAAGTGTGTTGTTGCTCCAGAGGGAGCTGCACTAAATCTGATAAACTGCCTTAAGTGATGTCACTTGAGTCAGATGGGGCTGAAGACTGTAAGTTTAAAAATGAAACTAAGATTACCACCTCAAAATGATATGCCTTCTCAAGCAGTCAAGTTGCAGTTTACATGCATATTTTTCCAGACTCATATGTAGCCCGGACTGTAGGCAACAATTCAGATACTGATGTTGGTGCAAAGAGACTACACATCTTCAACACAGCAGCACAAAAGATTTATACAGTCAGCACAGTTTCAAGATGGACACCTACGATTAGTGTCACCAATTTAGTATCTGACCAAATGTCTCCTCTTCTGTTCCTGAGTTATGACGCTGAGTCATTTGTGTAATATTTTGTCATAATTAGTTCTTCAGTTATGGACAAAAACATGTTTCGCAATGTCACAATGACGTTTGACCAGCAAAATCTAATCTGTTCATCCTACAGTCCTAGTGTAGGTTCATGCCAAATTTGAAGAAACTTCCTCAAGACATTATTGAGATATTGTGTTTATGAGAATGGGATAGACAGAGAACCCGAAAAACATGAAGCTTCAGGCGTCGACCGTTGCCAGCACAGAGAAATAAAGAAATAAAGTTTATGAAGAAATAAACTTATCAGGCCTTTAGGCCATTCTTATCTTTGCTCAAGGCAAAAGGCTCAGAGCTGCACTAAACAGCCAGCATAAAAGACCCAATTCTGGAGTTGCATTGTGGGTAATAAAGACGCTAGATTTTGGTAAGGAAGAAAAATGCTTGGAATTTTTAAAAAAGGCGATTACTTGATTGTTATCTGCTGTTTTTTTGTCACTGTCCATCATGAGTCCAACAATGAGAAGAAGTGCAACGCTAAATTGCACTTACTCCAGAAACTAAACTAACGTATAGTATACAGTGTCTACACACACAAAGATGTCTGAATATTGGCATTTCTTTTCAGAAATATGTAGGACAAGTCAAATCTCATAAGCACTTTTTGTTTGGCTTCTGCAAAATGACGCATGCACCTTTATCCCGGGTATGTGATCCTGTGATCTCTGTTGTGCTGAAGCTCAATCACATGACGTCAATCCAAAATATACAAACCAAAACCTCAGATCTCTGCTTGTTTCACACACTTTGAAAAGTAGTCAGGGTGCTGGAGGAATTTAAATTGAAAACAAGGCATTAAAACAGGATTATGAACACTACACGTTTACAGCTGAAAATTTGCAACAAAAATAAGGAAACAACTGTAGTAAAGTGAATTAAGAAATGTCCCTTCAGATATTCACAGACCCTGGGTGGTTATCGGGACAGCTGTTGACGGAAGAGCTGGAGTTACAAAGACCAGTGTCTGTGGCTAAACTGGGCACTCAGTGGATGATATTGGCTACCATTAAGCTGTGACAAAACAACACAGAACAGACCGTCAACAAGTGATGTTTAACTTCAAATCACAAGTTGACAAAGGAGCGGAATAATTGTTGTATTTGTTATGGATGTAAATCCCAAATCAAAAGCTGACTTGTGTGTTTAATTGTCACCAAATACGGTTGGTCTTTCATTTTCTGTTTACATAAATCACCAGGTGAAGCTTTGCTCCCCATACACTGGCATTATGAAATGCCAAAGTACAAACTGATGCCATTGTGCTCAACTGCATCATTTAGCAGCTTAACGTATTCATTGAAGGTTGAGCCAAACATGCAGTCGGACCAGAGAAACCAAAACAGTCACATCAGTCTCAGTGAAGTCATTAATGCTGTTTCATAGCTTTTGGCTACAGAAACACCCAACTTGACTCAAGAGAAGGCTGCAGTGCAATAAATGACAGAATAACATCACAAAATCACCTGCATGTATTTTCAATTACATTTTTTCAAACAGAAAATTCAATTTCCAAATCCTGATTGTTTCTATAGATACAAATACTAGCCAATGCATTCACAGGATTCCTAAAACAAAAGAGTAAATAATGCCAATAATCAAATCTTTGGAGTGCTTGTACAAACTTTGGTTGGAGTTTTTCATATGTAGTTAGTGTTTCCACCTTTTCCTGTGCAATTAATTTCACTTTTGTTAAATTTTTTAAAAAAAGCATTGATCTAAATCAAGCTAATGTCCTGTGTTTACTTTCTTTCCATCGTTCACAGAAGCAAGAAAGAACTGACACTACCTGGAGGACTATGTAAGTGACGAGGCAGACAGCTGCCAGCAGAGAGTCTTCAATAGCTCCATGCAACTCGGAGAACTCTTGGCAATCAAAAATCGAAAGGAAGGACGTCATGCGAAGAGCAGAAACTTCAGGACCAGAGCCGAACCAAAGCAAGTCCAGACTGGGCCGATCACCTACACGTTCAGACAGAGAAATAATACTGTGGGAATTTTGCAGTGAATGTGAAACATGCCTGTGTGTGTGTGTGTGGTGGTGGGGGGGGGTCACTTTATTTGATAGGACAGATATATTAGTGTAAAGTAGCAGAGAGAGGAAATTTCATGCAGCAAATAATTTAAATAAAAACATCATTCCCAATGTGTTCTTTAACTAAATAACCATTGTGTTGTTCATGTTTTTGATGTTTGTCTTAGCTTTGTAAACTTAAAGGGGCGTTCAGATTACTGAAGTGGGGTTGTATGAGGTACTTAGTCAGTGTATTACCTTCAATAGAAAAAAGAAAAAAGAAAAAGCAAACCTTGACCTTCTTAATTTGCATCAGCTGGTGTAACAAGATTGAAATCAGATTTTGTCTTTATCAGAGCCAATACAGTGATCAGTATATGGAAAACTGGCAGGTACAGTACCTGGGAGGCTGACTGGGACAGGGTGGACCATGTCAGGTTCCCTCAGAGGGTTTCCAGGGTAGACAAACCATTCCCTCATCGCTGGAAGGTCAAAATTGCTGCCTAAAACACACAAAGTCATGGTTAGACTTTCTTTTTTGTCTTTTAACTTCAGCATACACCGAAGTGTGTGTACAGTATGTGTGTGTGTGTGTGTGTGTGTGTGTGTGTGTGTGTGTGTGTGTGTATATATATATATATATATATATATATATATATATATATATATATATATATATATATATATATATATATATATATATATATATATATAGGTTGGTATACTATGACCTCTACTCTGCTAATTTGCAATTGTCAACCTTCACTTGCGCATTTTTTGTCCATTCGTCCTGGAAGAGGGGATCCCTCCTCAGTTGCTCTTCCTGAGGTCTCTACCATTTTTCCCCCATTAAAGGGGTCTTTTGGGGGAGTTTTTCCTAACCTGATGTGAAGGTCCAAGGACAGAGGAATGTTGTATGTTATAAAAAGACCTCCAAGGCTAATTATGATTTGTGAGATTGGACTTAATAGATCAAAATGAAATTGAAATTGCATTGAAATCACTATTTGTTAAAATCTGTAAAGCACTGGGTTGACTTTGGGTATGAAATGTGCTATATAATAAATTTACCTTTTTTTGCTTTGACTGTTTTGGACTTCATGCTAAGATATGTGATTTCTGGACTGTGTGCATGGTTTTAAGACCTCCAGTGAGTTTTCTGTCCTACCATCATGCCCCTGCAGCAGCAGCAGCCCATAGATTTGTTGTCTGCAGGGCTTGTAGACGAGGGCCTGAGGCAGCAACTCGGCGTCGTCCTCGTCCTCCAAAGTGTTACTACATTCATTGACTCCCTCACACAAAACATTGTAAACCATGAAACCCTCTGCTGCTACATGCTTCTCTATGCAGGCCTGGGGAGAGGGAAATAAAAATGTTAATAAGCAAATATGGCAAATTTTACTCTCAAAATGTCAAAGACAGAGTGATGAGAACATACCTGTAATATTTCTGGACTAACATGTTTCTCGAAGGCAGAGGGACGTGCAGAGATTTCACTTGGCGTAAGAGCTTTCTGTCCAGGCAGTAAGTAGGCGCAAACGCCTCTCTGCAGCAGCTCTCTCTGAGGAACTGACAGATCCAGAGACTGAGGGATGAGTCCAGTCCGTTGCTCCTCTCTGCCCCACAAGGAGCTCACGAGGTGGGATACAGCTAGCACCATCTGCCCCTGAGGTGCACCAGAGTGCGGTGCAGGATTGTTTATCCTGGTAAACAATAGATTTATTGTTATGTAATGTCGGCATCTACACATTAAATAAATTGGCTCATTGTCAAATGGCTGCAAATGTCTTGGGAAATATGATTTTATATCCAGTTATAATTTTAAATTTTAAAACAAAACATAGTCTAGGGTATGAGTTATTTTGGGAGATATATTATAACACATAATTTTAAAAAATGCAAAGCCCAAAGTGAAAAACCCAAACACCTGTAAGTGGCAATGGCGTTGTTCCTGATGTGCTGCATCTGCTCCTCTGACACCACATCATTACCTAGCAGACAGGCCAGCAGCGGTAGCTGGGTAACAGCCAGTCCAATGGTTTGGCAGAGTCTCTGTCTGTCGTACAGGACAGTGGTGAGGCTGTCTTTCCGCAGCTTCACCACAGAATAGTAGGGGGCACTTTAAAAGACAAAACTACATTTCAGAAAGTTCATACACATTTTCCATCACTTACCCATAACAAAAAGTCCTTCCTTAAAGGGGGCCTATTATGCTGATTCTCAGGTTTATTCATTTTTCCTCATACTGCCTGTACTGGAACATCTTTATTAACCCTCCATCTGAGACACTCCATTATTGCATCTGCCTGTGATTGGTGTGTTTCCCAATCGAGGGTTTTGCCGTGGAAATCACCAATAAAAGCTTGTAAACAAAAACAGACATATTCCAGCAGGAATTTGATCCAAAATTGGCAGAAAATTACAATATTTGCAACCAAGTTTACATGTTTCACTAACATTTATTGTCTCAAGCTTCTTCATAGTACACTATTTTTATTTTTAAACATCTTTTTATTGTTTCAATAAACTTCTAAAATTGACTGTACATATTCGATACACAGTGACAATAACGATAACCACAGAAAAAACGTCTGGCTTTTTAACTCAATGGGAATGTGAACAATCAGGATTCACACCCAAATGACTCTGCATTAGACACAGTTGTTCACTGCCTCCAGCTCCAATCAGCATCGCTTAAAACACAACACCCTGGTGAACACGTTCATTTCAGCTCCCTAACCAGTGAGATGCAACAACACGCCACCACTAATTACCGTCCGTCTCCTCCTAAGCAGCGTGCAAACATCGATCCAAATACATCTGCACTGAGTTTAAAAGAGAGACTGAATAAGTTGGAGATATATAAAGAGAAGTAACCGGAGTAAAGTTTCCAAAGACCTCTGTTTCTACTGCTGTCTACTGTCTACCTGTTCTTCGGCCTATTCATGACATCACACTGACACACCAACAAAACAACCCACACACACATGCTCATCTGCTGCAGTGCCTTGTTCACAGCTCTGGTTTTACTGGCAATGAGAAAGCAGGCTATAGCCTTGTTTACCCATGTTTTAAAAACGTGTATGTACCCACTAATTTTGGTGGAAAGATTCTAAAAGTATAATGACAAGACAATTTTAACAAACCTGTCGTATATGATGAAGTCTGAGTCCTGTCCCAGAATGCCAAAACTACCATGCTGACGAGCATAGCTGGCGATCTCATAGTCAGCTTCCTGCACTGAGCAAAACACTTCTTGACCCAGTGACCTGTAGGCAACAATGAAATCCACAATAAGAATATCAAACAACAGAGACAATGTTTCCACCACAACAGCAATAACAGGAACCATCATTAGTTGTCAGATAAAACCTCATCTATTGAAGTATAGTCGTATAAATACAATATTAACCTTATTATCCCAGTGTATACATGCTTTACAAGGAGAATACTGTGTTATAAGCTTACCTGAGAGCAAAGCGTGTGAATGATGCCAGACCAGAAGGCAGACAAAAAAGCTCTCTACCAGGTTGCTCTCCGTGTGCCTTTATATGACGAAACATTTTAGAAATCTCCCTGTTCACTCTGTGCCTCCTCTTCACCTGTGGACAGGAGGAGATGTTGTAAACAGGAAGTTGGACAGGTGAGTAAATAATTATAATACGAGAGACATTTACACATCATGCTTATTTGTTCTAAACACTATGACATCATCTACACTTGTGTGCTACAGAAAGCAAAAAGTCATTCATCTCCATAACTAAAGAAATATATTCAGGTTCAAATATTTAATCACCACAAGCTTAGAGTTTCTGTCCTCACCCACTCCTGTCTCTTCTTTTCCTCCACCACCCCGTCAAAGAAGAACACCAGTCTGATGCCTGCTGAGGTGAAGGCCTCCACCCAGCTCTTTAGCACATCCATGTACTCCCTCCACTGCCCCCCACAAACCCAGTCCTTACACGAGTACCAGTGGCGTAGGCAGGCCATACCGTCCACAACCAGTGTGGGGCCTAAATGAGAAACAGTTAGCAGAGCTGGCTGTTAACCAAGTCATGAGTTATGGGCTTTTAAATAACTTTTAATTTATCTGATAAATATTATTAATGTTTGGCCCCTATCCTCTGGTGATTTTGCCTCAGTGGCCCCTGGGCAGAGCACGCTGAGTGTCCCTGCTGTATTCTCTGTGCACATGAGAAGCTCTGTGTAACTTAGTGAATAAGTTTACTGCGACCCCCATTATACCCCCACCTCTTGACTAAACAAAAGCAAAGTTGACAACGTTTTAAGACACATTCACCACTGCTCCCCACACCGTAATACTGTTGCACAATGAAATAAATAGAAATATTCTAATAAAAACAAGGTGTTTCTGTTGGCTGTGGTTGTGAGACCTTGCTGGCTCTTGTTAACATGTTGTCTGGCCATTTCTCTCAGGTTCACAGTCACACAGGCTTCTGGACAGCATCGCTCCATAAAGTTTTGAAGACCTTTCACTCCCATTTCTGCAGAGACGAAACAGAGAGACACAGAGAGGGTGAAAGTATGAAGGTAACTTTAGCAAGGTGCTAAAAGTATGCCACTTTACTGGACTGTCACTTTAATATCACGTATTCTGCACGTTGTGTTTTAAATATTTAATGAGTGAGACTGTTTCTGTTCACATCGGTGCGGGTGGATAATCACAAAGTGACGGCTCGAGAGGTTGTTAAGTTCAATGTTCAAAGAGAATAAATCAGAATGCTAACAGTTAGCTTAGCCTGTAGCCGCTAAACTCACTCATTTGCGAGGCTGCAGAGTTTTCTGTCCTTACAAGCCAACTCGTCTTATACTGAGTTGTGTCTGTAAATACTGTCAACCCATAATACTGCTGCACATAGATAAAACTCACTTTAAAATCTTGGTGAACACGAGCAGCATGTATCCGCGCTGTGTTTACTTGGTGTAAATTCAAATTACTTCCGACAATCTACGCGTGGCGTCATCACGTTGCCAAACAAAGCACACATGCGTACACAATGCAGCTGTGGTCTTGGTGAGTTATCAGTGCCATTAATCCAAATATAAAAGACCATGTAGACTCCAAAATAAAATGTATCCCTGAAACACAAATTGTACATCTTATTTAGATCACCATTGTGCTGGAGCTGTAATGAAAAAATAAACATCCTGAAGTGGCATGAATGAGAATAGACCATTGAGGGGTTTTGTGGGCTCAGTCCACCCATAATAACTCCCCAGGCTAGGATCAGAGACTAATTGCTCTCCAAGCTCTCCTGGAGAATAGGGTTTCTTTTCTGGAGTCACAAGCTATTAGGTCCACCTTCTCAACACAAAGCACCCCCGTCCCTTCCACTCTATTGTCTGAGGGCATCAGGAATAAAGAAAGGGACATATGCTGGATGTCAGTCCAGCTGTCAGCATCTGTCGTTCCTCAGCCAGATGCTCTGTGGACTGGGAGGACAATCCACCCCTCCTAGTCAACTGATCTTCCAGGAGGGAGGAGCTGTGTTGTAAATCTGCCCCCCACCCCATGACTGCAATGGAGGGATATAACCATTGGACCCATGAGGACCACATAGGCATTTGAGGGTTAGAGAGAACTTGGCCAATGGTTTGTGGCTCCGTTCCCCAAAACACCTGCAACAATAATGATCACAGTTTAATTTTAAGTCTACATAGGTTTGGATCATCTCATTCCTTAAGATGCTTTTAGGTTAGACTCCGACCTGCATCCCTTTGCTGCATGTCATCCCCTCTCTGCCCCTTTCACACTTAATTTGTCCTATAAACTATAAACTAATAATGGTAAAAGCAAAAACAAAAAATCTAAATTATGGGAAACTGAGCTATCAACCTGTGCAGATGTTTAAAAAACAGATACTTTACCTCTTTATCACCAATCTTTATCGCATTTATCACCTCAAATGTAATTGAAAACTGAATTTTGGCCTTAAATATATCTAACAACCAAAATGTTTTGCGATGGAGGTCACCGGGGCAAAATTTAATCAAATGGCGGTCAGTGACCTAATGTTTATCAGTTTAGGGTCCTTGACACACAAAGAAGGATGCGAATCACTTATTTAGGTCCATGTTGACAGCCTAATGATAAGACTGAGTTGGTATTTTTGTGTTCTAGTTAAACAAAAGGCAATACAGTACAGAATAAACATCAAAATAACACGAAAAAATGTTGTCACAAAAAAATAAAACAGGGACAACAAGCATATTTGGACATAAAACATTCAATAACACACATTATCACTTTAGAGAAAAAACTGTCTTAAAGAAAATGTCTTACAAATTTGGGAAGAGAAAGTTTTAGACATTTTTTCAATATGAGATGAGTTAAATGCAACAAGACAACTTAAAGTCCATTCTTCTGAGGTCAATAGTGCTTTATACAATGAGCTACTATTTTCTGACTAAATTCAGTCGCACTTGTTACAACAAATATGTTTTTGTTTTGTTTTTTAAGATAGTTTTGGGGCTTTTGTTGCCTTTATTGGATAGGACAGATATAGTGTGAAAGGGGGAGAGAGAGAGAGAGAGAGAGAGAGAGAGGATGACATGCAGCAAAGGGCCAGAGCCAGACTCAAACCCACAGCTGCTGCGGCACGGACACAGCCTCTGTACATGGGGCACCTGCCCTACCAGCTGAGCCACCAGGCGCCCCACAACAAACAGGCTTTAACTGATGAAACTCATTTTAAAACATTTTTTTTCTACATTTAATATACTATTATTATGTTTTGTTTAAATGGCATTACATTTGGTGAAGAGCCCATTATGAGTTGTTCAGGACTTAAACTCAAAGTTAAATACTTGGGACGTGAGTGCAAAGATTTTAGAGTTACTTGTGACTTGCAAAACAATGACATGGTCCAACCTGGACCTGTGTGTACCCCATCACGTCTGCACAGTGTTCCAACCTGGTTTGTCACAGAAGAAAACAGTTTTGATAACCTGCAGGTGTTCATGTCACACATGAAAAACAGACACAGTGCTCACAGCGTACCTAGATGTGCACACGTATACACCTGCTCTATATTCATGCGTGTATCTTCTATACGTGAACACAAAAGACCAGAGGTGGAGAGGGCTTTATATAATCCTGCATCCCATTTTCAGCACTCAGTGTTTGGGTCTGTTGCCTATTCACGATGGATCTTTTCAACTTCCTCCTCCGACCACACGGACTCTTCCTTCTCCTCTTCCATCTCCTCCCCTTTAAGTTCCTCCCCCTTCTCCTCCCCCTCCTCCTGACCAAAGCTTGACTCAGGAGAAACAGAGGCAGATGTTCCAGGAGCACACGACTGCCCTCAAACACCCCCCCACCCCCAACCCCTCCCATTTGTACTGGATCAGCAGTTAACCCCCGGAAAGAATTGACCATACAAGCACGCACACATACATACAAAGAACACCGCTGCACAAATCTGTACTGGCTCAACAGTTGTCCAACTGAATGAACAACACACACACACACACACACACACACACACACACACCAAGTGCTGTCCAAATCCCCTCAGTGTCCTGATAGTAGCCACCCCGGGGTCAGGCCTGGTGTCAGCGTCCAGGGCCCAGGGTCTCTCTGGGCAGCTGGCCGGGCTAATCCTGCTGCTGGAGGCCACTGGTTCTCAAACTAAAGGCCAAGGACCCCTGGGGGGCCACAGTGCAGGGATCTCAGGGAGCAGGGAGTGTGCGATTTGTTTGAAATGTAGTTTTTTTTATTTGTTTGTTTGTTTTAAGATTGTCAAACACTGAAAATTAAATTTCACGGTGTTGTGGCGAGCCTTAAACTATGACAACAAAGTATTGCAGGACTGTAAAAGCTGCATAAACATCATCTCAAAATGATTCTTCATTACAAATTCATGTTTTACAACAGAGCACTGATGAAAACTGCAGAACACTAAATTCTAAAGTATGTTACAGGGAAACTCGTAAAACAACTCTAACAAAAGAAGTAGCAACACAAATGTGTTTGGAGTGTAATGAGTGCTGACCAGAAAATCGCAAAATCAGCACCAAAGTCATCAAAACTCACAAATAAGATAGAAAGAAACAGACTCTTCTCAGACTGAGGTTTCCTTTAATGTAACTGAGAAATGAATATACTGAAACATGTAAAACAATGCATAGAACATTGTGAAATTTTTTAGTGCATGTAATGGTTTAGCCATGAAACTAAAAATCTGAATTTCAGTATTTTAATCAATATCAGGGCTGCAACCAATTCTTATTTTCAGTGAATCCCCTGATTGTTTTCTCACTGAATTGCTGACATAAGTAATAATGTCCAGTTGCTTGTTTTGTCTGACCAGCAATGTTTGCTCAAAAAATCTCTGCACACTTAGATCTATGCAAAGAAAAGATTGGAGTAGTGGCCATCCTGTATTATCCAACCAACAATCTGAAATGCAAAAACATTCAGTTTGACTCAAAAGACAAAGGAGAGCAAATCCTCACATTAGAAAGAACTAGGGGTGTCATGACCACTATTAATGATAACCGTAATAGTTGGAAAGTGAAATACCAATATCATTTTTATTATGCACATATGATAATATTGTGTAAATTATCCAGCTCCTCTAAAATCATTCCCATGTTTTTCAGCTTGCACTTTGTCTCCCTCTCCACCGCCCGTCACTTGTATTTTGAGTGTGATTCATTTACCAACAGAAAGACATTATGTGCAATTAACAAAGTTTAAAATGAACTTAAGTAATAGCATTTTTCTTTCAAATATTTTTCTGTAAATACTGCATTAAAATTGTCATTGTGAATTATTTTGCCTACAATAATGATGGATTAAAAATCTGATATTGTGTCAGCCCTAACTAGAACTAAGGGATGTTTGACCATTTTGCTTACAAAATGACTTAAACAATTTATCACTTACTAAACTTGTTAAGAGATGATTTGACTAATTGTTTCGACTCAATATAAACAACCAACAGAATATGTGATGTCAGAGTGGGAAAAAAATTATCTTATATTGAGACTGTTGAAGTTGACATTTGAGAGGAATGTTTAAAATACTGACAATAGGAAAGTAAAATCAGATAATCTTGATGTAGTCTAAATATACTTTCTAACAAAATGAATTTCCTATCTTTCATATATCTGTCAGTAAATCCAGCTGTAACACAGGTACACTACAAGTTTGTGTCACACGTTGAGGCTAACAGGTGGTGTAAGTTGCCAAATTCCTGACTGGGATGGTAGGAGAGCAGCCTCAGGTCTTTGTGGATCAGATGGGGAGAGGACATGTGAGTCTCAAGTTTCTGACATCACAGTGTGGTTACTGGAGGAGTCTTATCCATCAAGTCAGTGATCTATCTATCATTATAATCAGCACTGAAATCATCCTCAATGCATCAGCATCTATCTATCTATCTATCTGTGTTCTAGCTATGATGAATGCAATGAATGCAACAAATCAGACTAATGAAATAACCCAATATCAGCACCGTAATTTAAAACATGTGTACAATTAAATATTGTATTCAGCCATTCTTAAACACCAGTAAAAGTCCAGTCTGTAAACAGAGTTGCTTCTCTAAGTTTCATCTTCTGTTCTCAGAAAAGAGGCTTTTAGTCCCAAGGTGTATAACCTTAAAAAAAACCAAACAGTTTTGTTACAGCTGCCATCACTCTGCTGAGCAAGCTGTGGGAAGATTGCACATATTTGCACAAGATCATTTTGGAGCCTGTATTTGTGATTGATTTATTTGTAGTTTTGGGATTGTTTTTATTGATGCTTTGGTTTTGTAGTTAAGTTAATTAAGTTTTTATTGGCATTTATTACATATTTAACATTTTGATTAGCACTGGGGTACTTTAATAACTCTATTTTTTATCTTTGTGTCACGTTTTATCCAGTATGTTGTCTGTGCTGTCTGACAACTGTGTTAAATGGGTGCCTTACACTTTATACAGTAAACCAAATCTACTACTACTACTATTTTACAATCCAGCAACTTTTAACTGCATTGGAGTATTTGACCACAAGTATTTGTCCACCATAGCAAGCAGCGCAGACGGAGATACATTATTTCTGGCTCAAATGATCCAGAGTCCTTGTGAACTTTGATTTCTGTACAACTGACCAGGCCAAAGGCTGCCATGCTATGTGCAATGGTGTGTGTGTATGTGTGTGTGTGGGTAGTAGTTGATGTGATGGGGATATTGTGGAGGTTCCCACGACGGCCATCCATCCATTTCTTGGCACACACACACACACACACACACATGCATACACAGAAGCCATATGGCCACCCCATACCCCTTGCATGCCTCCACTGTGATTTGGCTCAGGGACCCATCAAGCAACTTCACCTACAAAGACATTTGGCCTGCAGATCAGAGGATGGAGGGAGAATTAAGGACAGAGAGAAAAGAGAAACAGATTACTGATCGAAGAAACTGATATGAAAGGAAAAAATATGAGAGTTAATGGAGAGATAGAGATGGTGAAGCCATTTGGTAGTTGGTTGGTGTTGTGGTGTTTGGTGAGCAGATGGCCAAGGCTCGAGGAGGGGCGTGTCTTGTCCTCGCGACCCTTCACAAATCACACGGTTTCTCCCCCGAGGGGCTCGCGACTCGCCGTTCAATGAGAATCAATGGGAATTACTTCGCGAGAGAAAGGGATGAATGGGCGGCGGGGCGCGAGACCTCTTCCTTTGTTGTCCCCCCTGCGTGTCACAGAGCTCCTGGTCACACACACACACACACACACACACACACACACACACACACACACACACACACACAGTCACACGCGCACACGCAGTTACACGTACACACACGGACAATAGGAAAGCACTTCAGTTAAACAATCGACCTCCAGTTAAACAATTTTTTAACCTCACACACGCGCGTGCACGCACGCACACACACACACACACACACACACACACACACACACACACACACACACACACACACACACATAGAGGGATAAGATGGGAGGAGTTTCTACTTTCTGCTGTTTCCTTAAGACACAATTAGAGAATCTCCCGGCATAAATTATGTTTTGGTGGAAAATGTCGCCTTGATGCTGATGGACGAGAGAGGGGGGTCACTCTGCACCTCAGCATGGCTTTCAGTCACGCTTTGCTGGCGTAATCGGAAAATGTGTGCCACGTCATGGTGATGAATGACTGATAGTATATTGGCCTAATACAGAGAGGGAGAGAAAGAGCACCGGGGACCTCTGAAAGTCGGGATGAGTGTAAATAAAAGGCCTCAAGAGAGGGATTTTACGCCACGCCACATAGGAGCATTGTATGCTATTGAGAAGGGGGCTGAAATCAACTGGTTAAATGAAATGAGCAGCTCGGAGCAGCGTCCTATAGCTAAACACACATACGGGTATGTGGAAAGACTGTGGCAGGCAGGGATAATAGTGTTAAAGCTTAAGGTTAAAGGCCCTTCAATCAGCCTGGATGGGGTGTAAATAGCACATCATGGACACGCAAACACATTAGGCATAGGCTTCTCATTTATCTATACAATAACCCAGAGGGGGTTATATAGCCCAGCACAGTCATTAAACTTATGCAATGATAGGACAACAACAGCTCTACTCACACTGTAAAATCTGACAATTTATTTAAAATAAGGGACCGATTGCCTTGAAAAAAGAAAGTAAATACTCTTTAACTATAAATCGTAATTTATGTTTACTATATCTACCTTACTTGAAATGTAGTTATATTTAGGTCTACTTAATTTTGTGATGTTGCTGCAACTTAAAATGACCAGTGTAATTAAATCTTTCTTAGTGTTAGCAACTTAAATAAACCAGGCTATAGGCTAAGACTACTGCTATAGAGCAGAGCTTGGAGCAATGTTCGAGTGCTGCTTAAGGGGGGACACACAGTATTTTATGGTGGCCCATCATTGCATCTCACTGGTAAAAGAAATTTGCACATTCACCCAGGTGTTGTTTTCTCATCAATGCTGATCGGAGCCGGAGGTGATAAATACAATACAGTATCACTCCAAACTTGTCACTTGGTGACTTTTGTTCAGGGACCTTTGTTCCGGGATGCTGCTTCAGTGATGTCAAGAAATGCATGTGGTGGGATAATGCAGCATGGTCCCCGTTTTCACACAACAGCGTGGACTGTCACCAAGGTCATGGATGGTTAGGTTTAGACAGAGGGGCACATGGTAAGGTGGAAAAAACACAAACACGCACATTCACACAGGTAACAAACTCCAGACGCCTTCACCAAAGTCAGTTGTTTGTTTGTAAGATTCATCCACCTCCCCACTAGCCCTGCAAGTGCATTTGCGCTCCTCCTATGATGTGGTTACTCAACCCGTTCTCACTTCTAACTTGGAACGTCATAGGTCGACGCGCCAAGGATACCTAAAATGTTGACATGGAAGGTCACTGACCGACCATCAACATGTGATGACTTCAGAGCGAGACCGTGTTCATAAATACCAGCGACTACTGCAGAGTCATTTAACTTGTATGCCAATTGTACACTTTCCCGTTGCACTAAAAAGCCAGATGTCTTTGTGTGTTGGTGTTTTTTTTTGTGCAGTGGGAATGAGGCTTTAGTCTAACTTAACTTGATCATGACAAAGAGGATTTTGCCAATGATAAAGTCAGAATATCTGCAAGTTGTGTTTTCTTTAAATGTTTAAGAATATAGCCTAAAAATATGATTAATTTATGACTAATTAGATTGCACCCAGCAGAATACAGATATATAGCACAGTATTACAGAAGTTGCTGAAACTTAGAAACCTTATTTAAATTAATTTGTCATTTTCAAGTTACAACAACTTCACAAAATTAAGTAAATATGGCTAAAATTTAAGTAAACTTAACAATGAGATATAAAGTAAATCAATATTAATAATTATATTTACTTACATTTTTCAAGGTAATCAGTTTCCTAGATTTTTTAAAGCAAAATCAACTTCTCAAATCTTACAGTGCACACACAGTAGCGGTGGAATCAGCACTGTGTGCGTTGACTGAAAGCTGAAAGAGGAGTGAGTGTGAATGAAGGACTTGTTTGTGGACGGCAGTAGACTAAAACAGTGATGCTGATTCAAAAGAGAGAGCAACTTCAATTAGAGTTGTTAATAAACCCCACCCCAACATGTGTACTCATATGTGTACATATTAGAAGTGGTGTAGTAGGCTGCTCTGCAGTTCAGTAAAGTTTTCCACTGGACTACCTGCTTCAACTCATTATTAAAAAAATCATTCAGAAAGGAGGCCCTCTCTTTCTGTTTGAGTCAACTGACAAGTGCAAGTCTCATCAGCAACACCCCTCCAGCCTTTCAGTTACTTTTTCTTTTTCATACACACAGGTGTTTCAGGGGAGATACGGGGGACTAGTCCCATCAATATTGAGAACATGCACATGAGGACAAAAGAAATGCTGCTGGGTCTTTGTAAGGATCACATACAGGTGCTTTTTGGATAATTCAGGTGTACTGTGTTTATTCCAACTTTTGAAGGGCTCATTGCATGGGTGAGGGATATTCTCAACTTACAATGCTTGGCTTTAAATCTACACTGCAATGTAAAAAAAAATATTTTATTTTATTTTTGACAGTAGAGTGTGCTTTTGATTGTTTTTGAAGGACACTTCTGTTGTTTCTTTTGATTGAGACTCTACTTCATTCTTGCAAAGACCCCTTCACAAGATGAATTAAGGACATGTACATTTGGCTTAGAGAGGGGTCATTCAACTTGAAATGGTTGTATTTTGTGCTTATTTTAAATAAACTCAGAACCCCAAAACCCACAAGTGGGTTGGCATGTTTTCTTTTACAATCGCCATCATGGCCAAAAACTGTGAAATACGGTCATCTATGGTGGAGGGAGGGTCATGCATTTTCCACCAGTCACTCGGGGAGACTCAAGGAAAAATATCTGTGGCTCTGAGAAGGGTCATGATGTAACAAAATAACAAAAAAATCACCCCTCAGCCCCTCTCTATTCTGAGAAATAAAGTACAGTCCCTTATTTGTTTCAATTTTGTTAAAAAGTGACATAGATAAAGCTAAAATAAGCATTAACTTGCTTATTTGCCTGTTCTTTGTTCACCTTCGAATGTTGAACAAAGTTGAAAGTTGTTATGTTTTCATACTGTAATTTTTGTTAACCATGGAATAGATTTTTTACACACACAGAAAGGTTTTTAGTATCATTTTTTCCAATTGGCGCTCAGTAACATAACATTAATTCATCATCATGGTTCTTGCCTGCAGCTTGACTGGATGGTGTTGGACTGGTTGGATCTGGGTAACTAAGTGTCGACTTGCTTGAAATGAAGGGAAATTAACTGATTTGAAGCACACTGTAATACTTTAAGTATTTTCAGGTCAAAAGGTTCAAGTCCAAGTGTAGTCACGAGTCATTGGTGTTAAAGTCCAAGTCAAGTTGCCAGTCTGTTTTGATTTCATGGATTCTAAAGTCAGCAAATTTGTGATTTGAGTCTAACCCAAGTCGATGCCATGTGACTCAGGTCCACACCTCCTTAACCTTTTTCTTACATTAATACATTCTAATAAACTAACTAACTAATAAACTAAACTAATAAACTATTTTACTTATTTCCCTAAATTAACATCATGTGGCATTAATGATTCAGTATCAGAAATCAGCAGAGCACATTAGGGTTAAGGTGACCGTTTTAAATTGAATTAAATATGGACACTATTAATGATTAAACATGTTGAGTTACTTCACAGCCAGAGACAAGCTCACAACAACATCATGCCAACAAGTGCGAATTCTTCCCCAAATTTTTGGATACACACAGATATGCAAATTAGACAGTGGGTCCATGTGTGCAGTCAGTGTTATGTTCTCACATTAACCAACACAGAGGATTATTTCGGGGAATTGTTTTGGGTCCACGGTAGCTGTGGTCTTTAAAGGTTTATCTGTCCTGATATGTGCAGGAAATGTGATATTTTGTTATCAGACATATTCCAAGATTACTGTTTATGCAACAGGCCTTGCTCAGTCGCTCTCTCTCTCTCTCTCTGGTGTTGTATTATTGTGGGAGAGCAGGTGCTGCCGGCCCAATTACCATACAGCTGAAAGCACAAAGAAAAAAACTTTACTCCCTCTATGCCTCCCCTCCTCCTCATCCTCCTCCCCCTCCTTCTTCTCACAAAGTCCTTTAATGACAGCCACGCGAGTGACACACCACCAAGTCTTTTTTACTGCCTCTATACCAAAGAGCAAGTAAGGGAAATACAGAGGCATGCGGTGAAAAGGTTTAGGTGTGTTGGCCTGCAGCCAGCGTGTGCGTAATTTGGTGCGTCTTTACTCACTTAGTTGGCATTTTGTTTCAGAGAATTTTACCTGCTAAACATTACATTTATATTCATAAAACGGGTCTTATCTATCTAAAGTTGTTCCAAATATTATTTAGGAGTCTAAATACAGACAGACGTTAGTTTGGGAAGCCATCCCCACGAACATAGTGTTAGATTTATGTGGATAGGGTGTATTGTAGGCTACATTTATGCGCCTGAATATATTTTTGGCATAAGGGAAACAGAAGAAATTGATCGATCAAATGCCCTGTCAAACATGTTTTTGTCAAACCATCAACCCTTTGAAACCTGAAGAAACTGGCTTTATTTCATTCAGAAAGCATGGAAAAAAGGCGAAGAGCAAAGAAAGAAGAAATTACCCCAAAAATTGTAAGAAATTAGTAAACAGTACAGTGAAGGTACCTGAAAATTAGTAGTGAATAAATGTCTTTTTAAAGAGTGAATTACCTGGAAAATGTGCTTAAGTCATAATAATTCTGTAACATAATTTTAAATATGTAATTAGTTATAATTATAGCTATCATAGCCTTTTTCTTTATTCTCTAGACGTTTCCTTAGCTTTAAATATATATATATATATATATATATATATATATATATATATATATATATATATATATATATATGTGTATTAATTCATTTATTAATTTATTGAAATGTGTGGAAAAATTCTAACCAAGTTTCCAGTGTTTTTGAAAAAGAAAAATCCAATTTGCACAACGTTCACATGTTGAAATACTTGTGAAAAGCGTCTGAAAGCTGCACAATGAAAGTGATGTCGCTCCAGGTTTCAAAGGGTTAAATCAGTAATATGTTAGATGACATAATACATAATGTAGAGCCAGACTTAGGGAGGTTTACAGAAGACGCAACCAAAAAATAAAGACAAGGTAATAGGGACAAATCGACTTGTTTTGGGGGGTGTGAACATGTGAACACCCCGACAGGGGTAACACCATAGGAATGTGGCGGAGCAGATGGTCGTTGCAGCGCAGTTGGGACGGCTGGCTGCCGGCTGGCCGCGCGGGGAACAGGCCAAGCCAAGGCTTTACCATAACTCCAAATATGAGAGGCCACCGTCGGACTGGCTGCTGCGCGTATAAATCACTTGATGCCGAGATGTGGAGGATTTCGTGCAGAGGTTAAAGAATTTGTCGGAATGTAAATGGGCCCTGTGTGTTGTGTTGTGGAGGAGGGAGGCATCACGGGAAGCAAGGGGTTGTTGCACATTTAACAGCTCACTAGCCATTTGGTCTGTCCCTTTGAGAGAAAGAGGGGGTGTGGGGGGGTATGAGGGAGGGCGGGTTTAGAAAAGTTGTATGCACCCCCCCAGCTCCCCCTCTCCTCCCCCCTCTCCTCTTTCTTTGTGATGGCCCCGGGGCGGACTTGTGGCGCTGGTAGAGGGAGGGGAAGAAGAGGAGCAGAGGGGTTCATTTGCATCTTATTACCCTTCGCCTGCTGGCCCGGTATAAAACCCTGCGCAGGGCAGGACACCCATCAGACACACGCACTGTTTTTCCGAAAGAGGCGCACAGAGACGGAGACTTTGCATCAGCATATCATTATCAATCAAGTGGGAAAATAAACAAGAGCTGCCTCTTCCTCCTGTAACTGGAATTAACTCTCATACTTCCATCGGGGATTTCATTCTTCTCTAAGAGGATCCTTCTGCCGAGGATTACTTTACATTTCAAAACTTTTTTCCCCTCTCTCTGTCAAAAACTCGTGCCGCGCATGGAAAAATAAGGAGGCACCAAAGGAAAAGTTCATCTCCTGCGCGTCAAGAGTTCACCTTGACTGTGACATAGCGGAAAGCTTTTGAAAAAACTTTCTCCATGATTGTTTGAGCCGGGCTACGAACCTGTGGAGCTTTCACTGCTTGTTGAAGGGCTGTCAACACAATGGGACGCCTGTGTCTGCTCCTGGTTGTCACTCTCTCCTTGCTCACCTGCCAGGTAAGATTACGCGATCACACTAAGTGGTATTTTTACGCACGCCGTGTTTTTACTCGCATTTGTGGCTGTTATGCTCATACATCCCAAAGTTATTTGCCTCAAGCATTGGGCTGATTTCACGTTTATAGGTTTGGTGCTCCGGAGTGTTTGAGTTGAAGCTGCAGGAGTTTCTCAACAAGAAAGGGATACCGGGCAACTCCAACTGCTGCCCCGGAGGCTCTGCTGCTCATCCGCAGGGCCAACACCAGCAGTGTGAGTGCAAGACTTTCTTTCGGGTTTGTCTGAAGCACTACCAGGCCAATGTGTCCCCCGAGCCTCCTTGCACCTACGGCGGGGCTGTGACTCCCGTCCTCGGCTCCAACTCCTTCCAGGTACCGGAGACTAACGCGGACAGCTTCACCAACCCAATACGCTTCCCTTTCGGCTTCACATGGCCGGTAAGTGAGAATTATTATTTGCTACGACTTTTCTTGCAAGAGTACTGTAGGCTATTACATAGTATTTATACGTTTGGTGTTATATTTGTTTCATGTGGACGATATTATGGTTGTCACATTTTTAAGGAGTAATGAAAACCATGGGCAGACTGTGAAGTTATTATTGTCTTACTCCATTGGGACATATTAGCTTTGAAGAGTGCAAAACCCAACAGATGCTCCCAAACTCAACACTTGTGAGGGTCTTTGTCAGCACTGTGTGAGAGGGGCTATTGTAGTAGTTCTGTGCTCTTTGGTAGGATAAAACGGGAGGGGAGGAGGGCGTGCGTGTGTGTGTGTGTGTGTGTGTGTGTGTGTGTGTGTGTGTGTGTGTGTGTGTGTGTGTGTGTGTGTGTGTGTGTGTGTGTGTGTGTGTGTCTGTGGAGGGGAGAGGGGGGTGTTTTCACCAAACGCTCCTCTCCTCCGACCAGGCTTGGTGGGAAATTTAACATCCTCTGAGTTGGCACATCATTGGCAGCGCAGCGTGAAATTCCGCCTCGTTTGGTTTTACGGCGGTGTCAGAGTGTGATAGTAGCAGGGGTGTGAAAAAGGGAGCAGGTAGTAGCCCTTATTAGGCCCCTAATCAACACGGGAATTAGGCTGTGAAGTTTATTGGGAGGCCTCCTAATAGCCCTCTGCTGCTCTGGGGAGGGAGGGAGGCCTCCAGGCCCAGCAGCTGTTGACTCTCTCTGTCTCTCCTCAGGGGACGTTTTCACTGATCATTGAGGCTCTGCACACTGACTCCCTGGACGACCTGACAACAGGTGGGTGACAGCCAGAGAAGGCAGCAGTGTAACTCAAAGACAGGCCAGAAGGCGCACAGTGGCCTTGTATTCTTTCACTTGGTGCTCAGTCATCAAGACAGCACTAACTTTAATGAATGCTGCCACAACATTATGCTGACATTTCATACCAAGAGCGAATAATGTACATTTCTTATATAGTGCTTCTTCTCAAATCACATGTTATTTGATTTCCATATTGATCATTAGATTTGATGATAAATAATCATTTAAAGACAGCCTCTACAAACTTATCTACAGCTGGAGGTTTATTAATCATCATGTGGGATGAAGGCCACCCACAGCTTTTGCAGGTGCTAAGTGAAATTTGCCCCTAT
Organism: Plectropomus leopardus; assembly: GCF_026936395.1. Taxonomy (NCBI): domain Eukaryota; kingdom Metazoa; phylum Chordata; class Actinopteri; order Perciformes; family Serranidae; genus Plectropomus; species Plectropomus leopardus. Next base: position 23,960,420 of record NC_142176.1, on the reverse strand, counting down.
TGGGTGATATTCACTGTTATCTTTATGTCCTGCTCTTATCAGCGCACTAATAATGACTAAGTGATTACAGCATGGGGGAGTGACTCTCTGTATTGGTGGTGGAGATAGTGAAAAAAGCTGCCTGTCATCAGGTGTAACCTATACTTGTCTTTTGAAGGAAAGTGCATAATTCACATTTACTTTTATATTATTTAAGCAGCAGTAGTCACTGCTTCATTGTATTGCAACCTTAAAAAAAGCATTTTATATCTGGCACTAACAAATTTATTATTGTATGTGTGACTAACTTTCTATAGAAAGCTAAATAAAGACATCATCAGCAATAAACCCCCCAAAACACTGCAATAATCTTAAATTTTGCAAAGAAATGGCATAAAAGTCATAATTTATGACAATGACAGGGTGTCACCCTCTTTGCTCCTTGTGCACCTGCTCTGCAGAACATCATGTTGCTATCATTAAATCATAACACTAACCATAATAACAGGTCACTGATAAAAAAGCTGCATCATTGATTTTTACAGACAACCCGGAGCGTCTGATCAGCAGGATCACCACTCAGCGTCACCTCACTGTGGGAGAAGAGTGGTTCAAGGATATGCAGACAGCCGGCAGAACCGAGCTACGTTACTCGTACCGCTTCCTGTGTGATGAGCACTACTATGGCGACGGCTGCTCTGTCTTCTGCCGGCCCAGAGACGATGCTTTTGGCCACTTCACCTGCGGGGAGCGCGGGGAGATCATATGCAACTCTGGCTGGAAGGGACAGTACTGCACTGAACGTAAGTGGGTTTGCTTATAAACCAACACTGAGTTGTGCAGGCTGTGTGGGGCAATGTGAGGAAATGCCATAAATTGGGGATAAAGGGGTCAAAGAAAAAAGTTCATCTGTGTGGTATTGCACGAGTTAATATTTAAATTTCCCAGCAGCTGCCTGTGGGAAAGATAAGCTGAAAAAGCAGCACAGTCATTAGTAGGAGGTGCTGATGTTTACATAGAGAGTCTGATCCTAAAAAACTGCCTCATACATGGACAGAATAATGCATGCTTTACATTAGTTGCGGCTCCGAGAGGAATCAGCTCAATTGAACCATCAACACTAAGGAGCTATAAAGTGACACTGATGAGGCAGAGACTTGTTTATAGATATAAATTACTTTTCAAAGTTAATCACTTGCCTATCTTTATTGTTGAGGGACGTTTTCCACCTCCTAATGCGGGGCCCGTGTGCAACAGGCGTCAGTTAGTTATCCCATAGCACCAGAGGCCTCCATTCTAATGAGCCGCAGTGGCTCCTCAGTAATTCACACGCCGCGTGCCTTCCATTAGACCACTGGGGCCTCCTCGCCCCAAACCTCCTCCCCGATTGGCCAAGTGGGGGTCCTATATTGTTGCGGCTCGGGCTAGTGATTGGCCAAGCGGGGTTGTGTATTGTTGTGGAGGGGGCAGCTGCTCAGTGAGAGGAGACAATGGAGCAGCTGTCTGGTGGTTAGCTCCACACAGACCAGCTGGCCCTGGGGGGGAGGAGGGGAGCGAGGAGAGACGGGAGGAGCGGAGGAGGCAAAGGATGAATGTGGAAGAGGAGAGGAGGAGAAGAGAGGGGATAGGTTGATGCAAGAGGAAGGGAGGAGAGGAGGATCAGAAGCAGGAGGGGAGGGGGTGATGGGGGGTGGAGGAGGAGGAGAGGGGCCAAGGGTGAGAAAAAGGGACTTCTGACCCACAGTCAAGGGGAGAAAGGAGGCTTTGTGTGGGATGCTTTTGTGTCGGAGAGCAACCATGTTAAAGGAGAGGGATTGTTGGCTGGTTCTTCTGTATGGTGACCAACGTGCCTATCGGCCATTAATGCCGGAAGGTAACGTTTTCAGCAACTTTTGCAGTATCGAACAAACCAACACATTTCAGCCGGTGGTCAGAAACAACCCCATGACAAGATTTTATCCATCCCCATTTTGGCAGCTAGGTTTGGTCTAGATTAACCCCTTGAAACCTGGATCAGCATCAGTTTTCTTGTGCTGCATTCATACGCCCTTCACAAGCCGTTTGAAACCTGAGCAGATTTCTTTGTTTAAACACATGGGGAAAAAGGCAATGGCCAACTTGGCAAAAATGACCCACAAATAGCAAGAAATTAGTAAATGGTAACAAGAAAATTTCTCAAAAGAATCAGTCTTTAAAAAGAGGGAATCATTATCAAAAAACTATTTTAAAAATGAGGGAGAAATGTCCAGAAATAATTAAATAATTTTTTATTTGAAATTATATCAGAAAGAAGAGATATAATAAACGATACGTAAAAGATACGTTTTTTAAATTTTCCGTACTTTTTTAAGCTCTTTGTCCTGTTTTTTACATTTATTTATTTATTTTATTTTCAGGTAATTTTTTTAAAATTAATTTCTTGCTAATTATTGGACCATGTATCTGTTGCTTTCACCCCATGTTTTCAAAAGAAATCAAAGCAATTTGCTCAGGTTTTAAGGGTTAACTATCAACCTCTTTCTAGTTTATTAGGCTTCTATGACAGGTAGAGTGATAGAAACTGCAGACAGGTGAGCAGGTAAACTAATCTGAGAGACAGACTGGTCACCAGACAGGCTGAAAGATGAATAGATAAGAAGGTCGAGGTGCCAACACAGGCAGCTATTTGAAAAGGCTGTCTGTCAATGGGAGACTGACGGAGGGCAAATACACGGGATTTCCCATGATTCACCTGTCACTATCTGTTTCCTCCCTGCAGCAATCTGTCTTCCTGGCTGTGATGAAGAACACGGCTTCTGTGATAAACCTGGAGAGTGCAAGTAAGTCACGCAGTCCCCTTTTTCATATTTTGGAGCTTCATAGTTGGATCTTAAACAGATAGTTTGTTAATAAAAGTATTTAATGAGTGTTTTGTTTCCAGGTGTCGCGTGGGCTTCAGTGGGCGTTACTGTGACGACTGTATTCGTTACCCAGGCTGCCTCCATGGCACCTGCCAACAGCCCTGGCAGTGTAACTGCCAGGAGGGATGGGGTGGGCTCTTCTGCAACCAGGGTGAGTTTACTGAAAGATTTACTGCCCTAGCTGCACTAAATCATCCTTCTTTGTTTCAAATTGAAACTTAATGAATGTTCCTTCTTGTTGCGGTTTCCAGATCTGAACTACTGTACACACCATAAGCCCTGTCTTAACGGAGCCACCTGCACCAACACTGGCCAGGGCAGCTACACTTGCTCCTGTCTGCCTGGATACACAGGTGCCAGCTGTGAGATCCAGGTCAACGAATGTTCTGGGAACCCCTGTCGAAATGGAGGCAGCTGCACTGTGAGTGTCGATCAAAAGAAGTAATGTGTTGATAAAAAAAACAAGAAGGCTATATTAGTGGAAATGAGCCCGTGTGTAACCACTGCATTATTTCCAATACAGGACAACGATAATGGCTATGTGTGCACCTGCCCACCTGGTTTTTATGGCAACAACTGCGAGCTAAGTGCCAATACCTGTGCAGATGGGCCTTGCTTCAATGGTGGGCGTTGTGCCGACAACCCTGAAGGCGGCTACTTTTGTCAGTGCCCGATGGGATACGCTGGCTTCAACTGCGAAAAGAAAATCGACCACTGCTCCTCCAACCCCTGTTTGAACGGTACGCTGTCCTCTGTGTTTGTAAGCCTATCCATCTCAAACACCTTTGCCAAGAAACTCTTGTCTGGATTTGAGCTCCTGCATCTCCAGTAAGGCCTGCATCAACATTGCGACAGAATCTTTCTCTGTCTTGGTGGACATACAACCAATCAAAGGCCGTTCTCAACTCAGACCTTAGTCTATTGTCCATACATGGAGAATATAAGCACTTGCCCAACCGTCTCCTCTTGTTGATATCTCGCAAGTTCTGATGAAAGCAAAATAGAGAACTAATCTTCCAAAAATGAACATAAATGGGAGATGATGTCTCCACAAAATTGTTGAATAACAGCAATTCATCACTGGATGGCAAACTTTAAAGCAGATATTTTTTGGATTGGAGAACTAAATTAGGGGGAAAAAAGTGAAATTAAACCTAAATCTAGAATTGAAAAATATCTGGAGACTAACCCTCTGTCATTGTCTCATTCCCTTTCCGATTTGCAGGTGCAGAATGTGTGGATCTGGTGAACTCCTACCTCTGTCAGTGTCCTGAGGGATTTTCAGGTCCTAACTGTGAGGACAGCAGCAGTGTCTCTGGACACTGTCTGTCTTTCCCTTGTCATAACGGTGGGACGTGTGTGGAGGGAGTGAACGGTTACACCTGTACCTGCCCTCCAGGTATGACAGAACTCAAGAGACTGTGGGATCATGTTTACATTATTATTTTTTTTTTTTTTGTAAAGTGTTATATCAGCTTTGTTCTAGGCTCTTAAACTCTGCATCTTTTACAGGATATACTGGCGAAAACTGCAGCTCCCCAATCTCCCGCTGCCATCACAACCCCTGCCACAATGGAGCCACCTGCCACGAGCGAGGCGGTCGCTATGTGTGCGCCTGTGTGCCTGGCTACGGCGGTCACAACTGCCAGTTTCTTTTACCAGAGGTTTCCAAGCGTCAACCGGTGGTGGACGGACCAGATCGGCGATATTCTTCACCAGATAATGAAAATTTTGAAGACGAGGAGGACGACGACAGTGGATTCCCCTGGATGGCCGTGTGTGCTGGCATCTTCCTCGTTCTCGTGATCCTGATCGGTTGCTCAGTGCTAGTGGTCTACGTTCGGGTCAAACTGCAGGAGAGGCACAGTCACCACGGTGACAGTATCCACAGTGACAGCCACGAGACCATGAACAACCTGACAACCACCAACAACTGTCTCCGCAGTGACAAGGAACTGGGCTCTATGATGACAACGTCAATTAAAAACACCAACAAGAAGGCGGATTACCATTCGGACCTGGCCGGGTCGCTGGGTGGTCTGAGTGGAATCAGCGGGATCAACGGATCAGAGAAGAACGGCTTTAAGACTCGTTACCCAAGTGTGGAGTACAACCTGGTCCACGAGCTGCGGCCTGAGGAGCTGTCGCTGTGTAAAGAAGAGGAGCGTGAAGAGCCGGAGGTCAAATGTGAAATGCTGGATGAGTCGGACTTGGAGGAAAGATACAGGAAGAGACAAAACAGGTATTTATAAAATATCAGCTTACGTAGATACACTGCTTGGAAATTTAGTGTCATGCATGCCGTAATTTGCATGGATGAAAATGTTTACACCTAATTACAATAATGACATGTTGTGTGAAGGACGGCATTTCTAAACCTGTTCTTTGCCCCACAGTGACGCATCAGAAATGAAACAAGTAGAAGAGTCACCAAGCTGCAGCGAAGCAAAGTATCAGTCATCCAGCGAGTTGAACTGTCATGCCGCAAGTGATCTTAAATACCAGTCAACCAGTGACGTCAAATACCAGTCAACCAGTGACATCAAATGCCAGTCAACCAGTGACATCAAATGCCAGTCAACCAGTGATGTTGAATACCACAGTCCCAGTGACAGCAGGTACCAGTGTACCAATGACACCAAATACCAGTCCGTCTACGTCATGTCGGACCAAAAAGATGAATGTATCATCGCTACAGAGGTGAGTGCACAAAAACAGAAGAACATGCCCGGCAAATATACCAAATAAAAGTATTTTCCCCCAGCATGTGGGTCAAAATACACCAAAAGCTTACATTTCATCTTTCTTTATTCCAGGTATGATACCAGTCCAGACCAGATCAGACCAGTTTCCTGTGGTTGATGGCGGTCCACACACACCAGCCCTGAGCAGTACAGCTCAGCTTGTCTCCAGGAGGTTTTACTCCTGCTGTTTGCTGCTGTTCCCTGGGATTTACCGGAGGACTTTGAGCCAAGGTGCTACTGAGCCAGCACGGAGTCAGTACTGACTTGGCAAGGACTTAGTACTACACTAGTACTACGGGTGAATACTGGACATATTTGACCTGCGTTTGATGTCAGGTCTAATGCTGACTCAGTACTATGGATGAAGTACCAGAAGACTAGCACTAGTACAAACTATGTGCAGAAACAGTGCTGAACAAGCAGCAGTGGAAGATTAACTGCTCACACCAGGATGGAGAATTGACTTGGATGTTCGATGATATTGTAGTACCGTGGAGTACTGGTTGAATGAACTATGTAGTACCTTTGGAGTACTGAGAACTTTTGAAGTACTGTTGTAGTACTGTTATGTGCTGTGGTTTTCCAATGCAGTGTAAAAGCTGCTGTGGATATTGGACAGTTCATGTCCTGTGCAGTGCTGCAGAGTAAAGGATGAAGTGAGAGCAGTAGTCCCTGTACTTTATTAAAACTGCAGCTGCTGTTGTTGTCTGTTTGTTGTTCAGAAGTCATTCAAGTCTAAGTTGAAACATTTTTCCTGACAAAACAAAACAAAATTAAAAACAGGGGGACTTGAACAGCATCTTTAACTCTGCAGCACTGACAGAGACAGTGTCGCTGAGCTGGTTCTCAGCAGAAAATAGAGAACTGAAGACTCCAGTAGTGACTGCAGATCGATCCAACATGGATCCTGTTGGGCCATACTGGCCCCCTGACCCCTGAAGGTTGTGATACACAGGGCAATGTTTTGGGCAGGGCGACTTAGGAAGCACACCAATCAGCACAAGAGAACAAAGGAAGAGATGATGAAATCAGGCAAAATATAAGGGAAATGTAATTACATTATTTCTCCTGGCAGCTCCTTCGACCACAAGTTATTGACAAAATGAACCTAAAGATACAAAATAATTCTCCTTTGATGATGCTGATGTGCGTCCAAGTAAGCCAAGCTATAAAGGACTAGTCTTAACTGCCAAGACCTCATTGCACTATGGAGGTGTGCATGTATGTGTGTGTGTGTGTGTGTGTGTGTGTGTGTGTGTGTGTGTGTGTGTGTGTGTGCAGATGAGGTGATGATACCTGTGTGTGGTGTCAAATGTATGCACTGCCCACTCCCGCTCCCTTCACTCCCAGTCTTCCACTATTAGCCAATTGAAGGACACCATCACCCTGCCTGCCGTTGGTTAGGATAATTTGTTTTTTATTTTATTTGTTATCTAAAGAAAGATGTATTCCTTTAATTTAATTATGTAATTATTTGTGTTCCATCTTGTTGTGACTTTTTTCTGTTATAATTTAAGTTGTTTTTATTTGGCAGATAATGTATGTATGTAAGTATGCATGTATGCATGTATGTGTTAGGCACTTGAGACCCCTGTGACTGTGTTGTATTTAAGAGAAAAGTCGTATGTACAGAGCCTGTCATTTTTATTACTGGAAAACTGCGCAATATTTTTCCAAAATAAAAGAGGAATGAAATATAGCACATCTGATGTTGAGTGATTTTGTGATTTTGTTTAAATGTTGATGCTTTCACATGCATTAAAGGAACAAACAGATTATGACACTGGTGGCTGAACATTACAGCACTAGGTGTTCATATCTATTGTGAGAAAAAAAAAGCTTTAGCTATTTATAGGAGTGTTGCATCATCACAATACATAGTGAAGCAAAAATATTCTTATATGCAGCCGTTTTTAGATTTGCAGTTCCCTCACAGGGCAATCTAACAAATTCAAACTGAGGGATCTGTTGTCGCTAAGTGATGGTGTGTTGGTATTTGCGTGTGTGTGTGTGTGTGTGTATTCGTCTGACGCAGCAGAAGACTGTCTCCTTGTGGAACCACTAAATGAGACAAAGACACACCCCATAATCATAGACCTCTTAGCCAGCCTCATCTGAGGCCAGAGCCATCTCTTTGTGTGTGAGTATTTGTGTGTGTGCATGTGTGTGTGTGTGTTTGAGATAGAGAGAGTGTGTATATATATGTGCATGCCAACGTATGTGTGTTTATATTAGCTTGTGTCTTGATGTGCTTGTGAATAATGTTTTTTATGAGCGTCTGTATATGAGCATCAGTGCTTGTGTGTGTGTGTGTGTGTGTGTGTGTGTGTGAGTGATCTTGTTTTAAGCACAGGGGTATTTATAGCCGGAGAGAGAAACCGCTAGTCTGGATTTAGTCCCAGTTGCCCCTGCCTGACTACTCTGTGTGTGTGCGCGCTTGTGTGTGTGTGTGTGTGTGTGTCATTTAGCGACCACTGGGAGTGTAGAAGTAGTCATCAAAGAACCTCATCTGGATCCCAGTCTCATATAAACACACACAAGACAGTGAAATTGGATGACAGATGAACAGAAATTTGTTACAATTACAGAGGACAAACTGTATTAAGTGTCGACATGGAGCACATCAGCACACACTCACACTCACACTCTCACACACACACACACACACACACACACACACACACACACACACACACACAAACACAGGTCATGGACATGCTGACTAAAGTTACATAGTCATAAAATGAGAGGAAAAAAGAATAAAAGTCTTGTTAAGTTCATTCATTCCTTCATGTAATGACGATTTTTGGGCCCTATGCTTAAGCCTTCTCTGTTGGCGTTCCTATTTAGATCCATATGAACTTTTCTTTTTCTTCTATTCATAGTCGGGTTGCTTTCCTTCCCTCTCTTTTCTGTCTTTCTTTCTTCTTTTGGATGCCTGATTTCCCTTTCTCGGGCAAAGAATCCTAATGCTGGGGCAGACGAAACCATTTCGCACATTTATGGGCTCATTTATGCTCAACGTTAGATACATATATTAACCCTATAGAGCCCTCTGTCCGTACTCTGTGTTCATTTAATCTATATGCACATTTTTGTAAGGCTAACAGAAATGGCTGAAACGTAGATCATGGGGTCAGTGTAGGTTAGTTCAAGGGAGATATCACTCTGTAGGAGACAACAAAGGCACTTAAAAAATGTCAAAAGAGAAGTAACTGTGAAAATAACTTCTGCCCACATGTTGCAATGTATTTAATGGCTTCACAGACACCATCATTTACAACAATGTCTCTGTTAAAAGGTGTATTATTACAACCTTCTCCACCGTCGTCCCTTTTCTTGGTGAATGAAGCTTTTGATTATGCCCTTTAGTGTCATCTATTGTCTGTATATATGCCATCATAAAGGATGCATTGAATTATGAAGGAGGTGATGTTGACAATGTTTGGAATGAAGATATCTATTTACATACATTAAGGAAGCATAAATGATCCCTTAGTTGCATTTAAAGATGAATCTTGGTCAAGGAGTGAACTAAACTATTGTGCACATAAAGGGGTTAGAGGGGCCATAAGCTGAAAACACACTGGCCTTCAAAAAATAAACATAAAAGTAACATGTACATATTGCCTGTCAATATATTTCTTATTAATTACTTTAAAATTTATAATCTGAACAGTGAGATTATGGCATAAATTAACACAAAAGAAACACAGCTGTCTCCAGCTACAAGCGGACGAAGCTCGATGTTAACGGCTGTATTACAAACCGGTACCACATAATCAGAAGCATAAATAATGTATAAAATGGTCAGGTGATTGTTCTTATCTGTGTCGCTGTAACTGATCAGGTTATGATGTTAATCAAAACACAGGAAACATGGAGTGTGCAATGTCTGTGTGCAGCCAACTCATCACACGGCGCCGCTGTGTCAGTGACCTTCCGCATCTACTTATGATGTTTCAGGTATCCCTCTGTTGACGCTCAGGAATGCCCTTACCGTGATGTAAACAAATGCACATGGTGGAATGAAGCAGCATGGTCCCTGTGTTCACACAACAGCACAGACCGTCACGATGGTTGGGATTAGGCAACAAAGTCAAGGATGGTTAAGTTTAGGCAAAAACCGGTGTAGAAAAAAACCATACACTCATCCACATGGAAAGCAAACTCCAGACTCCTGCACGAAAGTCAGTTGTTTGTGGGACCCATCAACCACCCACCTGCCTAATAACCGCACTCGTGCTGCTCATATTATGTGCTTACAGGCAGTGTTATTACCCTTTAGCGTTTCACGCACATGCAACCGGTTCCGTCCAGTCGCGTTCTCAAGTGACACTGTCTGTGCGCATTGCATGTGGATGCACCAATTGCCAGCATACAATAACAACGCCACCGGTTTCTGTTAGAGCTCATTCTCATCTGACGTTGTTCAGCCGCGTTTGGTTGGACGCGGAAGGTGGCTATTGGCGTAACACTTGTACACTGAAAGCACTAATGGTGCATGCCCACTATACGTGACTACATGCAACCAGAAATCTTCTCCCATTCATTTTGATTTGGAAGCAGCTGAATACCTTTACAAAGCGTGCTGAGAACCCTGCGATGGGGACCAAGCTGGCAGCATGACATAAGTGACAATTTAAAAAATTAAAATGTAGCTCACGTTAGCACAGCTACTCAAGCTGCAGCTCCAGTGACTTTTTGAACAGCTTTGTGTAAATCCAGAAAATACTAAAGTGAAACTTTGTCTGGTAGAGAAGGGAGTGGGGGATTGTGGATGGATACAAGCAACCAGTGGGGCAGGGCAGTTGGGAATTGGGGCGTATTGGTTGCGTATAGTGGGCATGCACCGTAACAGAGTGGCGCTATTTGACAAGTTCTGAGTGAGAACGGGCTGCTGTGGTGCATGGACCGTACCACTTTGTCTTGCGATTAGACAGCTTCCAATATCTTTCTAACCAAAGTTCACTCTTTCAAATGATTTATTCACCCAATTTTGATTTAGATATGACACATATTACTTAGGAATTAAAAACAGCAAAACTTAACCAAAGTTAATTCCAGGCTTTTTAAGGGCCCCCCAGTGGGGCCCTGGGTCAGTCTGACCTCCACCCCCCACTTCACTGCAACACCCCTGATGACACAGAGTCACAGTAAATGTAAGTTAAGTTACATAGCGACATGTTGGAGCATTGACCTGCCCAGTGGTTGTAGACACGGGCACCGTTGCCGTTCCAAAGACTGCGACTGTGACTGCTCAAAAAGTATTTGCTTGTATTACACAAGCGGCAGGCAGTTGTTAGCACATACCATGCTAAGCTTTTTAACTTAACTTTTTTTCAGTGCCACAATAGCTTTTCGCTGAGTTGGAAAATCACAGGAGACAGGCTTAAAGCTGGTCCTTTGTTGTTGTTAGGCTGTCCTCCGGCCCCGAACAGTCGCACACACTCACATCCTCCCTCTCTGCATCTCTCTGGTGTCAATAGTCAGACAAAGCCCTGTCACTGGCTGCCATATGCCGCCCTGCTGTGCATAAAGAACAGCACTCTTTGAACTTCTGAGGGGGAAATCGAAACTTCTTCATGGTAAAAATATATAGAGAGTGTTTTTGGTATGGTGCTCAACAGCTGTTGAGGGTTTTGCCAGAGTTAAAACCTGCATGATGGTTGATATTTAATGCCACCAAATAACAAAAGCAAAACAAAATGTGAATGCAAATTAAAAAACATACACAAACATGAGTGTCTGAAAATATATTGTCTCGTTTACTCTCTTCCCCCTCTTTCTCTCCTCGCACACACACTTTTTATTCTGACAGGGAGTAGGCAGGACCGTAGCTAATTCAGAGAACAGGCTGTTTAAGTGTGTCTCTGCTATAATCTGATTAATCTGTCCATTCATACGCTCTCCTCCTCTCTCCTCTCCTCTCACAGATCTGTTTGAATCTATATGTGTGTCAGTGTGTAAGCATGCATGGCAATGTCCATTAGTTTATGTGTGTGTGTGTGTGTGTGTGTGAGTGAGAGAGAGAGATTGCTGGGAAGAGGGTGACAAGGGGGTAAAGAAAAGAGCTCACACTTGGCCACTGACCCTTCTTTTGTCCACACACTGGTCACCTGTCATACACACACACACACACACACACACACACACACACACACACACACACACACACACACACACACACACACAAACAGTACTTTGCTGAATGCGGTTTAAACTAGAGAAAGTGGGGCACTCTCTTATCCTATGGGGGTTATTAAGGTGCTGACCGTGGACCACAACATCCTCGGATCAAGTTTTTTGCTCCATTGTCCATCTGTCCAATTGAGAGGCGGGCCCTCTGTGGTGGCAATGACAACAAGTGGTAGCCTATGTATCATCGCTCCAAAATTTGTGAGTTTACTTTGCAGCAAAGTCACAGTTAAGCTAAGGACAGATGATTGGTTGTTTGCTTAACAACAGTTTTTTAAAAAATGGCTGCAACCTACAAAACATGCTCTGTCTGATCGGGGCCGAAAACTTTATTTGCATGTTTGAGAACAGATGTACGAAGAGGTGAAGCGGGAATACTGACAAAAAAAAAACCTGTGCATTTCCACCAAAAGTTTTCGGTGTAGTACCTTTATAACCATAACAAACGTGCCTCGACCCGATATTGGTTTAGTGCTACCAACACAGATAGGAGGTTGCTGTTACTTGCTGCTCTGCCAGCTCTCACTATATTTCCTTTTCACCGATGATGCAGAGGGAAACCTGCACCTCGTTTAATGTCCACAGAACAGAGTTGCATGCCAACATTGTCAGAACGAGAAAAAAACAAAAACAGGTTTGAAAGAAAGTCTTTCTCAACTGGATATTTAAAAGTAGCAGGTTTGTGCATTGAGTCCTTGTCAGGTAAGAGCAGGGCTATAGTTCTGTCTGAGCACACAGGAACGATGCTCCGCCATGTGGAAATACAAGATATGCAGTCCACGTAATCATGTTTAAATTTTTATACATTTTATAGTGCTTGAAGACACAATCGTCAATAAAAATGTATGCCATACAAGAGAGACAATAAAACAAATTAAATGGTCAAAGTTGTCATATTGACATTTAAGGTGTGATGATTGAATACCATCTTCAACTCATGAGTAACATGCAAGAAAACATTCCACTTTAAAAGTCGCTGGTAGCTGCACAGTGAATAAAATATTTCTCTCAGTCTGTAGCTGTTAACTGTTAACTACTAACAGCAATAGAGGAAGCAAAAAATATATATATATATTTATATATTTTAAAATCTCAAGACACTTGTGACTGTTTCAGGGATGTCTCACTGATGTGTTTATTGTGAATGTTTCAGTTATAAATTTGCAATCATTTACGTTCATAAAGGTGTTTAAAAGTGATTAAAAGGGTAATAAATGAGGTGTTAAGTTTGATTTAAAAAGCGTGTCTAAAAGGTGCTTGCTTTTTACGTTAAGTTCTTTGCTTAGTGCAGAATGTAACAGGACCGCAGTCTAGTGGGGGCATTTTGGGAAATGTGATGTGACGTAATGGGTCAGTGGCATTGAGGGTCAGAGCAACACGGCTATAGATGAAGAACATACAACGTCAGAGTAACGATATGCATTTGGTCCTCAAGGCTCACATGGTAATTGTCTTTTATTTGCTTGACTCTCATGTATAGTGTTGATGACGTGCCTTTACATGGACACCTGCGGGGCATTTTTCTTTTATTTAAGCTCATTTCTGTCATTCTAACGTGTGTCAGACTGCTAATCAATGGGCATTAGCATGAGAGACTTAAAGAGTGTCTGGATGTGTTTTTTAACTTTTATATTTTGTTGTAGTTTTCATAGTTTCTAAAGAAACGGAGAAATCATTACGAAGCATGGCCATTATTTCATCAGGCCGGTGTGGCTACACTTGTCATTTTGTGGGAAACCTATTTCTAAACATCTAGATTTGCTCTTTTGTTTCTGACGGACTGATGTGTTGTATTTGCTTTATTTACTAAAGTTATATTTAAATGCCATGTGACCACTGAATACGTTAGTGTAAACACAAAAGTCCTTTCTACAAGTGAATTGAGTTGTGGAATCACAAAGTACATCTCAAGCCTTTTCTCCTCCTCATGTCTTTCCCTTTTTTGCTGATTAGCAGTTTCTGTCATAACAAAAATGCAGCATCATAACAGTGACTCACTGACTTCACTGGCACTTTTCCACTCTTTTATTAGCATTTCAATTTGTCACCAGGAACAATTCCCCACACACACGCAGCATCACTGACTAGTGATTTTTGGGGGGCTAAATCTTGTGGGAAAACAGAGATTTCTCTCTCAGCCATCCTCCATTGTTGAGTGTGAACAAACGAAGTGACCACAGCAGCCCGAGTCACACAATGACAGACAGCTTATTCAGCTACTTCATCTGTCGCAGCTCCCCAGGGACCACGCTCTGATCCTTTCCCAGAGCTCCATCTCTCTCTTTCACGTACTCTTTCTCCCCCTCTGTCTTCTTCTTTCCCTGATTGTCTTTCTCCTCTGACTCTGTTAATAAATGCACATGACTCTATTAAATGTATTCATCCTTATCCAACAGTAATGCATACACAGTCTTTATTAAAATAAGAGTTTTGGGGTTTGAAATTGGAAATCGAAGCTCTTAAAACAGAACACATTCCTCTACTCTCTTTGAGAAGGTGTTGTTTTGTTTTTTATTTTGTTTATTGTCATTTCTCCCCAGGGGTTAAAGCAGTTGTAAAGACAGAGTCATTCCTTCAGAGACACCAGCTCCCATCAGCAGCGCCTTCTGGTCATTACTGGTGCATCGTGGGAACAGCTTGGTGAGGACAATGATTGGTTAGAACAATGAAGCTGGGGGGGCAACACAAAGGACACGCCCACTGCATGATGGGAAAGAGCAGCGGAGGAAGCAGATGTTGCCACAGAGGACACACAGGAGGGGAGAGAGAGACAGCAGATGTCTCTCTCTCTCTCTCTGATGAGTTGGATTTCTATTCAACTCTTGCAGCAGGTAAAAAGACACGACAGCTTTACCTGCTTTGTCCAGCAGGACGGTCGGACCTTTGCTGTTCTCTGTTGTGGTCGAGTCTCTCTGTTGAGGCGCAGTGGGATATTTCCTGACACGTTTTGGATCAGGCTTCTGCCCAAAGACCACAAGGTTCCCAATGTTCTCTTCAAATGTTCTCGCTCTAAATGCTCCACTTTCCAATTTAATGCCCTCTCTTGACATGAGAAAAAACACGAAAACCACACTATATGATCACACGCAGCACGCTGACAAATTAAAGGCAAAGTCTGAATGAATGAGTGGAGCACCATAACAATGAATGATGAGGCTTACATGTCAGACTAAACCAGTTTAATGCCTGTGGGAGTTTTTGAAGCAATGTGTTTTCATCAAAACACCAAATATTTTGTAGAGAAAGACGTGAGCATTGGGAACCTACAGAATCTAGGCCCAACTGCTTACTAGGACATTTTATCTTGGTTATCAACTAATTTTTCCTTCATGTGTAAGTATCCTGTTTCTGCATGCTCCAACAGCTGATTGAAGCTATATGGTGTAAGCATCATTTAGCTTCAATCAGCTTTTGGACAATAGGCATTTCTGGAGTTATTTTTTATAGTTCTAAGAGCCCCCATTATTGTTGCGCCCGCACCGCAAAAACTGGAATTTTCAGCTCCTATTTCAGAGTATTTACTCTGCCAGCACAAGAGGAATCATGTGCATAAATGTATGGTGAGCGGTCCTGACCTTATAAACAGACATTATGTAAACAACAGACAACGCAAAACACAAACAACAGCTCATAGTGAAAAAATTGAGCAAGACATGGACAAATGGACCAACAGTGAAGTCCACATGGATGTATAAAGAGAACTGGTTACAGTATATGAGGTGGAAGCCCCTTTATTCCTATGACAATCAGTCAGTGGCAAATGTAGCCAAAAAAGTTTGATACTGTTGAAAATTTTCCGGATCTTCCTTGTTTGGTCCATAAGTGCACCACAGACAAGCATAGGCTAACTTCCAGTTTAGCCCTCCACTACACTGAATTGGGGATAATTTTTTTTTAACAATGCGTCTCTTCAAGACTTGTTATCCAACTGAATCAATCAGATGGGAAATCTTTTTGTTTTCATTTTTTCTTTTTTATTTTGAAAATAAATAAAGTGCCATGAGTGCAGAAAAAGCAGAGATCTTTTAATTTAAGTGCAGGGGAGGGTCCCCTCAACCCACCAACGGAGGACTGGACTAATTATTTATAAATTAAACATTATTGTTTGTTTATTAATTGTACCCTGGCCTCCTGTCATTTTGCAAAAGTGGCCCCGAGACGAGATCAGCCACCTTATAACGGGGACGGTGAATGATTGTTGTTGCCAGGTTATGCCATTGTTATTGTTTATAAAGCGTTGCCGACACGTATGTTATATGTCACACTGGAGGCTGACGCTGTTGTGTTACACATCCCCCCTCTTTTGCTTCTGGGACGTGGGCACGCTGTCGAAAATCACACACTGGGGTGGCATAATACAAAGGCGGCGTGATGAAGGGGCACAACATATCATGGAACTCATGTTGTCTTGTCAAAATCAAGGGATTTATCCAAAATTAAGCTTTTCTTCAACATCATGTGTGACTTAATTTGTTCTTGGTCAGGCTGCAGCAGCACCGTCCCTTCCCATTTCAGTCAAAATTTGCTATTTTCAGCTCATAAAAATGTGTCACACAAATAGCCTAGTACGCCTTTAGACTGTAGACATGAGGCTTTTAAATTATATTACCTCATAACCATATCAATTTACACCTCGTGCTGTTTCTGATTTTACAAATATTCAAGATTCTTATTGTGCGTCTTGGTTTCTTTGCTCCCTGCTTTTATACTGTCCTCATCATTTTTTCTATTCTTGTTATCAGGACTTTCTGTAATGCATTAAAAATAAACTATATATTAAATTCAGAGTACTTGCAATTCCAAATATGAAAGTGATTCTGTGTCTTCACCGTCTGCAACACGGTTTGCTGGTTTTCCTTTACACACCACTCTCATCTACACAAGGTAGTCAGCTCATGGGAACACACTCTTCTCTTCAATGTGTCCATTCATGACGGCTAGACAAGTCAGACAACAAATTCACCCAATAATACTTTCCAATTCATCCCCTGAGGACAAAAAACAGAACAGCTGATGGGAACAAATGTCCCTGTGTTCACTAACGCTGCCACGAGGGAACAGTCATCACTTAAAGTAAAAAGCAATTGAGACATCACTAGGTTGCCAGATTTGATAGACAAAAATTTCAGATGCCAGGTCTGATCCGTTGGGACGAGAGGTGTGGTCCAGACCTACTAAAGTGTGCTCTGGGATGTTTCTGTGATTAGGGGCTGTGTCTGTGTGTGTATGCTCTTTGTTTTCATGTGTGTGGTGTGTATGTGTGGGAATGGACCCCGGTCTGACTTGTTGATTAATGGCCAGTGTGTGTATGTGTGAAAACGCTCCTGGTCCTGTTTCCATGCTAATGAGTAGCAGCAGATGGGAGAGAGGAGGCCGAACCAACAATGAACAAACACACCAGCAGCCGTACAACTTTCAAAAAACCCCAAAACAAATAGACCCTCCTGTAGGGAGTAATTCCTTGCATAAAAACACTCTGATATTATGACTTTTCAACTTCATCCTGAGTGTGATCATGACATGTTGGGATATGTTGACAGCGCACTAATACACTGCTTTATTAGCTTATGTGGAGTATAAATGAATGAGGGAGAATTTCAGTGTCAACTGTCTCTAACAACATATTTATGGCCTCTTGACATTTAATCAATGTCCTGTGCAGTCTGTTCCTCTTGATTAAAACAGGTTAACATGCATGTCTTTTTTTTGTGCAACAAAAAAAGTTCACAAAAGTATCTCCGTCAACGCTGGGTGTTCTGTGTTGTTTGGATTTATGGTTACCTAGCAAAACATGAGGCAAAAAATAACACCTGCACACTTTCCCCACGCCACACGAGTTTAATGAAGACATTTCGATCATAAGTGGATCTTTGTCACGTCAAAATGTTTTAAAAGATAAAATCACATCTATATTTATACATAAAGCACACCAATAGGCTGACGAGCTCTATGGTGGCAGCCGGTTGACTATCTCAACCCCTCAGGGCGGTTAAACAATTAACAATCCACTATCCATTAACAATTCAATAAATTATATAAAAAATACATAGAATACCAAAGGAAAAGAAAAGCAGTGATGATGATGAGGCCATTTTACAAACCTCAAACAAATGTAATATGTAATATTTTGTGACGCCTGCTCCTCATAGGGAACAACTGAATAAAGATGCAAGCTATGAGTAAAAAAACAACACTAGGTGAACACAGCTCCTAAATGAAGAGATGAAGAGAGACAAAATATGAGGAAGACTGTGTGTATTCATGACTGTTTAGTCTTCTATGCATTTACTGCATAACTTGAATGTTTTGATACAGTGTGTATGGGGGAAAAAACATCAATGTTGTATAGTACATATGTGTGTTAGTATCTGTTGAGGGGCACATTTGCACTGATTATCTTTGTATCTGTGTGCTGTTTGAGTGTGTGTGTGTGTGTGTGTGTGTGCCTCAGAGTGTGTGTGTGTCACTTCCAGCACCATGGGGAGGTCCAACCTATTAGACAAATATAAACACTTCCCCCCGGTAAGGGCAGATAATACTGCCACTGATTAGAAACAAGACGGTGTGTGTGTGTGTGTGTGTGTGTGTGTGTGTTCGTGTGTGTGTGTGCGTTTTAACAGCACCGGAAACCATGCCTGTTTCCTGCCAAGAACCGTTTTTATTTTTCAAACTTTCTTTCTCCTTCCTCACCTCTCTTCAGTCTCTGTCTCTCAGAGCCTTTGCTTATTCTCTTTTTCACTCAAACCAGACTATGAACAAACAGGTGAGTGTCTCTGGTCTGCTCACCTGTGCAGCATCAGACTGTCACAAGTAACATTAAATTATGTTTGAGTGTCCAATCCTACCTTACAAATCCAGCCAGCTCTTTATCATTTTAACCTACATCCAGCAAAATTAAAATGCTCAGTGTGAATGACTGCCCTGCAAGACAAACATATTTATGTTACAGTAGAGTACTGCTGACAAGCAACAAACACCAATGAGTCTGAATCTCACGTGCACACACACACACGTAAATATACACGCACATGCAAGCACACACACACACACATTTAATGACGCTGCTGCAGAAGTGAATGTGTTTGTGTGTGTGTTAGACTCATGAGGAATGCTTTTAGTGCTGTTGTAGTAGCTGCAAGCAGGAAATGGATTCCCAGAGACAGGAAGTAACTTCGTGGCGAGAGGAAGTGTTTGCCAGCATCCGCCCTCTGTCTGCTGGATTGGGAAGGAAGGAGAGAGAGGAGGAGCGGAGGGTGGAGGAAGACGGAGAATGAAATAGAGTGGTTTTTAAGGAAGAAGGGAGAGAGAGCTAATGCATCGGATAATCTTATATGAGGCGAATTCACCTTCTATAGAAAAGGCTAAATTAAACTACAAAATGACACTGTCCTGGGTGACTATAGGTGGATTTGACATAAAGCACAAAATAAACATGAAAACCTACAAAGCAGAGGTCAAGCCAAAGAGTTAATTGAAAGACACTTGGCCGACAGTTAATCTTCGACAAATCTCGCGTTTGTCCTGCACCATTGGCACCTATATGCCTTTGTCAGCTGTTTTTCAGCCAATTCAGCATGTTGAATCAGCATCAGTCAACAGAGATAGTCGGTATGAGAAATCACTCCAATAGACAGCTTAGCTCCGTGTGCGAGGGGAGAAACGTAAGGGGAGAAGGCAAACAAACGGTTTAAGTCAAAAGGGCTTGAGATTTAAAAAAAGAACAGAAAACTTTATTATAAGACTATTTCTTTATCCAGTGAGCTCTTTCACAGAACAGTTTGTATTTTCACGGGTGCACTGTAAATATCCTTTGGTATTACAGCATCAGCAGCAGCTCAGACTACTGCCGTCTGCTGGTATGGAGAGATATTTCGTCTCAAGCAGGCGCAGAACGTACGTGCTGGTTATAGTCTTAGCCATGTGTTCAAGTGCAACTTTTTGGCCCGGACACAGGCGATGTGAGGCGATGCAACAGTTGGCCGTTGAGCTGGACTTTATCAACCAGCAGCAGTGTTGGACTCCACTATTATTTTTGTGCTTGAATAAGTTCTCTCAGCATCAAAGTCTCAAAGTCCTCTGGAAAGTCTTAAACCAGAAGAGTAAAAGTATGAATGCCCATGATTTTTGTATGAGACAGTGTGTTCAGGTGTCTATATACTAAAACCTCCAGTTCAAATGCAAAATCAGATACAAAAAAATGTGCCAATTTCAGTAAACACTGGAGTAGACGTCACATTGACCAGTTACAATGTTTATGAAAAGATGTCCAGGACACCTCCTCTGATCTCACACTCAACAGTGAGCTCAGTCTCGAGATAGTAGCATGTGTCATCCCGGCACTCCTCACACTCTTTAAAAACCTCCCAAGAGAGAGATTGCTTGAGGTGAAAGGTCGGCAGTCAGCAATGTGTGTGTGTTTGTGTGTGTGTGTGCCTTTATGGATGCCTGTGTTAGTAAGTAGCTGAGGAAGTTAGCAGAGTTCAGAGCAGGAGCAACATACCACACACACACATGCACGCAGGCACGCACACACATACACAGAGAGAGTCCATCTTTGTCACACTGCCTCTGTTTTGTCACCATCTTGACTTCTCTGGACTCGTTCCCAACTGTCACTCCATCTCTAAAGACAAGGAAAGTCTGACTGGGTGGAGACGTGTGAAGTTAAAGCCAAAGATTAAACAAGACAGTTTACTATAAACAGCCACCTAACACTTACTCTGTCAGCCAATCAGCCAGTGGAGACGAATAAACTCCGAAAATAAACTTGAATTCCTGAACTGGGATGAAAAGTAAGAAACCAACAGATGAAGGGAAATGGGGGTAAAAGACTCAGTCCAGGAATGTTGTTGTGAGAAAGAAAGTGTAATTTATAATATTTCTGTGTGTGTGTGTGTGTGCATGTGTGTGTGTGTGTGTGTGTGTGTGTGTGTGTGCACGTGTGTGTGTGGAGATGGCTCTCGATGGACAGATGGTCCTTTGTGACTCCTGACACCTGCCAGCTGCTCCTCTGCTCTTTTTCCTTCTCCTCTCACCTCCTTATCTCTGTCTTTCTCTTCGCCCTCTCTGCTCTGTTCGTTCTGCCTCTTTTTCTACTTTTAGCTGTTATTCACTGGGAAAACTTTCAGAAGATCAAATAGCTGAGCTAGGAGCTCGATGGTGAGCTGCACTACTGAGGGTTGGATATATTCAGGTGTTCAAGGACAAATTCATATCATCATGTACATTCAGATGGTTTTAATTACGAAGTGATTTGTTGGACTGACAATGTTTTCTAAACCTGCAATATTTATTAAAGAAAAAAAAAGTTTTTCCCTCATAAAAGCTTGCCTACACTTTTCAACTTGAGCAGGGTCGCTCAAAGTCTGTATATGACTGAGGGCCGCACAGGAAAAGTGCATTTTTCGAGATGTCCACCAAAATTTAGCTAAAAGTACTAGTTGTTGTAGCTTTTCAAAAGTTGTCATCACTAAGCTTACAGACTGTCGGCATAGGGGACGCAGTTTGATGCAAGCTCCAAATAATGTATTGCACATAAGATATTGAAAATTAAAGTAATGAGACAGAAAGTAATGTGTCAAACTGACAACTACGTCCCCCAGAGGGGAAAGAAATCAATGCCACATTATGCAGCCAAGAATAAATCTGTATCTAGAAACGCTTAACTAAAAACACTTTATTATTTTGGCCCCATAAATCTACAAATTACAAATTACATGACAAACTCAATATTGTCAGTCTTCAGTGTCCTTTTTTTCCTTACATTAAGAAATGATCCCACTGATTGGCCAGGACATACTTTGATATTTACTACTACTTGATTAAATTACCAGGTAGATCATCATTTAAGGTGACAAAGATCAAAACCAGGCCTCACATAGCTCAGTTAGCTTCAGCCTCTACAGCTTTTGTGTCAAGATCCAGTTTTTCACTTTTCCTGCTGATGCCTCACATCTGTCTCCTCAAAAGTTCAGTTTTTCGACTCGGCAGTTTATAACAATGTAGTTCTGGTTTCTTTATCATGTTGGTGGCGCTCAGCAGCAGCAGAGTCAGGATCTAAATGTGCTCTGTCTCTGTTGAAATGGACCTCAAATTATTTAAATATTGTGCATGTATTTCATATTATATTTGGGGCAATGCAAAACACTCACAAGGGCCGCCACTGGCCTGTGCACCGCACTTTGAGCAACAATGCAGTAGGGATCAAATTTGACATAAATAGCACGAAGTTAAATGACATTTCATTGATACACAGCATGCCCAGTATAACTGTAATGTCATTAGCTGCAATGTTGTGGTGCAATAAAATAAAGAATGAAAAAAAAAACGAACAGTTCAGATATGTGGAGCAGCACTGCGTAGCTCGATTTTAACCACAAAGTTTTAGATTCTTCAACATCTACCACCCAGGGGCTGTTGAGCAAGACATCATTTAACCACTTAGAAAGGTCAGTGTCTTAAAGCAGAATCACTGTTGGCATGCAATGTGAGTACTATACTATGAGGCCAGTTATAAAAAGTATTCAGAAAATTCAAGAGAAGCCATTTCCACATTAGCGTGGCTAAATCTGAATTGTCAAAAATGTGAAGACTTGTGTTTTCAGTCACAAAAACCAGATGTGCCTTCCTCTTCAAATGGAGACCTTTTGCTAAACTGTGGCGAAGAACACGGGGTTTACATGTGGGGGTCTGACAAAACCAGACGTTTGACCTGTTTTTGAGGATCCCGACTCGCTGACACAGTCAGGTTTTTTTTTTTTCATGTTTGTTCTGTAAACAACAAACAATGCCACCAAAACAGCAGAAAGCCGCCTGGCTGACACTTCACAAAGCTGATGTGGCCTTCTGCACGTGTCAGTAAAAGTATATCCTAACAGAGAAACGAGTGTTTAATTTAGTTGAAAAGGTCAGAAAATACAGTGTGGAATATACGGTGACCATGGCATTAGGTTTAAGTTGTAACAAGTAAGCAAAGATCCTGTTTGACTATTTGTGGTTTACAAATGTATCAAAAGAACAAAAATGCAACCAATGCTAACTGTCAGGCGGCAAAATCCTCCAGCGCAAACGCAGCAATGTGTTTTATATTTCAAGCAATGGTGACAGTGGCTTTTTTATATTTAATATTTACTATGGCCAACAGCAGAACCTAAAGATAAGTAAATTAACAAAATATATGAAATTTAAAAATTGATCTGCAGAAATTCAAGAAAAGGGCAAAACAGAGACAAAAAGGTTGTTTTTTTTTTGTATGTTTGTCTCTTCTTGTCTTATAAGTCTGTACCAGAAAAATCTCACAAAAAGAAGTATCATCGTGGATTACTAAACGGGCCAACCAGACACTGGCCCAGGGGCTCAAAGTGCGGCCTTACTTTCAAAATGTTACTCAAATGAAGACGTGCCAAATCAGCGAGACACAAAAAGACCACAAAGAGACGCAAAGGAACTGCAAAGCCACAAAGTAAATGGAGAAAATAATAGACGTAAAATGGGCAAAAAAAAGCACACAAAATTATCTCACAGAAACAAAAAACTACACGAGACACAAAATTATCAGAAAGACACAAAGCACCACCAAAAGATGCAAAACCACTGCACAGAGACACAAAACATAAAAAAGAAAACTAAAGTTTCCCCAAAGGCCCAGAAAACATCACAACACTACCACAATAAGATGCAATGAGACCAAAAAGTTGTCGATGCCATGACACTGCCACAGCTTCAGGAGCCGATTCACATAAGGGGCGCCGTATTCAGATGGAAAATGAATGAATACCTCATGACACGAAACATAATCAAAAAGAAAAAAATGAAAGAGACTACTTTAAGATTTCAGTGATAAGAAAAGAAAGAAGCTTGGTATCTGTCAGTTACTGTTTGCTTCACTAAACAGCAGCCGGTACATGTGACCACTCACAGCTGTTAGAGGCGACGAGATTTTCTTTTCTCCGATTTGATGACATCACACTGACCTACAGTTGGAGGAAATGTTCGAAATGGGAAAAGAGGGTCTGTGTGTTGGTTTCCCTGCTGGGTGACACGTGGGTTTAAAAAAGAGAGAGTGAATTCCAGACTCACTCTCACAGCCTGAGAAAACAATCCTGTCTGCCCGCCTGACGGCCGCTCTCACCTCCTCTCCTCTCCCACTCTGTGAGGGACAGTCAGTCGGAGAGGACAGCTGGCCGGCTCAGTGTGGACGTATAGCTGCGTATGTGTAGGTATCTTACGTGTGTGTGAGTGTGTGTCGCTCTCTTTGTGTGTGTGTGATCCTAAAAGGTCAGAGGTCAAGCTGTGGTTCACAGAGAGCCACGTTGTTCCCCTCCCAACAGGATGGGAGGGCACTGTCCATATGCTGTCTTCACTCACACACACACACACAGATTCACACGCTCACACACCATACAGACCAGTACAGTCAAAGATTCCAGGTACACAACTGAGTTCACACACACACACACTCTCAGACACAATACACACATATATACTCATTCTCACACAATTATGATCCACTTTACACTCAAATGTCAACACGTGTACAAACACGCAGCAGCTCAGACTCCACGCTCAACACGCTGCTGGTTGGATCTTTGAAAAAAAATTTAAAAAATAAAAAATTTGTCATTCAGTCCACATCGAGACATATTTTTCACATTCAAATCTGAACTTTAAAGGTACTTTGTAGAGTTTTTGTCCACTAGTAGCACCTTGGAGTGACGTTTTTATGAGTGGGCCGGCCTTTGCTTTGCATTGCATATTTGAGGCTGTTCCACTGAGACCCCGAGCATACCTACGAAAGCTGCTCAGGGGAGCATGAAGCCAAAACCTTTCAACTGTCGCATATAAAATTACGTAGATGATGGCTGCCTCCGCATCATTGGTCCCAGTTACCTCCAGTTTACTGCTTCGCTAACTTTAACCTTGTGTCTCTTTCCAAATGTTATCAGACCGAATGGATCAAATTGTGATAGTGAAACAAGTCATTTTGCGGGTTGTGACGCTCGCAAAAAAGTATTTACTGATTTACCAACACACTCTCATCCCAAATAAAGATTACCCAGCATGTGGTTATGTCAAGGCAACAAAAGCACATGGCAACCAATGCCAGGATGTCAATAGGATGCCGATGACGTGCAGCGGCGCATCATGCAGATGTGAAAGGTGGCTTTTGCGGCGGTATGTGACGTGTTTGGAATGAGAACGGGCTGGATTTACAGACGTTTCTTTCACGGTTTAAGTCAATGAGAAAAAGTCTTTTTGGGCCCCATGGCATCACGTGACAGACTCCAGTTTGGCCACAACAAAAATTTTCCAAAAAATGTCACATTTCCTGGAGGTCTAGGGACAATTTTAATAGAGACCAAACAGTGGACTAACATTTGTAATGTGATGCCAATTTGGCCTAAAAAGACTTTTTCCCATAGATTTCCATTGTGATGCCTGAAAATCAATGGATACATTTTTTTGTGCATCATAACCACTGAGAAATGTCTCACTATCAGGATTTGATATATTTGGTCCGATAAAATTTTAAAAAGTCATTTAAAGCCACATGATTAAAATAATTTTAGCCAAATTCAAGTTAACAGAGGGTAAATCTAAATGCACCACTGAACAACTGTCTTACGAAAGGATGGATCTCCACCTTTGATGCTGTATCCAGGTCTCTTTATACATTCACAGCTGATTGATATTTATGTAAACAAAATAGGAAGTAAAATACTTTTTGTTTTGTTTTGTTTTTTAAGAAAATAGGCTTCGTAAATGTTTCTGTGGAAGAAAAACCCATTTATCAGACCTCAAGGATACACACCACGTGTTTTTGCAAGAATGTAAACATTTAGGGGTTTGTTTTGTTTTAGGTCAACAGAAAAAAAAATGAAGCCTCAATATGTTTCAAACAAATGGCCTAGTTTGTTTAAAGCTGACCAGTTTCATGCTTAGATCATGCTGTGACAACTGAGCAAACTCAGCGTGCTTGTTTTAAACCCGTATTTATGTTTGTCAGGATGACAATGAGCCAGAAATGAGATCATTATAATCACTCTTTATGCTCGCTGATATTGTCTGACATCACAAACAGAAAAATATGTAACTTAACTAAATCAATAAAGTAAAATAAATACATTTTTTTAAAAAGGGAAAATACTGGTGCATCCCGTGTGGTTTTCACATGTAAACAGCGACCATCAAATCTCTGTGCCACAGCTGATTAGGACAGCAGCGTGAAAGTTTGGGACTGTAAAATGAGGCCACTTTCCTTCTCAAACTTCTGTCTCTATTTTGTCTCCCCTCAAACACAAACACTCTCACTCTTTCAACACACTCTCTGGCACTTGTTTGTCGCTCTCTCTTCTGATTAGATGATTCTTCTCCCTTCAGATTACTCTATTTTCTGTTTCTGTGAACACAATCCAGACATGTGCACAGAGCGCGGGCAGCCAGCAAACAGCTGCGTCCTCGTAATGTTTGACAACACCTTTAATAGGCTTCAGAGGGCAACACACACACACAAACACACACACCGTGTTACTAAACAATCATGGGAGATGGTTATGAACAGTGTAGCATATCCAAAATGCAGACAGGAGAGAAATCCAGGGTCCCCCACACATGTTCACGGACAAAATTTCAAAACTTTTCCCTGACTTTTTAAGAACCCTTAATAACATTTTTTTTCTTCTTGTCCCACTCGACTGACATTTTTTAAACATAAAAGATTCAAAATTTATTCAAACATGATTCCAGGGTAGATGGCATACATGAGGAGAGATGAAACGGAAAAATGGAGAAACCTACACAGCAAAACGCCATGAATCGACACATATTAGAGCGACGTTACATCAGCAGCTTCAGATAATAAATATGCCGTTACGTTGCATTATGTTGAAGGTTATCCACAAAAGATTACTGCAACTATTTCACACACACAACAAAGTTTCCACGACTTTTTTCACAATGACTGGAAACTGGGATTGGGAAATTCCATGACTTTTCCAGGTTTTTCATGACCGTGGGAACTGCTTCTGAAAATATAACCCAAGACTAGTCCTACTGCCTACTGCAACCAGGAACAGGTGTAGGTGTAGATTTGGGAGGAGAGGGCAACACGTTCCCCTAAATATTAAAAACGTGCATTCACAATCTACTTATCAGGGATAAAAGACAACTATCTATATTCATGATACCATCTTTGTGGTAGTGTATCATACAGTATTAACTTTTTTTTTCTTTTTAAACTCAAATCACGTCAAATCATGTTTGCGTTTATTTTTTTCTGTTCTCAGTGTGTGGTGATTCAGCTGTGAGAGCAGATTGTTTTGGAAAGTCTTATCACACAACAAAACATCCTCCTAATACTTCTCATTCTGACATAAGGCATGATAGATTTGGCACAGACCATCTGGATGCTGTCCATGTAAAAACAACTCTATCACAGAAACCACTGACCAGTGCTTCTGGACTGGATTTTTTAAAAATAATGCCAAGCCAAAGGGAAAATACGAAATATGATCGCTCTGACTCATTGTCCTTACAACTCTGTACACAGAGATTCTGTCCTTTTGGCTCATTTCAAACAACATTTAAAAAAACACACACACCGCTTTAAACTAAATAAGACACTGATTGTGCAAGATGTTTTTAGCAAATTGTTTGTCAAGCAATGTTCGTTTCCTTAATCTGCACAGATGTATTTTGTCATTTTTGTAGCAACAATCCTACAAACACAAAAAAAGCTTCAAGGTAAACACAGTTACAGCCTGGAAGATCATTATCATAAGAGGTGCTGGTCTATTGGCACATAAACAGAAACAATGACTTGTTCTCACACCTCCCCATCTGGACCCATCGTTTCTCAGGTCAATCACAACAGGCAGGTGGGACACACACACACACACACACACACACACACACACGCACACACACTTGCACAAGGAATGCTAAAACAAATGTTTACTGTTTACATTGGACCTCTTGTTGTTGTTGTTTATGTACTTTCAGTTGCAATTGTTATTGTTGGGGCTGTAAATCTGACATCAGCAATTACAATGACGGTTGTCTCAAACTAACTAGACTAGACTAAATACTACGTTTTAAAGCGGGGCTAAATAATAAGGATTGCCCGGGGCAAATAAATTGCCACAGAGGCTATTAATCTGGCAATGCTGTTGCCTAACACATCAATTTTTCCCGAGCTGATGATGGAGGTGGCTGAGCGGCGGCCACCTCGCCTCCTTCTCATCTCTGTTGAGAGTTGCACATGTGCAGTACCGACCAGGCACTTTAGAGAAAATAGCAGCGGGTAAAGAAATATTTTTGAGCTGAAGTACAGGTGAGCATTTAAATATTTTCCTGGGAACAGGAGTTTAGTTTAATGCTGTTAGAGGATGTTGGTGAAACTCCAACTATGTCACGTGTAACTTGCTGCAAGTCTGAGAGCAAGGCAGATCAAATGGAGTCATTTTTCATGCTCAAGTCTTTGGTCTTTGCTCCTTTCACAGGAGCAACAGTTGCCATGCAAAACATTCATCACTTCTGATTATTTGCATTTGGTGTCAATATTTTTATTGATACAGAAAATATCTATTTCAGTGTGAGTCTGTAGCTCAGAGGCTTTAAGAGCATCTTTCAACTCCCCACACCATCAAAACAGTTGTATTTTGAGTAGCTATAACCCCAGATTAAGTTACGTTAGTGAACTAATAAGTCACCAGTCAAACTGTCTTGTTAACGAATAATTGTTTCTCACGGTCATTATTCAGCCTGGAGACGTCGCTCTGCAGTTATAGCACCACCCACCTCCAATTCTGCCAAAGTTTCCTGTTAGAGCCGTATTGAAATAAGGTAGCAAGCAGATATTAAAGACACATTGTGAAACTGCTGTGAACTGGTGAGATGCATCATACAGCACAGGACATACAGATAGACACTGGCGCCCCCTTATGGTCTGACCGATGTAGCTGTGAAAACCACACAAACACAGCACTGTTTCCATCATTGGCGAGTAAAAGGTTAAAGAAATGAATCCCACGGCTATATAAAATGACTATGATGCCACCCCCCCACTGTTAAAAAGAGCACAAAAGGTCAGTGTTTACGTGGTCCATTTCATATGTAATGAACTCAACAGGCTGAACAGAAAATAATAAAAGTAGTAATCAATGAAACCATAAATAGAAGTATAGAATTAATCATATACAATTTCTAATAAAGTTAAGATTTATAGTTACTGCCCTGAAAGTAAAACATTACTTTAAACCAATAATCCTTTTTCACAGCAGACATTTCGACTTGTCATCGTACTAAAAGCTCAGCTGTTACATTAACAAAGTCTCTGTTCTCAGTGTCCAAGTGAGCCATGACCGTGACAGAGAGCCAGTTTGCATTAAAGCAAGACCTGAAACTGAAGCTGCTAAATTACATTCTGACACCTTTAATGCTATTTAAACCAAATTTCACTGTGTGTTATATTACCATTCTCACGTTTCCTTGATGATGACTTCTCTGATGTTCTTGCTGCAGGAGACTGTTGTTAAATCTGGGTTAATATTAGTCAGCGGTGTCGCATATTTTTTAAGAAAACAGAAGATTAATACACTGTATTCTTCATAAAACATATTACAATATTTATTAGCTGATGAATAACAAAAGTACGGAAAAGATTATTGTTTGCAGTCCATTTTTATGCCAAAGTATGCAGTATGAACCAAAAGTTACGGTGTTACTCCAAATATCCATCAAACCCAGGACTGATTTTGCACCATCTACAGTTTAGTCAGTGTTTGCTGTAAACTAGTAAATTTTCATCTGAATTCAGAGTAATTCAAGTATTACACATCAGTTACAGTCAACCCTTTAAGAAAAGGCTAAATAAAAAAAGCATTTTAGATACCAATTTCTTCAGAGTTGTTAAAGTACTTTTTATGTTCCACAACTAAGATTTTTTTACTTGCTACGTCGTGATTCTTGGAGACATGGAAAACCCTTAAATGATACCTACACTCAGATTTATTAGATTCACCTATCAAAAACTACTGCGGTCGAATACATTCATCCTGAATGAAGGATTACGTTGTGAGGGTAGTTTTAGCTACATGAACCTAAAAAACTGGCAACTGAGAGCATGTTTCAGCTCATCTGGTGCCACGTTAACAGGCAGAGAGCGCCCTCTGCTGCTTATCACTGACACTAACAATCCAATTCAATCTGTGAAACAAGACTGACACAAACCATCCTAAAGTCACACATAAAGTTAAGAAAAAAAAGAAATGTTACGAAGACTGAGTCAAGATTTTGAGACAGTGAGGATGTATGAGGAGGAAGTTGAACTGAGTATTAAAATCTGACAGAGATAAAGCCATCTGCTTTTTTATTTACGTTGTGGAAAGGCAAGCTAGACTAACATTAGCTGATATTACTGTTGTGTTTTAAAAGGTTTACGAAGCTTTATCCGGATTCAGTTAAGACAAATGTTCATAAAGTCATCAGAGCACATGTTTTGGCATCATTTTCACATGGAATGAACTCTGTCCTAATGACAAACAGCGGCCAAAAGTTTCCATCCAACTTAAAAATAAAGTTGGACGGAAACTTAAAAATAAAATGGCTAAATAACAAGTTAGTTTTGATTTAATGTCTGTTTTTACAAACTGAGTTTAGCTCACTGAGGCATCTTGCGGCAGACCTCCCCGACAGCTTCCTCCAGCTTTCTTACCGACTCCATCACTAGCCGGAAACTTTCATGGAAGGTGCCGTTGCCTTCGTTCACCCACGCCGCCTGGAGCTCTCTGACCCACGTCAGGATCCCATCCAGGTGCTTCTGCACCTCCCTCTGCTCCTCCAGCTCAGCGAGCAGAGCCTGTCTGGCACACACTTCTGCTTCGTAGGCTCTCTGGAGGTCAGCGAGGGACGTCTCCAGCCTCAGCACCTCCTGGACGGAGCAGGACCACAGTCACAGCACAGACAGATACATCAGCTGTATGTTTTCAACAACAACACGGACACTATGAGAAGCAGAAATAAACCATATTTGATTATAACTGCGCTGTAAAAACAAATAATCATCAATACTGATTGACCCCTCAAAAAATAAGGAGTAACAGACTTAGACTTTAATGTCCACCACAGTGGAAATTTGTCTTTGGCTTTGCTCAAACACATTAAAGGTTCATACAAACACATAACACAATACACCATAAAAAACACACAAATATATAAGAAACTATAGTGCAAACAGGCAGGTAGGTGCTTTAAGTTATATAAATAATAAAAGAGAGCATTTCTTACAAAACAGTAGTTGTCCCTGATGCAGTCATTTCTGACTCTCTGACACTGTTTTTTCTTGTTAGGGACTGTAAGGAAGCTGG